>NC_138732.1:10220801-10822178 GCF_965113295.1 Leuciscus leuciscus
CTCTACAGAAGTTTACCCAACTATAATCACTTTTGAGACGCTTTCAGAGAACCCCGGAAATGTGAAAAGGGTCCATGGCTTGGTTAGAGTGGTCTCTGCATATTAAGCTGGGAGAGGAAAGAGTATTTTGATAATAAAATACCACATTTCAGCTTTAAACATCAATAATATAATGCCATAATAATAATAATAAGAAGAAGAAGAAGAAGAAGAAGAAGAAAGAAATTAATAAAAAACATGAAATTAATAAAAAAAAAAAACAACAACATGAAATTATAAATTAATGTCAAGGGTGTGCTACACAAATGCCTTTATTTAATCCAGACCTGATTTATTAAAAACTGCAACCAGGCTTGGCACCAGCATTTCATTTCTGATGCTCATCTACGGTCACGAACTAGCCTATTTCTATCTGTTCCCAGGTCCCTTTCAAAATTTTACGGAGACTGTGCCTTTTTCAGTTGCGGTCCCATGCGTCTGGAACAGTTTGCTTCAGCACATGAAATCCTTTCCAAATATTAATGATTTAATGGTTTAAATCTCATCTTAAAGTAATGCGAATTGCAGTTCACAACCCCTTTTATCCAACTGATTGGATAATGAAAAGTGATGCATTGCATACTGGAATAAAGCAAGACCAAATGCCTAAATAGCTATTTGGTAATTGGTTAACATTACCAAATAGCCTATGTGATGTAAATTAAAATGGAAGGTCATTTCAGAGTCTACAAGTATATTTTTTGTGGATGGAGGTGCACCTGATTTCAATTCTCAACGTAATGATGCAACTTTGTTTTGTGCCATTTTGTTTTGAGGTTGCCTTCAAAGCCACTTAGCTGTGAAATCTCAGTGTGAATAGGAATCGCACGCCTGCAAGTAGCTGCTAGTTTCAGCATCATGATAACAATCTGTTAAGTGTCCTTGTCTCTCTGTGCCAGAGCTCAACATCCTCTTAGTGATGAAGGGTTAGAGGGGAATTGACACTCTTCTGTTGAACACTATCATGGGAGTCTATCGTTCACGCTGTGCGCTTCACCAAGAGACTTCACAAACTCTGTCCCTGTGATGTTTTGAAGCATCTTCGTCTCACTGTGGTCTTTGTATGGACCTGTCATGATAAAAGAACCTACATTTCAGCTGGAAACTTGTTGAAGCCGCAGAGTCTTTGTAGTGCACCCTATACATGACACAGCAAATGAGGAGTTCTCAAAGGAGACGCAAAGCTGTTTGTCGAAACACAGCGTATTTATCTGTCTGATTTGCTTCCTTGTTTTGGTTGTTTCTATAGCGGTTGTGATTTGTTGTTATCTTTGTCTGTTTGAAATAACGAGTGAGCGCAAACAAGCATGCGGTTTGAAGTTGATCTTCTCTGTTGACCCGCGGTAAATTTCAGCCGTCTGGAAAAAGGGCGTCTGCGTCATCGCTCTCAACCTTTTCTTTTCTGTCGAGGCATGATTGACAGGTGGAATATGCGCATCATTATGATCTGCATCGCAGTGATGGGCTCCCAGTGGAGGTGCGATGTCACCTTGCCTGACTTCTCCTCTGACCTTTACTTCATTCTCTGATCAGACTCTGGCTGGGTCTTTCAAGAATGACGGCTCCATGTACAAAGGATAAGCAAAAAAGGGAACTAGTTTTCCTTCAAAAGGATCAGGTAAATTCATGTTTCAGAGGCATATTTTGTGATTCAAATCCCGCCGGAATCAAACAACTCTGTTTTTCCTCCTACAAACCTCTGTAAAGCAAATTACCAACAAGGATCTGAGCACACACACACAAAAACATTTATAAAAAAAGATTTTCTTCCTCAGTATTTTTGTCTTGTTTTCCAAATTTACTTGAGAAACAAAATGATAAGATAGTAAGGGCCCTATTTTAACGATCTAAAACACAAGTATCAAATGCGAAACGCAAGTAACTTTGTGGGTGGATCTCGGGTGCTGTTGCTATTATACCGGCGGGATAAATTACTCTTGCGCCCGACGCAAATCTAAAATGGGTTGGTCTGAAGTAGCTACATTACTCATAGGTGTGGTTTGGGCGTAACGTGAAATTGGGAGAAACCCACCCAAATTAGCTTTGGTTAAACAGGCGTACAATAATTTGGGTAAATGTGTAAGATAGATTTTTTCACATCTTCATGGACACCACAATGATTTCCCTCGTGTGGAATATTTTTCCTTGTAATTATATGGTTTACAAAAATGGCAACTGCTGCGTCTGTGTAGATGAGATAAGCAAAGTGTATGTGCATTGTGTACACGCTGCATTATGGCCAAGCATGCGCCCTTAAAATAGCATCTGAATAATGCGCCACTGACTTTAGACTATAGGTTTTTCCTGGTCTGTGGCGGAATTGTTTTCTAAAACTGCAAAATAGCACCAGGGAATGTTTGCTCTGGAACACGCCTCCTCTTTTCGCTGAACCGCCCCCGGGAGCGCAAGTTCATTCCCTAATTTATGATTAGCATATGCATCTGTGGAGGGAAAAGTCTGCTGTGCGTCGGGTGCAAAATAGGAATGATACATGCGTCAGTGTACAAAGTCAATTGCGCTGGGTGCAAGATAGGGCCCTAAATCTTGTTTTCTGAAAGCGTATCAATGAAGTGAGTTTATGCTTAATACAAGAAAAAATTATCTGCCAATGGGGTCAGAAAAATAAACTTGCTTTCCCTTTGGATTAAGTTTATTTTTCTGACTCCATATTTTTTTTCTTGTTTAAAGCCCAAACTCACTTTTTTTTTTATTAAGAAAACAAGACTTAATATCTTAAGTAATTTTGCTTCTCAAGTAAATTTTGATTTAAGAATGCTTAGATATTTGTGCTGGAAAACAAGATAAATATACTAAAATTGTACTTACCTGCAGATTTAGGAAATTCAATCTTTACTTCTACTGTAAATTCATCGTTCAAGTTAACAGCATATCTTTACAACAGCTTGCATCAGGTCTAGAGAGAGAGAGAGAGAGAGAGTTTATCGCTCTTTTCAAATCCATAGACAGGATCTCTATATAAAGGCCTATATCACACTGACTGTGAATGGAAGGCAAGATGAGAGAGATCGTAATTCTTTTGACATTTATTACATTTATTTACATATTTTTTCATGGCTGGAGTTCATATTAAAGCAGCAGGACGATTAGTGCATCAGCAAAAGACACAAATCAAGTGTTTCACTTCAAGGCTAGATTTGAGGAAAAGAAAATCATGTGTTCTTGTTAAATTGCATTAAAGTGCATATATCAAAATGTTATGTCTTGGCATTAAGTGATTTGTCAGGTATACCTGTGTTTGGAGGTGGGATCAGAGATTTTTGCGATATATTGCAGACCAGAAATAACATCTTCAATTTGTTTTTAGCAGGTACAGCCAACAGATAAAGAGATCTGAAAACAAATGGTGTAATATGAGTATTTGTGAGCACAAATCATTGGTCATCTTGGACAAGTGGCAGGCTTTTTACACACTGGGAGTACCATGTGTGATCTGCAACAGAAAATTAGGAGCTTTTGGCCGGAAGGAAAAGAAGGTGATTTTGAGATGATCAAATGTAGGACATCTTCTCTTTGATTTTATATAGAGGGGTCATTCCTTCAGGTAGGTGGATTTTGGACTGAGCAAGGTTTTTTTTTTTTTTTTTTTTTTTTGTCTTGTCAGAGGAAGAAAATGTCTGTCCATCATATAAATAGGACATTTGTTCACCCTGTTACATGACATTTTTACAATGCAGTGTGTAAATGTAATGAGTCTACAGCAGGCAAGTTGATAGAACCCAAGTGCAGCTTAATTTCCCAAACATGAGCAAACATAAAACAAACAAAGGCTTGGCTAACATGGCTTGAGAAATATAGACTAAACAGCGGTTACATGGACAAAGCTAGACAAAGGAACAATGGAAACATGAGGGCTATATAGAGACAAATGACAAAGCCACTATGACAAGCCTGCAACCTTTAGCCAAAAAAGAATAACGGCTAATGCTAACGCCGGTACACAGGGAATGAAAGCAGAGGCCGTTTTTTATGAATGGATGTCAATGGAGGGGAGGCTTCACTACACTGAATAAACCGCTTTTGTGAGGAAACACCTTATCATTTAAGTAATCAACATGCTAATCTTCAACATGTTTTACACTAAACAATACTTTTGTTGGGAACGATATATAGATTTTACTATGATAAAAAGGTTATTTTATAAGGGAAGGCAGAGAAGGTAATGTCGCGACAGGCAGGACTCATTTACAGCATTATCATAGTATTTTATAGTAAATATTGAGTTATCTTGTATATTGCCCAAAGAAAGTAAAAAATACCGATGTTTTCTTTCTTTGGCATTCAGGTTTTACCAGTTATGATAAGGCTTGAATTTTTATTTCTATTTTTTATATAACTATTATAACTGCACGTATGCATATGATATAACGCTGTTATTACATGGCTTGGTTGAATTCCAATGTAGAATGCGGTCTGTTATTTCTTGATAACAGACCGCTGCGAAGTATAACACACCGTTGCCATGAAAAACAGAGCGTTGCTATGGACGCGGAACAGACTATTTTCTTTAGCGGAAGCAATACAATCGTTTTTAAATCAATAAACTCCTTTTTAAATCAATCATTTGTGTCAAATGATTTATTTATTTTGTAGGTAGCCATGTAATAAGCGGGATAATGTATTGCGAGGTGGTTGTTATAGCAAATAACAACCCCTTCAGGCTGATTCAAAACCTGTTCAGCCTGTCGGGGTTGTTATTCACAACCGCCTCGCAATACATTATCCCTTACATATTATGCACTTTAATGAATAATGACAAAATTATTAATATAATTATAAATACTGTGTTATATTGTATGTTGTTTAATTGAAATAAAACATGAAGTGTTGTGTCAACTACCGTGTGCCTAATGATGATGATATAACGCTTTTTAATGAATGATGGTAAAAAATACATATAATTTTAATTAATTAAATATGTATTAACTGACTGCCAAAAATAAAAGTGTTCGAGCGAGCAAATGCAGGAGATCAAGCGCGAGAGCGTGGGGAATGATCATGCGCGCGCGAGGGCTTGTATTGCGTGCAGAGGAGATGTCATGCGCGCGCGCAGGGTTTGAATGAGCTCGCGATTTCCCGTTTCCTCGCGTGTAGATCTGTTATCCTCTCGCGAATGTAATTTACTGCGCGCGCCAGCATCAGTTGTGCGCTCCGTTAATTTTGTCATTGATTTGCCGCCATAGGGCCGGCCCAGCTATCGGTAGGCGCCGGCGGTGCCGCGGTAGCCTACCTGAGAAAACGTTTTGGAAAAGACGGGCTATTGACCCAACCAACTGTATGGGAGGGGAGGGGAGGGGAGAACTCCCTCTCATGGTACAACCCATGCAGAGGCTGCGCGCTGCGGTGTCAGGATGCGGAATGAATGTGTGTAGCCTAATGTAATGACACAAAAAAAAAAAAAAAATTTTTTTTCCAAATTCCTCGACCGGCCCAAAAGTGAAGCGGCCCACCGGGAATTCTCCCGATTCTCCCGATTACCCACCCCGGGCCTGTCTTGGAGACATTCCCGCGGTTCTTCTGGATTTAGTCTGTCTCAGTTTTTTCTGTTTCTTCATGTAATCACAGACGGACTCGATGATGGTGAGATCAGATCATACCGGCTGTTGTCAGATTCCTTGTGCATACACAAATCTCACTGGATTATTACAATTAATGGCAAAAAGAATGTTTGGAAATGTAATATATTTAGGATATTAACATGCCTAAGACATGTACTGTATGTAACCTTTATTTCAAAGTGAAGATGATCGGGGACATGGGAATTTGCCTGTTAATGCTTCAAAAAGTATTTTTTCTATTATTATTCTTACTAATCATTATGAATGTGTGTTAATTGAGGTACATCTATGCATGAAAAACCATGTGGCATAATAGTTTATTATTTTTTCTTTCTTTTTTGTAAAATATGCAGAATTGTTTCATAGTGGCATAAAATCCACATAATTCTAGGAATGACTCAGAGTTTGGTTTTAACACAGACAAAGTCACAGTTGCATGTAAACAGAAACATGATTCATACTCTTTTACTAAACTTATTAGACCTTGGGGCAAAAGAAGGTTACATAAACTTGAGATAAAACAATAGCGCCTTGGAGTTTCTACAGACAGCAATCTAACACCAATATCCAAACTGATATTTCTACAAGCTTGTGTTAAAGAAACCTGGCATCACTGCCTGCCACCTAACATCTCCCCATCCATCGTGGCCCCAGGCAGACCCAAAGATTCTTCTCCTGCGGAAAGACAGCTTTCGCAATATTAAACACAACTGTGTGTAAGTACGCGGAGAGATAGAGTAGCAAGTGTTTCTGTGGACGTCTAAAGCACCTGCACTGCTTTAAGATGTCACACTAACAGAGCATATGGGAAACTGCTTTATGGTTATGGAGAAAAACATTTGCTCTCAATGAATAAGTGATGAAAGGAAAAGTGGCATGCAGCATTCATTTTAAAAAGGAATTTCACACTTTTTTCTCTTTCTCTCTCTCACTGTGAAACAAGTTTTCACTCAATCTTATTCCTAGGCAGGACGTTACGGCTCCAAATAAAGCAACACTTTGAGGGAAACGGTGTGGAACACTTTATGTGCTGCATTGGCCCATATTTGCTCATATTTTTCTAATCTCTCTTTGGGAAGGTGCTTCAAATCATACATGGTGTTTTAAAATAACGTTTTATAATGCCATATAAAGACATGCCAGATGATTTAATTCAACATGACAAATATGCACTTAGTTTTAATGGATGAAGTCTATAAAGGAACAGTTCGCCATTCACTGACTCATGTCTTTCCAAACCTGCATGTGAGACTTACTTTGAAGAATGCAATTCGTTTTTCTTCTCCATGCAAGGGTAGGGTTACAAAGGGGACTGAAGCTTTCAAGCTTCAAATAGGATACAAAAGCTCCATCAAATATCATAATAGTGGTTTACAGGACTCTATTCCAAATCTTTAAAAGTCTTTAAGTTGTTATTGACTGAAAATCTTGAAGTCCATTCAAGATCTTATTGGAGCAAATTAAAGTTCCTGAGAGATTTTAGGGGTGACTAATTTGTGAATGAATCATTTGTTTGAGTCAGATCTCTTTAATGAATCAGTTTATTCTGTTTATAGCACATACTGAAATGTAACAACCTCAACTAGAAGTTGTTGACTTCAAAAAGTGTGGAATATAGTGCATGAGTCATATGAATACTTTCATTGTGCTTTTTTTGTCCCTGAAATTTGACATCTCTTGTTCATATTTAATTGCATGGAAATTAGTGATTTAAGTCATTTTCTTATAAAGAAAGTTGGATAGATTTGGAACTCGATTTGGATTTGAATATTGATTTGGAACTACATGAGCATGTTATATAAGAATAATGACAGATAATGACATATGGACATATTTAAGCATACCTTTGATGTAATTTTCATATATATTTAAAAAAATCTTCAGATATTTTTTAAAGAAAAAATTTGTGTGTGTGTGTGTATGCTTTCAAATAAACCATTGAGAAAAGTGTTCCAAAAAATCAATTACAAGACACCTGTGAAGCCTGGTGTTTATCATTTGAGATCTATTCGATGTTTAGTTCTTCTGATAGCATCACAATATAAGCTGGGCGTACCATGCAGCCAAAGGTACAACCCTCACAGGTTAATGCGACTAACCAAATACATACAGCTTATCAGTCTATTTAATTTTCCCCCCAGTGATAATTTCCGATGAATCATTTAGAGCGGTGCGTGAAAACTGAAGCTTGAAGGGCTTTGATTTGTAAGGGCATGGGTAAGCATACAACATCTCCCCCTGGCAAAAGCTATATTAAATCATAAATATAATGCATTTCCACTGTTGTCTTGAATTTAATAACTACAGAAAAACAATAAGCATCAGATCACTTAAGAGCTGGTTATCATAAATATAGTCTCGGACTGGAAGATTCCAGTGGCTTTCTAAGCACAGATATATACAACATGCATCAAATTTGCTATAAAATACTCATTCACTGTAACCTCATCTGATCAATGAAAGAAAATCAGCAAGGAAGAGATCTCGTCATATAGGACCATCCAAGCTGAAACGTCAATGAAAACCTGCAAGGAGAAAGTGAGACAAGGAAAAAAACATGCAGATGCTTTCTGTGCAGAGTAGTAACAGCTTTCTGAAGTGTGAATGCCAGAAGCAGAGAAACGTTGAAAATGTCAAAGGAATAGTTCATCCAAAAATTAAACCTTCTCCTCGCCCTCATGTCATTCCAAACCTAATTTTCTGAGGAACACAAAAAGTGGATAGCCATTGACTTTCATAGTATTTTTTTTCCTACTATGGAAATCAATGGCTTCCGTCAACTGTCTGGTTACCAATATTCTTCAAAAGATCTTATTTTGTATTCAACAGAAGAAAGAAACTCATACAGGTTTGGAACAACTTGAGAGTGAGTAAATGATGACAGAATTAAAATTTTCAGGTGAACTATCCCTTTAAGTCACTGATGCTGTTATTAAATCAATGAGTTGAACTTAAGAACCGTATCAGTCTTATTCGTGAATGAATCATTCAGACCGGTTTTGTGAACTCGATCAACTTATTCACTGAAAAGATTTGACCCAAAAGAACAATTTGCTCACAAATCTGTGCTTTTCTCATGAACACACCAAGATCTCATGATTTTCAGTGAACAGCGACTCACACGTGTAGTTCGGTTCTCTTGTTGTTGTTTTATCCAGAACAACAACAAAAAAACATTTAGTCCTGGTTAGCTAGCGTTCACAATGTCATTTTTAACACCAAACCTAGAGAAAGAAAAAATTACTTTTATAACGAATATTTTGCCTCAGAACTTCCCAAACATCCAACACAATGCTGTGTGCTGCGCATCTTGTGACATCACGTCCTGTTTTTGGTTTGTTTATGTCTTTGGATCGTGTTGCGTTCGTTGTTCATTGTTCATCGTGTTGAGTTCATTTGAAACCTGAAAAGTTGGGTCTCGGTCCAGAGTTTGGATGGCAGCGTTCACACTTGTTCAATTGAACCGCACTAAGAGAGCAATCGCATGAGTTTGTTTTAATCTAACCAAACCTGCTAAGTGTGAACACACCTTTAAATTTTGAATAAAATCAAGCGTAACGTCAGTTCTGGCAGGTCACGTTAGTCAAGCTTGCATCAGCTGACTCTCAGCTGATCCACGTCTACCTATAGGAATACGACGCTTATAACTGTATACATATATAAGCTCCTTCAGTATTATCAGCAGATATTACGTTTCTCAAGAGCAAATTACCCTCCTCCATCCCCAGCTCCTCCTCTCATCAGTCAGGATTTGGCATTCTGATTACCCCTGAATCAGACTAAAATGATCTAATTATGTTGAACATTAAAATTAATTAATGATATCTGCAATACATTCAGTTGGATCTGTTCTGTTTACCCTAAGGGGGGTTATTTCTGCTCTCCCTGCTCTTATCCATGCTAGGCTGCGTGGATGTGCAGGGAGTTCTTGCCCATAACAGAACCATACCGCCAATTCTAACTGTATGCTAATTGTATATCGTATTTGACGATAGTGGTCCTGACAGAAGTCCTGTGGACATGACACTTTAATGGTGATTTTTTCATCCCTTTTGAAGCTTGAAAGCCTCAGTCTGCATTCACTGTAATTGCATGGAAAATACACATACAGATGCTTTTGGTGCAGAGTAGTAAAAGATGCTTTTTAAAGTGTGAATTGTGTGAAGTGTGAGTAGCAGAAGAACGCTAGAAATGTTAAGTGGATGGAAAGCAAACTAAAGCTTCTAGAAATCTGACTCACTCATTTTGAAGTCACGGCCGGTCGGTCTGCTTTGAGAGTTCCTAATCACACAGAACGTCACAGTGTATCTGCAGAGTGTTGGCAGGAGGAGGCGGCACAGCGATGAATGTGTTATTTACAGCAGAGAGGCTGCATGTACTCAGGCAGAAACAGCAACCTGGCCACAGCTCCACAGCTGCTGTCTCCTCAGACCTGAACGATTGCATAGAGGAACCTCCCAGATTTAACACAATCTAATGCTTAATGATACCAGAAATGGTCAGGTTACTTGAAGGTACAGCGTGGAAAATAAATACCTTACAAGAAATAAAGAGGCAGCCAAACTGTTTGCCACATTCCACATTTATGCATTTGTAATAGCCATGTCAGATTTGTTTTCTTTTTTGTGCCTGTCCCTAGCTCAAACACCCCATTTTGCTCTTCAATACATCATAAAGCATTGAAGTAATTTGTATTCTGAAGTTATTCTATTAACATGCGCTGCTCAGAAGCATTCAAATGTCAAGCTGATGATTTATGCATTCCAAATGCTTCTACGCTCCAAGGTCTGGTGCGACGTTCTTTGCATATGAACAGGAATGACAAAAAACAGGTATCATGTAATAGAATGTCATCATAAGATTGAGTGTAAGACAAATTCATTCTGGTTACTTATTCTAGAGGTTTTCCAACTTTTCAAATCCATCAAATACAGTATAACGGTCTCCTTGCGACAAACCCCTTTCCTAAAATACAAAAGACCTATTTATTATATTTAAAATTTAAAATATTATAATATGTGTACAATATACCCTGGAAATTATGTGTTTTTTTAAGCAACATTAGAGTAAATAAACAAAGAGAAATTAAGGCTATACCAATAAATTTAAATAACCTTTATTTAATCTCATGATTTCTGATGAGTCATTAGAAAGTAAATTGTAAGTCAATTTTAAAGTATTTATATTATTATTATTTATTAGGTAACACTTTATTTTACAGTGTCCTTGTTACATATTACATGTAGTTACTGTAGTAATAACAATAAATTATGTATGTATACTTACATGCAACTAACCCTAAACCAACCCATATTCCTAACCCTAACCCTATAATAAGTACATGTAGTTATTATTATTACTCAGTACTTAAATGTATAATTACACTGCAACACAGACACATAAAAATAAAGTGCAACCATTATTTTCTATTTCGGTAACTCCTTTGCATTGTCTATGTTACACATTTTACTATTGTATTGTTATAGTAATAACAGTAAATTATGCATAGTTACATGCATCTAATCCTAAACCAACCCAATAATAAGTACATGTAAATTAATATTACTCAGTAGCATGAGCAATTACACTGTAACAAAGACACCTTGTTTATGCATTTATGACACTATCTCACATTTGATTGCATATCTGTATGAAATAATTGATACATCCAGTCCCACTTTATGTTTTAACTATGTACTAACATTTAAATTAATCATTTGATACAATGCACTTATATGTTTTTACATTGTTCTTATTGTAACAATAGTGGTAAGCACGCTTGAAGACATAGTAGGTTCAAGAACACAGTCTTTATTAATATCTAAACACTTAGGAGAACATTGAAGAAATACTACAACAACTAAATACAAATGAGAACCGACAAGCCACTGAACATAACAGGGAGTATAAATACAAGACGACCATAATGAGAGACAGGTGCAAATCATATGTAACCATAAGAACAAACAAGGCCATAATCAGTAACCAAGGAACCCAAAACTAAACAGAGCAGGGAAACAAGAATCAAACAGAATATAATAAAATAATATCAAAATCAGAGCCCATAACCATGACACATATCATTATAATTACCTTTATATAATCACATCTGTAATTAATATCTGTAATTGCAGCTATAATTACACTGTTGACCCTTCCCTTTTAACCCACCCTTAAATCTATCCACAACACTAACCCGTATCCCACCTCAAAGTTTTACAATACAACATGTAAGAACATAATAGTTAAAGACACCTAATATAAAGTGTGACCACATTTCCTACAAAGGTAAATGATTTGCTCATGACAATAAGCTCCTGGAAGATAAACGTCTGCACAACCCAATTAATAATCACGTGTTATGCCTTGATTTCTCGTTGTATTACAGAGTAGCAAAATATGGTGCAACGCCTCAAATTATAATCAGCGAAGTGGTCTACACTGTGATTGCGACGCGCCATGGCAGATTGAATAGTTGATTGAATTTGGCAGTGTGCACAAATAATTAGCCATATTTCCTTCTTTCAACTTTTTACCTCTTTCTCTAACATTACTCCTAGAGCTCCGGCATGCTTCCAACAGATGGCAATATTGTGTCTTTGGAATCTCCTCTTGCCACGACTCACCTCGGCGTGAGAGAGCAGCTCTGTAAACCCCAAACAAATGAAGGCTGAGTTAATCTCCTTCGAGCGGGGTGGTAATGATTACGGCTAATTGTGAGGGAGTGGGCAGCACTATTAGAGCAGGACCCACAGCTCTGGCATGCCTGTAATCTGCACAGGCAGGGGGGGAGAGAGATATGGGGGCTTATCTCTCTTCCCTCCTGCCTGTGGAGTGAGGAAGTGTGCGGCGTGCAGCTGAGACTGATACTCTTATATGGGCCGCACAGGTCCATCTGCCTTCCATCACTCACATCCTCCTCCTGCTCTTTTCCTAGAATCAGATCGATCGATCTTGGTCTGGGTTTTTTTTTAGTTTTGGCTTACAAAAGTCGAGCCTTGTTTACATGCTGAGAGAGGAAGAATTGGGACGTTATTGTTGCATCAGCTCTCTCTGGCTCACTCTCCCCCTCTTAAGAGGCCAATTACACATCAGAGAAACACTCACAGATAATCTCTATCCCTCTGTCTCTTTCTTTCTCAACTTCCATTATCATCCTTCTTTCAGATCAGATCATTATTCTTTATTTAAAGGGGAAGGGGTTAATTTCTCTGTCACTAGGGTCACCAGATGGAATTGCAAAAATAATGACTCCCTGTTCTGCTATGTTTTAGATCCCCTGGCCTCAAGAGGCGCGCTAGTGACTGACGCTATAGAGGCTGCTGTCCTTAGTGTCCTTGTAAGTTTTCCCGCCGCCCATGGCGGAAACCACCGTTCGAATCCCTCTCAGAACGGGTCGAATAACTCAGGTTAAATTTGGTGTAGCTGGCATTTAAGGGTTGCAATCATTTTTAAAGATTCAGCCCAGTTATTTAAAGGCTTTTTACTTCACCACGTGAGTGCCTTATAGTATTTCATTTTCATAATTTGATGTCTACCTCCAGTTTATCCAATAAGCACCAGTGGCTACGTAAAGACACCCGTGCAGGTGTTTTGTGAGAAAAAAAAATGTTCAGGGAAATCAACCTACAACTGATTTATACTATAGTTCACAGTGAAATAGATGTCAACTAAATCTATAAAAGTTCAGCCGTGAAAGTAATTCCATTGACTTGATTGAAGTCATGGCGACCTTTAAAAAAGTGTACGTCATACTTTGAAGTAGTATCATTTTTACCTTGGAATGTTAGTGAGAAAGAGCACACATATTCAGTTTCAATAGGACTCAAGTTCAAGTTCCCCAAATGATACTTAAGTATAGTAATGAAGGACAATTACTCAAGTAGCTTATACAGCTGCCTACAGCCGTGCTCCAACATCGACTGGAATGGATTGCCTTCCTGGAAGAGAAGAAGAAACTCAAGGGATGTATTAATGCTTACATTTAAAAAATACACACATCACCTTTAAATAAGAAAGAACAAATCAGCTAATCTCAGGCTTCATCTCAGCCAAGGTCATGACTTCATAAAGTCTGCAGTGCAGATATGGATCATTGAATGGAATATACTTTCTTTCTCCTGCATATTATCATTGCTGTCATGCATTATCACTCGAGGAGAACTGTGTGAAATGTGTTGTGTCAACACGCAAACCCGCTTTCATTGCCCACACTGAAGATGATAAGGGGGCAAAATGCTTCTGTGAACAAACAGACACATGTACATATCCCACATACAGAGCAATCAGAAGCATGCTCATTGTTTATGTTAGAGGAAAGGAAAACACACTGTCAGACATTATCAAGAGTTTAATTCTTACCACAGGAGGTACAGGTGAGTCAATGAAGCACTATGCTGGATGTCTGCAGACATTCATAAACAGCAGTGATTCATCACAGATCTTGGACTTCTGACTAGCTGCATAAAGTCTAAATCACAGCTTATTCTGGCCAAGAACCGCCTACTTTAACAGGAAGAGACTGTCTGACCAACATGTAAAGCAACAAATCACAGTTTTTTTGTTGTTGTTTTTGTGCCGTTGAGGGGTGTGATTATCTGAAGCAGTTGACGCTACAATAACAGACCAGCAAAAAACTCATTGAAATAATTGCACAGCAGTGTCGGTCAGCAATCAGTTGTACAGACAACACTGAGGAAATTAGAAGAAATGCGCTTAGGGTTAGTAATCATATCCAGAAAGTTATGTTATAATACTTTTCAAAAGTTTGTTTGGTAAGATTTTATAACATAAATGAAAGCAGTCTCTTATGCTCACCAAACCTGCATTTATTGGATCACAAATTGTAAAACAGTATTACATAATTATTTTGTAAATATGTAGTTTATACCAGTGGCAAAAGCTGTCTTTTCACTAGATCTGTTGAGAATGAAATTAGTGGATTTTAAAATTGTGGTTTTACAAAGAAACTACACTGTAAAAAATGTGGCTGCGATTTAGTTATAACAACTTAAAATTTGTTGAGATAACTTAAATATCCAACTTAACTAAAGTTAACTAAACTTAATATTTTAAGTCAAGCATGAACACATACTTTTTAAAGTTGAAACAATGTTGGATTTTAAGTTGTGATAATCGCAGCATTTTTTTTTACAGTGTATTTATTGGTGCAATAGTAATGTCACTGTTAATGATTGTGGCCATTTGGTTCGAAGACTGAAGATTTGATTTGATTTGAAGCTGTAATTTTACTGAATAGCATTTAATAAATAATGCATTCACTCATGTTGGATTGACCCTTCTTTGTTTGTGAACTTATTAATGTAGGTTGGTTGAACATACATACCAACTTAAATTAGTAAACTCTAAAAAGTTCTGAAGCGGTTTGCCTTAAACCTTTAGGTTTTGTGAACTTAAATTTCTATGTTCGGAAAACTCAATATATATTGTCAACTAAACTTAAAAATCGAAGTTTGTACAACAAATTGACCTTCAAGTTGAGTAGACTAAACACAAAAGACTCTTCTCCCTTGTCATTGTTTGTTTGGACAAGGTAGTCCCACACCACACCTAAACTCACACCATTAATTGCTGAAAAGTCAGATCACGCAAAAAGAGAAATGTTTTGCAAGCCCTTACAGAGCCACAGTGTTTAACTCTGCAGGAAATTAATCTATGATTGGCTGACTCTGACATTAAACTAATCCGAGAAAGTTTATTTTATATTGAAACTATTACTCTCTTTGCCTTTAAATGAACTGAATAGTTTTACACCAATAATTTTCTTTATAAACATGCATTTTTTAATAACTATAAAAAGCCTGGAATTCTTACTGTGTAGCCACCAGACGGTATGAATCCTACTGAAAGAAAAAAGGAATGCAAAGCAATTCAAAAAATTGAATCAATTCTATTCGGCCATACTGATTTCTTTCTGCTGTGGATATATCGCAGTTGTACGAGGTTCATTGATTGTTAACCTCGGAAGAGATGTTTGTGATTGGTGTCAGGGTGTCACGCAGCAGAATTCACCTAATCTCACCCTGTTCAGCGCTGCCTGATCTGCCTTTATAATGTGCATCTGTGCAGCTACTTGAAGGCACCATGACAGTGGATGTGTCTAGAATCTTCCAAGTCAAAACTGAATGTGAACCTTTAAATCACAGAGTTATTCACCTACCGTCAGAGCTGTGGAACAATGGGCCGTGCATCATGTGTCTGTCCAATTTCCCTCCATGTTCACTGTCCTGTACATTAAAAGAAAGAAGACTGTAAATAATAAAAGTTAAAAAAAAATCACGATTTAATAATCTTCATAGGGGCAGCTTATGGATTTTATGAACCCCAAACCCTGAGTATTAACTTTGCAACACTGTTGCTTTATGTGCTTTGGACATGAATGAGACTTCAAATCACCCCGCTTGTTGAGAGGTGTGATATACATTTTTAAGCAACCAGACTTACATATTTCACCTGGCAGGCAAAAAAAATTAAATAAAAGAGAGAGAGAGAGAGAGAGAGAGAGAAAGAAAAGGTTATTAAAAAAATCCCTTGGGCTTACATTTAAGTAAAATTCAGACTCTGAAATAAAGTTGAGAAGTTATAATAAATAAATGATGACAAAAGCATTTTTAAATATAACTAGCCTATTTAGTTCAGCATTAAATTGATCAAAATGAGTAAAGATATTTATAATATTACAAAATATTATTTCAAATAAACTTTGTTCTTTTTTTGTTCAGAAATATTAAGCAGCAAAACTTTCCATATCTATCTATCTATCTATCTATCTATCTATCTATCTATCTATCTATCTATCTATCTATCTATCTATCTATCTATCTATCTATCTATGCTAATTGCTAATCTACAGCTCTAATATTTATAGTGTCATTTAAAAAAAAAAAATATCATATGACTTAAATTCAATCTGGGTTTATAAGAAATTCACTCAACCCTAACCTAGATAATAGTATACAATTATTGCACATATTTTACAGACGACCTGCCACTTGCAGGTTTTACGCAGTGCAGATCTGTCAGACACAACTAGAGCAGTCAAGCATCCTCTTGTTGTTCTGGCACAGTTTGGTGCCAAAACACCTGAATCTACTTACCAGACACTTCTCCAAGCCTTCATTAGCAGAGTCAGGTGTGTTAGTGTCAGATGGGGCACTCAGTAAGTCTGAATACGCTGCCACTCCATGCGGGGAAGATCACTGGCCCCTGGTGCTCGAGGTGTAGGCCTCTGCGGTGATTTGTGAGAGGTAAGTACAAGATTTCTGTTGTTTGACTGGAGGAACTGTCTATGCGACTGAATGTAGCACATCCACATGAGACCTGGCTGTGTTTCAGTGGGCCTGGTGAGTGTTTGTTTTTCATGACAGAGTGAGGCTAATGAGACAGTTGGTAGAGAGCCAAAACACGTCTCGCTCTTCTTTCCTCTCTTGTTTACTTGCCGTTGAATAATGTATGTATGACAGTTAGCATCATATGATAGTCCTGCACACTTCTCATTTGTTGCTGCTCTTGCAGAAGATGCGTTTTCCTTTGATCCGGCAGCGGACGTTCTTGCGGAACAGATGAACGCTGTTTTAGTCGACCTGTCAATGAAACACAAAGACATAGATGGAGGCCTTTTGAGGAGAATCTGTGACGTTCAGATCTGAAACTTTAAAGAGGACTTAAACAGAGTTGTGTTTAGCTCCGAATAAGGACATTATTATGCAGTTTCACCTTGTGTGACTCCATTCTGAAAAGGCTCCTCTCTGAGTAACTATCAACAGGATTGAAAAGAACTAACAAAACAAGTTGAGAAAGCCATTAACTGTACATTAATAGGGTTTTGACCTTCAAAACATTGGGGAGGTGAATTGCGCGCAACCGTTTCCTGTTAATCTGGACTGTTTGAGCCACGCAACAGCAGAGTGCCGACTTCATGAAGCGTTTGAAATGAGCTTGATCTGAGTGGACAAGGGTCTGACCTCAAGGCACTGGCACTTCACTCAACACTTTGGATAAAAGGTGACATATTGTAAGACTTAAGTGCTGCCCAGGATGGAGAAAATAATTGGTTTCAAAGGGAAGACTGCAGCCAGATTCATGCCCCTCATTTTTCTCTGCTAACAGGCCTTTGGAGAGGTACCCTCATCAGTTTAGCTGATGACAGATTGTTGAAGTATTCCTTTTTGCTGTCTGTATTCAAATAACAGCTGTCATTGTAAGGATGCTTCAGAGTGTTGTTAATGGAAGCTCATCAGTCTTTCAAACATTGGGTCCCAGGCCAAGTTCCCATTTCAGGGTGCGGGCTCTTGTTTTCAATGGAAAAGAAGAGATTTTCCTAATTCTAAAGTCCTCAAAGGCTGTTTTCTTTTTGTTTGTTTTTTGAGCTTGTCCTGTTGGCCTTTTGTATATTGAGAGGCAGAGGGTTCTCTCTGTTTTACATCTCTGTAATCTTTCCCTCACAGTCTCATTAAGCTGTTATTTTTCGGCCAAATTGTTGTTTTCGTCGTTGTTTTTTTGTGCTAATTGCTTTCTGCAGTTTCGATTTTTGAGATGCGGTTTATGGAACTACATTGCAAGGCCTTAATTAGTAAAAAAAACACAAAAAAAACACTTAACAAAGACTTCTTTGAGCATCTGCAGCATACATGTACATAAAATGTATTCTGCTTGTGCTTAACACTTATGAAATGCTATTGTGGCGAGTAGGACGAGGTCGAGGGCCGTGGGAGGACGGCGCGAGGTCTCGTATCTCTCACGGAGGGAAGCATAAAATGAAAAGCGACGACAGTGGAGATGGAGAGAGGACAGGCCTGGTTTTATGTTGTGGTTTTTATGTTTTATTATGTGACAGTCCTGAAACAGTCATGAACCATGTAGAAAAACCAAACTGGATTTACCCACCTGTCCAGCAAAAACTGAGCCACCTGAATGTCGGATTGGAAGCCCTTCTGCCGGCGGAGTTCTCGCCACCTTTTGAACGCTTTTCCGTAAATTCGAGACTTTGCGCGTTCCATCTCCTTTTCCCTATTCTTTGTTATTTGTTCATCGGAACGTCGTCTCTTTGGTCGTGTGTCGGCCATATCCACATTCTCAAGAATATAAAAATGTTAACGTTAGTCGATGTCTAGGACATCTCTCCTCTAGTTATCTTCCCTCTTCATGCTTCTCTCTCCTCCACTCCCCACACCCCCCTTCATGTGCACGCACACTAACCCCCCAACCCCCCAACCCCCACCCCCAAATCATTCTTGTCGGTTATTGGCTGGAACACTGTTTGTTATGTTTCGTGGTCCAGGCTGGGCCAGTTTGTTTTTCTTGCCGTTTGTGGAGTCTGGGCTGTCTACAGAGACAGCGTTTTTTTTTACAGTGTGTGCAGGGGACATGCAGCTAGCGGATAGTGAGGAGATGTTTGCTGTAAGTGACCAAAAAATTTTTGGTCTAAAAAACGCACGACATCGCTTAGAGCACCTTTAAAGAACATGGCACAAAAGGAAAAGTAAAAAAAACAATGAAGGGAAAAAAGTAACGAATATTTAGGACCACTGATTTTGTATTTTTGAGTTATTATTTTCATGACAATGAAGCACATTTGCTCAACCCAATTCTCAGTTGTGTTAAGCAAAAAAAAAAAGGGGCCTTAATTATTTCAAAATCATTTCATAATTATTTTCCAATTACATTTTTTCATTGAGTGTTTAAGGTTCAAATACATATCTACTTTATTCTGCGCGTGCTAAACACATAAGGCTTTACTCAGGCTGATCCTCCCGCTTTCAGCATCACGGATTCAGCCAGAATGCCATCAGCACCAGGTCCTTCAGCTCCACCTACTCGTTCACAATCACTGGAATATTATTATATACCTGCCACACCTGTCACACCCTCATCAATCCCCCTTCACAAGCACACAGCACACTCACCTGTTGTCTGGTCTCGTCATTCTCGTCATTCTCGGCCTCCTTAAGTGTGTCTGCTCGTTGAACTGCTTATGTTCATCTGCTCGTTGAACTGCTTATGTTCATCTCCTGTTTTATGACAGTCAGGCTATTATCTGACTTTTGTACCAGATGCTGTTGTTCTTGTATAATTATATTGCAAACCCATTTGTTTTACTCCGACATGAGTAATTATTCCTCTTTTCTCAATGCTGATTTAATTCTTTTGAACCTCACCACTCGCTTGATGTTTCATGGCTTTGGATGGCTGAATCTTTTTCAATGATTTTCAAAAGCGTTAGGCTTACATTCTTCTCTTTTGTAATCTCTGATATCCGGTGTCCTTGTTTTAGCATTGTTTCAGACGAGCTGTCGGAATCAAGGAGTGGATCAGTCAAAGACATTAGAGCAAGCATTCATCAGCCACTTAATTTACACCTGTTTCTGCTGCGTAAGACAGACAGTCCAGAAACACAGTGTCGCATCAATCTTCCTGCTGGCTGACTTAAGTGTCCCTGTGAGCCAGAGGAACATCTCCTCTCCTCTCTTCCCTACCCTCCCTCCAGCGGAGTCTCTCCTGAAAATCCCACTTCGCCCAAAACGAAGCCCTGCTGTTATTGACGAACTCTCTAACATTCAAGCTGCATCTGAAGCGGAGAAAATGTTAAGTGGATTACTGTGGTGAACGGGAAGGCCTGTTACCTCGACAAAATGATCTTGTGGCCACAACATATCACGACACTTTCCCATGAGTTAATATGAGAACCTAAACTGAACTGAAGATGTTCCTTCCTGGTCACCGTATATTACCCCAGTTTTCATTGTGTGTTTAAGGTCCAACTTTATTCTGCTTGTGCTAAACACTTATGAAATGCTATTTAGATTGATCTTTGTCTCTATATACAATATCTCTATATACAATATTATAATAGTACTTCCATTATAGGGAAAACCTGCCAGAACATGTCTGGGTCATATTTTGCCCCAAAAATAAAAAAACAAGTTAAAGGGATACTTCAGGATTTAGCATTAAGCTTTGTATTAGTAGAAAACCTGTAGTATTTTCGAATTACCGTGCTTTCCACTCTCATATCCCCCTGAGACGAGAGATTTATGTATTTTTTGTCTGGAAAAAATCCTCAGACGACGCAAAAATCGTCATTTTGCGTCATAGGAGGATTTTTTGGCCAGAGGCTAAAGACTACAGCCAGTAGGAGGGGCTGTCCCGCATGTTTTCACCCGCCCATAGGAGGTGGGATCTCACTCACAGAATGTACACATAGTGTCAGCCATCTTTTTTTGCAAGGTAAGCCAACAGGCTCTTGCTCTGTGGAGAAAGATGAGTAGTAGGAGAAAGCTGAGTTGGGGTTACCATCCTCTTTTTCCCGGACATGTCCGGCCGTCGAGATTGTCCAAAATGTCCGGGATTCGGCTTTTGCTTTCTGCAGTCGCCATTCATTGTTTACATGCACACCTTTTGTTTCAATCTAACTGAATTCATTCCAGTTGGTGAATCTGAATGTAGTGATCGCTAAACAAGTGATCGGTTGATGTGCGTTTTAACATTGCTAAGAAAATTCCCGCTCCTCCCTGAGAGATATGAGACCGGTGCATCTCAGTAATCACGCCACCGGCCTCGCACCGTTCTCCCACGCCCCTCAGCCTCGTCCTGCACGCCACAGAAAACATAATGAATGGTGACTGTAGAACGCAAAAGCCGAATCCCGGACATTTTCAAGTGGTACTCGATGCAGAGCCAAATAGGAGGAGCTGGAGCTCCAGCTCTTCCCCTCGCTGTTGCTCCAGCTTCACCTCGCTGGATTTAGTATGGGCGAGGCCGCGCAGGTTAACTTTTTTTAATTTATTTTATTAAACATCAATGAACAAGTACATCAAGTACAATTTTTCGCGCAGGTTAACTTTCACCATCAAGGAGTTACGTCACGAATGATCTTTTCACGCAGCGTTGCATTCCGTGAAGGCGCCACCATTTTATGTGGTAACGCTATCCGTAGAGAAACTGCTTGTCACTAAAATAAATTGACAGCAGCAGCGACAACGAACACTCAGCATGATTTCAAAAGCAACATATTTCAGCGCCAGATCGCTTTTTATTTAACACAAATGAACAAAATTAATACTCTGTTAGTCAACAAGACTTGTTTCGCGAACAGTTATAAAAAGACACATTTTTAATGACATACGACTCGCATTGACAGAATGTACGATCTGTCCGCTTACACGGCAGGTCCAAAATGCACATCCAATTCATATCAGATTTATTTCCACATATAAATGACGCCTGAAACCTTCCTTTTTATTGGAGTCTGACACTGCCATTTTTGTTTTATTATTGATATGTCTGATACTTTTTTGCCGTTTCTTTTCTTATTTTATATTTTAAGTCCGATAATGTTTTTGCTACTCCTGTTTAAGGCTGCTCTTAGCTTTGCTGCACTTATCTGTGTTGTGCTGTTATGCAAGTATTATTCTCTTTTAATTTTGTAGTTCTGTAAAGCACTTAGGTCAGTCAGTGGCTGTTATAAAATGTGCTGTATAAATAAAATCAACTTGAACTTGAATCTACCAGTGGGGGTACTATGAAAATAAATATTGATTGAGTTTTGTAAAATATTACAATGTTATGTGAAGTGTGTTCTTGAAATATATTCATACAATGTATTATTTTATCTTATTACACCAAAAATGTTGTGTGGAAAAAAGGGTTGTGTTCTTGGGATATACTTATGTTTTTTTTTTTATCTTATAACATTTTATCTAGATTTAGGATTAATTTTATGTTAGATGAACATTTTGCTAATTTAGGCTAATAGAAACAAATAAATCCAACTCAACACTTGTGGGAGAGTGGAGCAAGTGACTTTTAAATTATCTTCTCCTAAATTTGGTTGGAGAGGATAATCTCAGAGCACATTTGTTATCTTGTTTTTCCTCTAAAGTGGGAAGTCACATGGCTGGTTTTAGAGTACTGGACTGCTTGTTTCCATTTCATTAAAATAGCTTAATGCATAGCCTATCAAGGTTGAGTCTATCCAAAATTACAGTCAGTATTCCATTTAAATTTACAATATAACAAAAAAATCTTTTTATCACGGTTGAACTCGCACTAACATTAACAGGCTTGATAGCGCGTCATGTTCTGTCCACTAGATCCAGCGAGGGTGAGCTAGAGCTCTAGCTCCTCCCATTTGACACTGCAGCGAAGCCCCGCCCACTAAATATAGCGAGGTGGAGCTGGAGCTCCAGAAAAGGGGGAGCTCGAGCTCTAGCTCCTCCCATTTGGCTCTGCATCGAGCACCATCTCGACATTTTGGGCGATCTCGAAATCGTCACGGAGACTCACTAGTAGCCTAGCCTTGTTGTTTTAAACTGCGCACTCTTACCGGTAGGCGTGGCTTGGGAGTGGCCTCCTAGGGCAGCGAAGCAAGTGCATTCTGGGAGTTGTTGTCTTTCATCCACATAAGCCAAAAATACATTTTCTGGCTTTTCTCAGTCTAGAAAGCTCCAAATTCAAAAACAATTTCACATTTCTTCTACATAAATGACCCATTTTAAATGCACATTCATCTTTCCAGAGGTGAAGTATCCCTTTAACAGCCAGCGTCACCATTTTCACACGACTTTCATGACCCTCCGAATATTTTGTAATAGAAGGAACAGAACCCCCCCCCCCCCCACACACACACACAAACAAAAATCAGTGTAATCAGGTCACTAATTGCATGTAATATCACAGGGCTGGTACTAGAGCTGGGCAGTATATTGAGATTGTACAATATCGAGGCAATACCGTTTATATCGAAAAACAGTAGCCTAGTTTGATACGAGCGCATCTGAAAAATAGCGGAGGACGCAGTGAGCTGCTGCAGGGAAAGTGCATCATCCATTTTGTCCTGAGGATAAGCCATGCTTTATTTTAAGGGCTTCAGTTGGTAAGATATAACACATCATTTTGCTGTCAGGAGTGAATCTCCGCTTAACTTCACAGACTTCCGTGAACGCAACAATTTCTGACTAAAATATACATATTGCTAAAAAATTTGTTGTTGGACAAAAAATGTGCCATAGGTAAAATTTTAAACCTACAAGTAGGCCTAAGTGTATTTTTATTATAGCAGTAACTTTAAAGTGACTATTATAATGGGGTAATCAAATGTAGGCTAAGTCTGTGCTTTTGTTTGTATTTATTTACGTTTAGTTTAGTGAATTTAAAAATAAAATCATTATTTTTGTTTTTAGATTGTTACACTGTTAGAATATAATGTGATTTTAACCCTTTTATGCACATAATAATTGCACAGCCTACATGGTTACATTCACTTTATTTGTTTTCATAGCCTTCAATATGAACATTGTTTGTAGGACAACATTGGGCAGGATGTCAAATAAATTAAAATTATCCAAGTAGAAAACCGTAGAATATGCCAAGATATATATTGTATATCGTAATTCAACCAAAAAATACAGAGATATGATTTTTTTTGCCCATATCACCCTGCACTTGCTGATACCCCAGCAGCATCATCCCCTCAGTGGCCGTATGGACCCCCTTTTGGGGGGCATCATACTTGATGGGCCAACTTAGCCTTGACGAATCTTTTCACTGGAAACGGGCCACCTGAAGCACTGGTGTCTGCTACATTCCCAGTGCAGCTTCGTCTCAGGTGAGAATGCGAGAGTGTGTAGGAGGGAAGCAGTTTGGCAATCTGTATGAAGGACTGCCTGAAGAACGGCATTGGGGAGGGCACAGTCTACCTTCATTTCACGTGTATTCTGCTCAGTTATCGATTTTTATAAACTTACGTAACTGAAGAAAAGACATTTTTTTTCCCCATCTGCTCTGAGACACCTGGTCTGAGGTTGCTAGGTAACACATTGTACCGGGATGTTTGATGTGTGTGCTCTTTGCAAATTACTTTGATCCCCTAGACACTGACAGTCTCATCCTCAGAATTGCCTTCCCTTGGTGCATTTGGCACTTCATCATTCCGTGGACGTAACTACATTTGAAAGCTGAAAGTGTGATAAAATAACTACCTTGTTAGGCTGTGAAAGAAGGGAAAAGTGTGTATGAAAATAAGAAAAGTTGGGCTGTGAACAACATGGCTACTCATTAATGAAGCACATGGACAAAGTTGATTCGCTAGTCATTGATTGGCTGTGCCACACGTTTCCTTCCTACGAAACTTTCATCTGCCATCAGAAAACATGCACATCTGTCATGTCAGTGCAACTTGAATGCAAATCAATGCATAAACATTGTGGCCTGATCAAACAGAAAAGTTTCTTTGAAACTGCGAGAGCTTTGGATATCTTTGAAACTGTGAGAGCTTTGGATATTATCTCACTCAATGAATGCTCTCTCTCTCTCTCTCTCTCTCTCTCTCTCTCTCTCTCTCTCTCTCTCTCTCTCTCTCTCTCTCTCTCTCTCTCTCTCTCTCTCTCTCTCTCTCTCTCTCTCTCTCTCTCTCATCCCATTTTGTACACCAGGTTTGTTGTGCTCAACAAAAAAACACATGTGAAATAATTCTGTCTCCTTTCCACAGCTTTTATCTGGCTCTCACTCCTGAAAACATGTTATTATAAATTCTTTCGTTTTTTTTTGTTTTTTTGCTAATGGAGCCTGGATTCATTGAGTGTTTTTAGATCAGCCCTTCCTTAGATGCATCATCTTTTTGTGGGCTATGCTGCCTGCTGTGGGCATCATGCAGGTTCTCTAACAGGTTTTTTTAAATGTAAAATTATTGAGCATTCTTTATTATTGAGCAACTGCTTCCCTGCCGATAACCCGGAGATAAACAATCTTTGAGATTGTTTCAAGTTAGTGGGGTCTCTGCTAAAAAGCATATTGTTATTCATTGCTGATTAGGCTGATCTCAAATGCAATACTAATTAAGGCAATTAATTCATGGATTGGTGTTTACAGGTACATTCTATTTTCTATTTTCTGCTGTGGCTTTGTTTGGAACTTCATAGATATGCCAGAAGATAAAAACAAGTGACTGCCTTTAAGAGCTAGTCACTGAATTGTTTATAAACGATTATTTCAAATCGTTTGAAATCGCTGAATCGTAAAGGCACTGATTCATTCAGGGACTGAGTCAGTGAGTCATTGAATAATTCACTCATCTAGGCTACGTTTAAGTCAATTTTTATGCCCTTCCCTTGCTAACATCTCATTCACATGGAGGTATGTCACTGCTTGCGTTGCACAAGTGCCCACTACTGATGGAACCCTTGCAATGGGTTTTAAATGGAACGAATTAAGCTCTTCATCACTTGTGGGTAAAAATAAGTGCGAGAACTGCGAGTTGTATGTGTGATATCACAGTTATTTTGTCTTTGTGGTCTATGGATCTACCTGAAGTGTACATATGAGCAGACTCACTCCCTCAGTCAAAGAGGTCGGGTGTCTGTCCAAATAAACTTCCCTCGTCCACTTGAAGTTGAACACACTTCAAAATGGCGGCGGGGATTCCCCCTAGCGGAAGTGCTATTGGGAAGTTCATGAGTGTATGTCTAAAAGTGGAGTCAAACGCAGCCATATTTTGTTTAAAACAACGGATTCATTTAGGATTGAAACAACTTGAACTGATGGTCTATATGAGTGAGTCATTGATTCATTCACTCAACCGATTCCTTCAAATAACAGATTCATCTGGGAACACCACTACTGTGTTGCTTAGAGAAGGACAATTGAGGTCTGTTGCATGAAGTTAGTTGAACAAAGTTTCAAAGTAGGTTTAGAGTTGATAAAACCTGGTTTAGATCCAACCTGGTTTAGATCAGGTTCAGCGGGTTCAGCAAAAATGCTCAGCAAAAACGTTCTCTGTCAACTCAGGGTTTGATCCAGAGTTTGTGATTAACTCTGAAGCGTGTGCATCTGAAAGAGTGACACGTGCAGCGAACAGCCAATCAGTGCAATTCACTACTCTGCTGGAGATTAAGACACCATTATGAAAAATAGCATGAATTTGAATATAATATATATTGCAAAATTATATTATTTAAATATTAATGTATTTATTTGTAATATTTTTGTGCTGCTTTTAATGCTGATTTAAATGTAATTATTTTTTATTTAAAAAAAAATAATACTGTATATTTCCAGCCTTTATGCTGGTTCAAATTACAATATTTTACATTTCTCATGTCTAATTTCATGAAAATAATCTCCCATTATAAACAAATGTATTTAAAAAAAAAATGTATAACATATTTATGAGATTCAGCTATGATTCCTGATGTCCATGAATGATGCAAGATGTCCAGACTACCGTCATGCTCTTTGTAGATTCATATGAGCTCAGCTCATACTACCTCAGTACTATCAAGATCCTGTGAGCAGAAGTTTAAAATGAAGGATTCTGACATAGCCTATGCCAGAAGCTGGAGTCAACATATGCACCTAAAAGACAAATTAAGTGCATTTAATTTATCCAGGTATCAAGGGATGTGCTGCATGTGCAGGAGGATTAACAGCAAACCTAATGAAATGCTGATTAAAATAATTTCCTGCCACTATGGAAAATGCCTGGGAAGTTTAATACTGTAATTCAAACTGTTTTGCCATCATTTAGTTCTACCAGAAAGACTCCGAAGGCAAAATGACGTAACAAAGCATACATTTATTAACAGTCCAGCAAGCAAGTATTATGATCTAAAGTTCTTTGGCGTAGACCCCGTCCGTAACTCGCAATCTGAGGGTAACGGATTCTGCATTTCCTGCCTGAAGAGGAAGGCAGGGGCGCAGCCGACCCCCCTGGGAGGTATGGGAAGGGACCATCATGGTGGTGGTGAGGAGGATGGAGGTGAATGTTGGCATCAGCATCTGCAAACTCAGACATGTGTATGTATGTACCGATCTTTTATACTACGAGTATTAGAACACGATTGGTTAGATGAGAAAGTAACAAGTGACGTAACAATTGAGTCTTCCTGGCAGAACTTGCGCTAAAGCTTTCGTTTCAGACCTATTTCTGCATATGCTTTGCTTAATCAGTGTTGGTAGATAGGACTCCAAAGCAGTTGGAAACCATTTTTAATAAAAAAGGCTTCAAATAAAGATGAAAGAGATGTGATTACATCAATTATGCACTACTGTTCCCAAGCACAACAGTAAAACTAAGGTGCTGCAAATTATCACAAACTTACAGATACAGTTTTATTTTTGGCTATTTTATTAAAAAGATAATAGAGATAGGACAGGAAATTATGGGTTGATAGAGGGGGAATGGGATCAGAAAAAAAAAAAAATCACAAACTGTATTTGAACTGTGCTTTCCACATGAGCACCACAGGTCTAGGATGCTTTAACCACTGAGCAT
The DNA here is from genome assembly GCF_965113295.1 of Leuciscus leuciscus. NCBI lineage: Eukaryota > Metazoa > Chordata > Actinopteri > Cypriniformes > Leuciscidae > Leuciscus > Leuciscus leuciscus. The sequence goes on from NC_138732.1 coordinate 10,248,705, forward strand.
GTTGCTAATAGTGAAACCAAAACTTTACAGATTTCATAATCCTCAATATCACCACAACACTACTAACTTAAATCGACAACACTTATATGTATATACAACTTACACACACATATTTTTATGTTTCTGAATGAAAACATTATTCTCATTAGTTTCTTATGCTCACCAAGGCAGCATTTATTTGATAAAATTTTTTAATAATTAATTCCTTTGATACCAAACCTTAATTTTTAGCATCATTACTCCAGTCTTCAGTTACATTCTCCAAATCATTGTAATGGACTAATTTGGAGCTCAATAAACATTTATTATTATTATCATGTTTGTGCAGCTTAATATGCCTCATATATATATATATATATATATATATATATATAATATTTATTTATTTTTTGTGGAAACCTTGACAATTTATTTTATTTTATTTTTTATTTGAAAAATACAGTATTTAGAACTCTTTTATAATATTGTACACATTTTCTTGACTGTCACTTTTGATCAATTTTATGCATCCTTACTAGTCAAAGTAATAAGCTAAACTAAGGATGCATTCCATTCAAGGGTAAAAGTCATAATTTCTAAATTCCCACTTGGAAAATTGCAATGGAATACTGCTTAAATTCAGATCTACAACTTTGAGACAAACAAACATTTGTTTGTGTGCAAATCAAATTCTTCAAGGCACTGATTATAAATCCAGTTTAGCACACTTCAGATCCTCTCTGTTGATAATCGTAAACCTTAAGAACAAAATATGATTGCTAGGAGACGTCTTTGTTGACAATCAAACAAGTACAAAACTAATGATTTCATTTTGTTTCTTTATATGTCATTTTCTGAAGATCAGGCAACAGAAAGTCTTTATGGTTTAAAGTTTTAGATATCAAGTGAGACTATCCCACATCCGACTTTGAACATAACAATGTATAAAAAACCTACAGCTTTTTACTGCATTAAGAAGAAAAGAGTTGAACACTATTGTCTAGGGGTTGATAGAGTCTTTTGGGGTGATGTTGCTGTCTTATTAAGATATTACCTGCCTAAAACAATATAAATGTCTGAACGGGATGCTCTGATCATTAGCTTGCCGCTGACAGTGAGGCTGATGCCGTTTGTAGTATGACAGCACAAAAAAAAAATCTCCCCAGTCGGGAAAAACATGATTGACATGTGGTGGAATTGCACACAAACTCACAACACTAACAGCTGTCATCAATAATTTGCCCAAACTAACACAGACTAATCATCAACGTGGGGGATAAGGCACATCCACTGTTCGCTTGATTTCGGGATTCAAATTGGCTGCAGACTCCATTGCTGAATCAATGCTGAGGGTAAGAAAAAGAAAAAGAAAAAAGAGGAATGGCTTGCAAGGTTGTTTCTATGCAATATTAATTCACATCTGAGAATACAGCAGCTTCAAGTTGTTTTAGATCAAAAGCTTTTTTTCTTGAGCATCAGGGGAGAGTGTGTTTGAGTGTGGAGGAGGACTGTGCAGGCAGCTGTCTGTCTTTGATATTTCGGCTCATATCAGATGCCAGCCGTGTAGACTGTGCTTTGCATATACTCTCATGCATGATCTGTCTCCTGCTCAGAGAATTTTGCCTCTGTCAGCTACCTGGGGGTGTGGTACAGTATTACAGTGTGCTTGAATCCAATTTTCATGTCACCCAAAGTGCTTTGTGTATTGTACAGCAACGGCACACATGCTTTACACGTAGCCTCTGTCATTCTTCACTTTCTTTTCCTCTGCACTTACATAATCACGTAAGGTTTGTGCTGTCTCGACTCCCTATTTTAACTCAATTTATAATTAAATAATCTCTAAGCAATCTTTTATCTTCCACGGATCAGGTAAAATGCTGTTTGCTTACGTTCTTGCCGACAAGCATCAAAATAATAGTTTCCTCATATGCAGGGAGTAGATTGTTTTCCTTTTAATTTTCAAAGCTCCTTCGTGTAGGGTGAGCACCTGCCGACACATTCATTTTCCAACTGTGACAGAGACGGGCAACGCGGATGGCACATCCTCTGCATGCTGAGACAAAATGAGACAGACACAATGGCACTGTTTTATATTTTATATACATTTATACTCCGACTATCCTTGAATACATCATGACTTGGAAATCAGATTGGAAAACCCTAATTCTAAACCGCACCCATGTAAAAAATTAACTGTTCCATTACGAGCCAAAATTTCCCTCCAGAAATGAAGCTTTAGCATAAGTTCTGCCAGGAAGACTCAATTATACGTCACTTATTACCTTCACATCTATCCAATCATGTCCTTATACTTTCTGTATAAAAGATCAGTACTTACACATGTTTGAGTTTGCAGATGCTGACGCAAACAATTACCTCCATCCTCCCCACCACCACCAGGATGGTCTTGTCCATACCTCCCGGGGGGTTGGCTGCGCCCTTGCCTTCGTCTTAAGGCAGGAAATGCAGATCCGCTACCCTCGGATTATGCACTACAAAAGGGGCCTACGCCAAAGAACTTTATAAATAATTGCTTGCTGGGCTGTCAATAAATTAACGCTTTGTTTACATTTCTATCTCCCGAGTCTTTCTGATAGAAATACATTTTCAGGTGCATTTTTTTGAGGGTTCTCCCTGTAAGCTATGCCACACTAGTAGCACCATGGTGGAATTACAAAAATAAAACACATGTTCAAACAATCTTGAAACACCCCTTTCATGCCTCCCCCAACTCAAACGTCACAAATACAACTCTTATGGGTGTAGACGTTAACAGGTAAATGTCGGTTACTTTCAAGTAAAGGTCCAACATATTAGGAATACTTTTAGCTGTGTTGCTATGTGTCATGAGTAAGCAGTTGAGTAGCTAACACTGTTATTATTATACACTGTTGCAACATTTTTGCAAAATACGTTGCTTCGAGCACGTTTCGTGACAGTTTCAAAATGAAATGTCCAGTGAGTGGTGCTAAAAGCGTGTTTAGTTATTTCCAGAACAGATTAACGTGAATATGGCGACGTTTTATTATGTTGGACTTTGTATGTATCACTGCAGTTCTGAATTGAAATGTCCAATGAGTGGCGCTAAAAGCTTAATACTCCATTTTAAAATAACGTACACCTACACTAAACCCTAAACCTAACCGACATAAAACGCAATTGTAATCATGGCATTTTAGCCTGTTTTTAAACTCTTGCCTTTGAGCTGTTACTGTGACTCGTCTTTGACGGGATTCGTATCTGAGCTCTCCGCATCACAAGAACAATTCTGTACCAGCTGAGCTACTGAGCAAACTTAGTACATCAGTAAAACTGAACGAATATATGGAGCTGGTTAAGTAATGCAAACTCCAAAATATAATCGTTTACAAATCATGCACTATGGTTAAAAAGTGTTTTGAGGTCATAAAATAATTGTACAAGGAGCCGCGTGAAAACATGTCTTTTATTAATCCATAATCTGCCCGTTATCAAAATTGTGTGTGAAAACAATTAACCCTGTCAGGGATCACTGGTGATCCCGGATTATTTTAGTTCAAAATATGTTTGAGCTTATATATCTCAATATTAATAACAGTCTGGTTAATTTTGAGTCTTGAACTATAAACTCTCAAGGGTTGGCTTTCTAAATGTATGTGTGTTATGTTTCTATTCAGAATTACTTATGAGCAGTAACCTTTTTATTTTGGCCATTTCATGTATGCAGCACTTGCCAAAATTGGGGGTGATGAGGAAGGGGTTAAAAGTGCTTGTTGTTTTACTGTTTCTATTTCTGTTAGAAACTGCAGTGATATGTACATATTGGTATTTTGCATTTTGCAAAAAAAAAAATTGCCACAGGTATGCTTTTCCAATGAGCCTGTGTTGCAGCCAACCCATTTAACTTACCTGCACTGAGTGCATTTTTTTTTACATGATGTCCCAAACTGTTGAAGGCTGTCTACACTAGACACATCAAAGTAAACATTATAAACTGCACATTTGTCTTTCTGAAAGGGTGCATGATGATGCTATATGGTACTGAAGCGTCCATTGTAGACCACTGCATCGCAATACCCCATTTGATTTGACGTATTCATAACTTGTTTAATCTTTTGGGTAACTTCTGTAATTAATGCTGGATGTATTTTCCCATGTATGTCAGATATGGTCCTAACACCATCTGGCTCCACCTGCTACAGTAGCCACGCTATTGAGAGATTGACAGATCCCACAACTCATTAACACTAAAAATAGAATATTAAACAGTTAATTAAACAGTTACCAAAAAAAAATTAAAAAAGCATTTTTAAGGTGCCCAGTGAGGCAAAGTGATTTTGTAGATGAAAATGTAACCCCTTTAAAAGTCCTCATGTTCTCTCTTCATTAGAATTTCTCGTTCTGATATTGCAAATCATAATTTATTTTAAAGTTTTCATAACAGACATGCAAATTCTGCCGTAACCCCTTGTGTGGTGTTGTTTTTAATTAAAGTGTTGCGAGACTTGTTGAAATATTGTTAAGGGGAGAAGTGTTAAAGAAAACTCCCAAGATGTAAGATCATATTTCTGCAGGGTTACATACTTAATGAAGTTATTTTACCTCTTACTGAATGTTTTTCCAAATGAAAAGATTCATACGCTTCAAGCCTGCTTTAGCCAAGATCCTATGGTGAATTTGTAAACACACTGCATTTCATATTTGATTTATGCATCCCACTTGGAGTTCATTTCTTGCATCAAAGGAAAATGGTTTTTTCTTCGTCTTCTGGGTTGTAAATGCAAATATTATACTTCTATGTACATAATCTAACTCTACCATGAAGAACATGTCCACCTTCAGTACCAGTGTTGTCTGAAGGAGTGTCTTGCAAAACGTACTCGGTTACTAACGTAACCTCGGTTCTCTCTAGAGAGAGGAACGAGTACTGCGTAGAATACGCTAGGGGAAAATCCTTTTCCACGAGAATACTGAAGCCAAAAAAATTATCCTTTAATTTTGTATTAATGTAAAACGCGTTGCGGCAGCATACAGACATAGGCGAGGCAGCTCGCGCGCCTATTGGCTGGTCTGCTGGCAACTGCTTAAGCCTATCGAGCGAGACCTAGAGCTTCGCGCCCTCTGCGTCACGTCCCGCCGAGACGGGCGTGGCTTAGGTCTATAAATACCGCTCGCAGGCATTATTTCTCTGGTTTTTCATAGTCGAAGCAACCAGAGCGCGTGCAGGCACGGCAGGATACGCAGTACTCGTTCCTCTCTCTAGAGAGAACCGAGGTTACGTTAGTAACCGAGTACGTTCTCTTACGAGAGATACTCTCGTACTGCGTAGAATACGCTAGGGGAACCTACTGTAAAACGCCGTGCGTGCTGGGATCTGATACCATAGACTCAAGGGCGACAGCCCGGAGTTCATACAGTACATAATCACCCAGGGGACTCACAGGGAATCCTGGAAGAGAGGGGGGTTAGCCACTATCTTCCTTATAGCAGCATAGAGCAAGGATTGCAATACTCAATAGCTGCATAACTGACAGCGCCAGTTATGAGATTTTGGCCATACTAGACCGACAGTAGTCTGGCCTGTAGTGCGGGAACCTCTAGGTTGTAAAACCTTATAAATGTAGACGGAGAGGCCCAGCCTGCCGCCATACAAATATCTTGCAAGGCAATCCCACTTGACCATGCCCACGATGAAGCCATGCTTCTCGTGGAGTGCGCTTTGACACCCAGCGGGCACTGCATGCCCTTGGTTGTGTAAGCTAGCGCTATTGCGTCCACTACCCATCTGGATAGGGTCTGTTTCGAAGCGGCTAGTCCCTTAGAACGCCCGCTGAACGAAACAAAGAGCTGCTCCGTCTGTCTGAAAACAGACGAGCGAGACACATAAGCTCTTAACGCCCTGACTGGGCAAAGGGAGCTTTCGTCCATATTTCCTTCAGTGACCGGCAGGGCAGACAGGGAAATGACCTGTGCTCTGAACGGTGTATTGAGGGATTTAGGAACATAACCGTGCTTAGGTTTGAGTATAACTCTAGAGTCATTCGGCCCAAATTCCATGCACGTCGCGCTTACTGAGAGCGCGTGTAAGTCCCCTATGCGCTTCACTGAAGCGAGAGCCAGAAGAAACGCCGTCTTGAAAGACAGGTGTTTAAGATCAATCTCCTGCAAGGGCTCAAATGGATGACCTTTCATGGCTTCCAGTACCGTAGAAAGGTCCCATATAGGGACTGTGGGAGGTCTGGGAGGATTCAGTCTATTAGCTCCTCGAAGGAAGCGAATGACTAAATCGTTCCTTCCAATAGACTGGCCGAGCGTGGTCGAAGAGAACACTGCTATGGCCGCTACATAGACTTTGAGCGTGGAAGGGGACCTGCCCTTATCCAACAGCTCCTGTAGGAAGGAGAGAACCTCCGTCACACCGCAATGCCGGGGTGACACACCACGAGCTGTGCACCAGCTAGAGAACACTGACCATTTTGAGGCATAGAGACGTCGCGTAGACGGAGCTCTGGCCTGTGTGATAGTGTTTAACACTCCCTGTGGGAGGTCAGCGGGTACCCGTTGATGGCCCACACATGGAGGGACCACAGCTCTGGGTGAGGATGCCAAATCGAGCCGTTGGCTTGAGAGAGGAGATCCCTCCTCAGAGGCACTGGCCACGGGGCGGTGCTCGCTAACTGCATCACAATTGGGAACCAAGGTTGGCTCATCCAAAGTGGGGCTACAAGCAGCACTGAGCATCCTTCTTCCCTGACCCGTTCTACCACCTGAGTCAGGAGGGAGACGGGGGGAAAAGCGTAGAGAGGACGGCGAGGCCACTCGTGGGTCAGCGCGTCCTTGCTCTTCGAGAAAAATTCTGGACAGAGAGCGTTTTCTTGAGACGCGAACAGGTCTACTTCCGCTCTGCCGAATTTCTTCCACAGCAGCTGGACTGTCTGTGGGTGCAAAGACCATTCTCCTGTCGGAACCTGGTTCCTGGACAGTCTGTCTGGTCCTATATTTTGGAGCCCTGGCACGTGCGCTGCTCTCAGGAGGCGCCTGGTTAGCCTGTACAGAGTCAGGGACCTGAGGCCGCCCTGGTGATTTATGTAGGACACCACTGAGACGTTGTCTGAACGTATTAGCACGTGGTGTCCCTCTATGAGGGGACAAAAGCGCGTGAGCGCTTTGCTCACTGCCAACATTTCGAGGCAGTTGATATGTAAGAGCTTCTCCTGCTTTGACCATTGGCCAAAAAGCGGTCTGCCCTCGAGCAGCGCTCCCCATCCCGAGGTGGATGCGTCCGTGGACACCACCATCACTCTCGAGGAAGTCCCCAGGCTTACACCTGATTGGTACCAGTCTTTTGCCTCCCAAGGTTTCAAAGCTGCAATGCATGCTTGATTGACCTTGACGCGAAGCCGACCGGAGGCCCACGCTGTGCGTGGTACTCTCTTTCTGAGCCAGAACTGCAGTGGGCGCATGCGCAGAAGGCCCAACTGGAGAACTGAAGATGCTGAGGCCATCAGACCGAGCATCCTTTGAAAGGCTTTGAGAGGGACTATCGCGCCGCAGCGGAACGAGCCGGCTGCGCGCCGAATGTCCAGTGTGCGCTGAGATGACAGGCGTGCTGTCATTAGCAGCGAGTTCAGCTCTATTCCCAGAAAAGATATAATCTGTCTGGGGAAAAGCGAGCTCTTTTCCCAGTTCACTGCGAGACCGAGATTCTCGAGGTGATCGAGTAAAATGGTCCTGTGCTCTACGAGCTCTGAGTGAGATTGGGCTAGAATCAGCCAGTCGTCCAGATAGTTCAGCACTCGTATGCCCCGTAATCTGAGGGGTGCGAGCGCTGCGTCCATGCACTTCGTAAATGTACGGGGTGCCAGGGACAAGCCGAAAGGCAGGACTGTGTACTGATATGCCTGGCCCTCGAAGGCGAATCTCAAAAATCGCCTGTGACGTGACGCTATCTGTATTTGAAAATACGCGTCCTTTAGATCTATTGACACAAACCAGTCCCCCTGGCGGACGTGCGCGAGGATTTTTCTGGTTGTGAGCATCCTGAACTGGCGCTTCATAAGCGCTCTGTTCAGCTGCCGCAGATCTAGTATGGGTCTGAGACCCCCGTCTTTCTTGGGCACCAGGAAGTATCTGCTGTAAAGCCCCCCTTCGCTTTGAGCTTGAGATAGGGGTTCTATAGCCCCTTTGCTCAACAGTTTCAAAATCTCGGCTCGAAGTAGATGAGCTACTTTCGATTCTACCGTGGTCTCGACGCGCGCCATAAAGCGGCGAGGGCGTCGGCGAAACTGCAGCGAATAGCCTTCTTTTATGATGTTCAGCACCCATCTTGAAACCCCGGGAAGCTTTTCCCACGCAGGTGCGCGAGTAGCTAGGGGCTGGATGCGAAGCACGCTCTGATCGGCTCGAGATACAGCGGCTTTTGTGTGCTGTGACATAAGCGTCGCGCTCATGACATCTGAGGCAGGGGGCGCACTGATAACAGCGGGCAGAATGCCCACGCTCGACTCCTCCGCAGTGTTTAGCTGAGAGGAGGAGGGCTGGGCTAGTTTCATGTCTGTGTGTGGGCGTGGGCGCAGAGCAGCGGGCACATACACCACCTTTACAGCATTGCTCGCGTGAGCAGAGCATATGCATACTGGTCCTGTATTTACAGGGACCGTGAGACATGTGGGAAGTAGCGTTTGTGGGCACTGGGTAGTGGGCACTTTTGCTACATTTGAAGCGCAATCGATCTGAGTCGATTTTATGTGCGCGGGCCCTGTGTGAAGGGCTGTGCTTGTGTGTAGGAATGGGCACTGAGTAGTGGGCATTTTTTCTACACATGAAACACCGTCGGCCGTGGCCGGGACACCAGAAAATACACTCTTTAAGGGATTTATCTGGGTAGCCGTAAAAACGGCTTTTGTGTGCAGGCAAGCGGGTAATGGAACCGGCTTGTTGGCTGCTAAATACGCTGGACCAGTCACATTTCCTGGAACTGGACGAGCGGCAAGCTTTGGTGGAAGTCCGGCCGCAGCGGGACTTGGACACCGTCGCTTTCCTAGGCGTGCTAGGACGATTTCGGGGCCTCTGGCTTCAACGCAATCTTCTGCCGCGAGCCACGCGGGGCGGGGCGGCGGCCGGATGAGCGAGAGCGCGGTCTCGAGCTCTGGGTTTGGCGGCGTTGAGAAGAGGAGGCGGCGGGCGGAGGCTTAGGCTGTGAGCTCTGAGCAGACGGTTTCGCACGGCCTGCTGCAGAACCGGAGCGCTTCGGGAGGAAGTGCTTCATGGCCTGGGTCGCTTTCTGCACCTCAGCGAACCTATCGGCGAAATCTTTGACCGAGGTTCCGAAGAGGCCGGCAGGGGAAAGCGGCGCGTCGAGGAACGCGGTGCGTTCTGACTCAGTCATGTCAGAGAGCGTAAGCCACAGATGTCTCTCAGACACGGTGAGCGAGGCCATGCTCCGTCCAATGGCCTGTGCTGCTGACTTGGTGGCGCGAAGAGCGAAGTCTGTAGCGCTCCTCAAGTCCGGCACGCAGATTGCGTCAGGTCCTTTCTCGTCCAGCTGGCGGAGGAGATCGGCCTGGTATATCTGGAGCGTGGCCATGGTGTGCAACGCTGACGCGGCCTGCCCGGCGGCGGAGAAAGCGCGGCGGAGCAGGGCTGACGTCGTGCGGCAGGCTTTTGAGGGCAGCGTCATCTTAGCACGCCGTCCAGCAGAGGGCGGGCATAAGTGCGCTGCAATAGCCTCTTCGACCGGCGGTAGGGAGTGGTAGCCTCTGTTCTTTGCGTCGTCGACAGCGGAGAACGCCAAAGAGACAGAGGATCGTGTCCTGGCCGAAAAAGGGGAGCCCCAAGACTTAGCGACTTCTTCATGAAGCTCAGGAAGAAAAGGTGCTGGCCTGGATGCAGGTGAAACGCGCTCCCCAGGCAGGAAGTAGCCGTCCAGCCGGTTGTGAGCAGGCTGCTCAGGCGTAATCCACTCGAGGCCGAGGCTCGCCGTGGCCTGAGTGAGCACGCGCATGAGCTCCGCCTCAATGCTCGCTCTCTTTCCCGTGGAAGCACGGGCAGGGGGGGCGGGATCCTCAGAGCTCGCCCAATCCTCACTGCCTGATGCTATGAGAGAGCAGGAATCCCCCTCTCGTAGCAGCGCGTCGATCTCATCAGCGTCATCGACAGAAGCGGTGGCAGACCGCGGCCGCTGTCCGTCCGGAAGTGAAGCTGATGAAACCGGAGAAGCAGGCGGGCGCACCGGCGAGCTTTGACGGCTGAGAGAGGGCTCCGGGATTCGCTGAGCGCGGCGCTTTTTACGGCGCGGCACAACAGCAGGTGTGGGCGCAGTCTCGTTGAACAGTGCCAAGCGAGTCCTCAGAGTCGCTAATGGCAACAGCTCGCAGTGATGGCAGCCGCCATCAGCGAGCGCGAGAGCTGCATGTTCTTGACCCAGGCAGGAAGCGCAGATGACATGGCGGTCCCCGTCGCTGAGTGTGGCTTTGCACGAGCCACAAGCAGGCATCTTGAAAAAGACGCAGCTCTTTTAGACAGTGTGAGTCGCGCCGGCGAACACACACACACAGTGCAATAAAAGGATATGGGCGCTGGATAGCGCAGCAGGAAGGCGATGAAGGCGGCACGGCCAGCAGCTTCGTCGACTCGTCCCGCTGAGGTGCTTCTTCAACAGCGCGGCTTCTTCTCGGATCCAGCGATGTGAGTTGCTTCGCTGAAGGATGAAAAATCAGAGAAATAATGCCTGCGAGCGGTATTTATAGACCTAAGCCACGCCCGTCTCGGCGGGACGTGATGCAGAGGGCGCGAAGCGCCCTCATTGGGTCTGACGTCACTCTAGGTCTCGCTCGATAGGCTTAAGCAGTTGCCAGCAGACCAGCCAATAGGCGCGCGAGCTGCCTCGCCTATATCTGTATGCTGCCGCAACGCGTTTTACATTAATACAAAATTAAAGGATAATTTTTTTTGGCTTCAGTATTCTCGTGGAAAAGGATTTTCCCCTAGCGTATTCTACGCAGTACGAGAGTAGGCTATCTCTCGTAAGAGAACTACACTTTTAGCAATTGGTTTAAATAAGCCAGGTATGGAAGCCAGTTTACAGAAAAACACTTAACATCTAATGGACAATATTGATATTATTTCTTACAAATCTAAAAACATATGGCTAAAAAAGTTGAGCCATGCTACATATCTCATTGAATGCTCATTGCTACTCTTTTCTTTATTTTCTCTTTAAAGTCATGATAAACTAAGTGTAGTGACAGATCTTTTATTTTTGTGTTGTGACGTACATCCAAGTGAAACAGATTATCGAAAAAGAAGAAAATGTAGGGCGGGGATTTGTTTCTATCCACTGGTTGCTGATTGGATAGAGGCAGATTTGAATGCAAGCTTGCAGCGGATTGTAAGGAATGGATGGGATTTAAGTGGACTAAAGATTAGAGAAGTCTGGCATACATCACTGGGTAACATTTTATTTTGATGGTCCTCTTTAGACATTCTATTGACTAACGTTGCACCTACATGTCAACTAACTCTCATTAGAGTATGTTAGTAGACTGTTAGGTTAAGGTATGTGTTAGGTCTCGGGTTAATAGAATAAGTTGACATCTAGTTGCAAATTTAATGATAGTCAGTAGAATGTCTAGTAGAATCAAAATAAAATGTTAGCAGATATTAAGCAGACAGTCTACTAATACTCTAAAGAGTAAGTTGACGTGAAGTTGCAATGTTATTTATAGTAGTTATTAGAATGTCTAAAGTGGACCATCGTGCAGTGATGATGAGTAATGTCTATCCTTTAACCGTGTGTGTATGCCTGTACAGATGACGTCAGTCTGAGAATAAAGACACCTTGCTGCTTCACTCTGTGAGTAATCATGTTCTCAGAGTGGAGTCTCTTCTCCAAATCTACAGTATGACATTTGATAGCATTGTCTTCACTAACTCCTTACTAGTGTATTATTTATAATTGTATCACCTGCCTTCTCACTCAGTTCCACTGTTTCTCTTGGGTGCTGCTTTCCGGTTCCAGGCAGTCCTTATCTGACCCACCACTGCAGTGAAAAGTTAATTCCAGCCTTTTCACACACAATCCATCCTCTCTTGGCAAATTCTCATCTCCCCTGAGTGCTATTAAAGTCTCCTATCTGCACCTACATTTTTAAAACATCTTAGCCGAGGTTTGCGCAGTTGTCAACATTTGACCCGTCCTAGTGAGCTCATGTTCCTGCCCAAGAGTCATGCGGTTCCTGTGTTGTAAAGGCCTGAGGAAAGATAAACTGGAATTGAAGCCATGACCATTAATGAAATCTCAGTCAAACTGTGATAATATAGAGGAGGATTTTGTTGCATTTAAACACTACAACTCCTCATGCCCTACAAGTCGAACTTTAGGAAGATTAAATATTGATAGGATGTCTTAGCCTTCAACAAGAAACTCAGTCTGTTTGAGTCGGACACACAGCCATGCTATAAGATAAGCTCTCTTGATAATCCTGGAACTCAGGGTTCAATACACTTGACAGATTAACATCTGGATAAACCTTTAGGAGGTGGTACATAATTTATTTGTTTATTTTATTTATTTTCCCCTGCATGAGTGTTCATTTATGAGGGAGTTAAAACGAAAACTCTGGCGTTCCAACCCAGGCAGTGCAGCATAGTAAATGTCCAAAGTTTTATAGCCTCTTTGTGGAATCAATTTGTATTATTCATGGAGGGTTCATGTGCCAGCAGGGTCTACAGTTTGCACAGTTTGCAAAATTAATTCAACTAAAGGGTGAAGTAAGGCTGGTGGTTCTTCACAGAACATAATGAGGATGTCTGAAGGGTGCTTTGATCAGACTACTATAAAGAATATTAAAAGGATTGTCTAACCTCAAAATGAGAATACAGTCATGATTTTCTAAAGTCATGTCATTCCAAACCTATACAACTTTCTTACTTTCATTGAACACAGAAGATACATTACCCTCCAAAAAGCTTGAAAATGCCCCAGGCAAGGTGGAGATTTTGACAATATCAGCATAAATCTTCAATATATATTAACGTAAATGCATTAAAGGAACTTTTTGTAGTTTTCAGTGAACAGCAGAAATAATGATTTACTTTTTGATTAATATAAAATGGGTAAATGTACACAAACACTCTGATTATTCGATTACAGACCGAATAAAACAGTTTAGTGTTTAATAAAATGTTTTCATAGTTTATTTTGTCTTCTATCCATATAAAATCGTCTTAGAATGATGTATGCTGACGTTGTCTAAAACCCCACGTTGCCAACATATTTTGTAGAACGACCTGGCTGCTGTATCCAAAAACTGGAAGCGTTGGTGACTTTTACTGCCAAGCTCCAAAAATGCACCATACATCACCATAAATTACTCTTTTCATTAGACACATCTCTCAAACCTCATTTGCAGTCATATATGCTTTAAATTTCACGCCTTATTTGATGTCAGTGATGCCGAATGTCATTGCTTCTTTTATGTCATATGATCAATCCTGTTGACCAGATGTTGTGTTTTCAGCAGATAAGGATTACATGTTGGTCTGTCCATCGCACAATGGCTTCAGAAGACTTGGAATAGTCATTTCAACTACTTTGGTACTTTTTTACCTTTAAAAAAAATTCTAAAAAATCACGTGTGTAACAGACTATGTACCAGTAAGAGCTATGCGTATAAACCTCACTCCCTGGCCTCAAGAGGCGCTCGGCCCGGTTACACTTGATAGTGAAAAACACTTTCGACTCATTGTATGGAAAAAAGCAGATTCTGCAAAACATTAGTGTTAATTCGTATGGGGTTAAGAATGGCAGAGTAAATAATGGCATAATTTAATTTTTGGCTGAACCACTTCATTAACTCCATAGGGTGTGAACCTAACACCCAAGATGACCGAAGTAGGCATTTACAAATATGCCATTATATCAGTTCCACCAATTTTGCATTTGACTTCGGCAAATTGTCACATTAAATTGCCTTAGCTTACATGTGTCCTTACAGGCTTTGTACGGGGTACTAGGGAAAAAAGTGGAACATAGAGAGAGAAAAAGAGAGAAAAGGAAAGAAAGCAACTGAGCAAGCATAAATCCTCAGGCTGAATCATGGGACAAAAATGCCATCAGTGGCCAAAGAGCAGTGCAGCAGGGGGCATAAATGTTTCTTTCCACAGCCTCACAATGACCTGGATATGTATGACATGTATGGATGACAGCGCCTGCCTGACAGAACATTCCCTTTGCTTAATTTGTTTGATTTTAGCCGTCGGACGTTGTCGGCAGAGCTTCTAATAAGCTATATAGGCATTTATGACAAGCTTCTGTTCTTTATTTACTGCAGGCTGTTAAGTGGAGTGAGAGACACTGCTTTTGACAGACGGAGAGGAAAAAATAATGCTGAGGAACTTCTCGCAGGGCTGACTGCGGGCCTTTATTTTAACATTGTCCACACTGCAGCATGCTGCCATGGCACTGTGATGTGGGAATAAAATAAAAAATGCAATCATGTATGACACAGATGTCATTGTGAAGTGACATGAAATACTTTGGGAAAGTTGACATGCAGTGTGACATACTTCATAATACTTTTTCTACTCGCTTAAACATTATCTTGAATGCACCTTTTATGACCGCATATGAATAATTAATTAAGAGTTTACGATTCATACTTTTGAGATACGATTGTCCCACAGCTGGACAATTTAAAATAAATGAGTGAAGGAAATAAGGTGTTTATAAATGGTGAAAAAGTGACCTGTTACAGAACCTAAAATCGACACTTATCTTACTAATTAAAGTTTGACCCAAAATCTTGATATTAATATACTGTAAAACAAGACATGTTATGTGTCAACTAACCCACTGCTCCATGACACGACTTTGCCCACGACTTCTTTCCTTTCTTGTCCTTTCTGAACTTGCAGAATAATGATCTTCCACTGCAGCACATTTGTTAGATTTCAAAGCTTTTTTGCTTATGCCAAGCAGATACTACTAGACTTTCCGCCTTGCACACAGATCCACAGTTTCTAGTTTTCTGTCATGCTGGTGCTCGCTTTACACAACCAATCACAAGATCATGCTCTTATCCGACTGTACAATACCAAAAATTAAATCATTAAATAAGGATTTAAAAAATATATTTTACAGATTTTACAGCACTCACAAAGAGCAATTTCTAGCCAGTTAAATATTTAGGTAACAATTTACAATAAAGTCTAATTTGCTAACATTAGTTAATTCATTAACTATAACATTAATTATGAGCAATATATTTTTGCAGCATTTAGTGTATTAACCTTTGTTAATGTTAGTTAATGAAAATGTTCTTGTTCATTTAAGTTTACAGTGCATTAAAGTTAACAAATGCAACTTTTGATCTTAAAAATTTATCAGTGAATGTTGAATTTTACATTAACTAAGATTAATGCGTTAGAAGTATTGTTCATTGTTAGTTCAAGTTACTATAGTTAAAGGTATAGCGGAGGATCTTTCCAAATTTTAGATAAGACCCGCCCTCTCCACTTTTTGAAAAGTTTGATTGATTCACCAGAATGATTGACAATTAGGAGGACCAATAGTATAGGTTACCCACCAGGAAGTAAAACATCCTCCGCTATACCTTTAACTATGTTCACAAATGAAATCTTATTGTAAAGTGTTACTAATATTTAACAGCGAAACATAACTGCAAACATATCTTTGGTCACTGTGATTTTGCCAAGTAAGACATGTTCCTGGATCAAAATAGTTTGTTGATCCTGGAACAACAGTTCTGTCTGAAAATGTTGTCCTATCCCTAAATCTAACCCTACCCAAGTTATCCCCAAAATCAGAGGGAAATGATTGGTGAATAGCACTGATGTAGAAGCAGCTATCTGATTGGTTGACTTGTCCCTCAAATCTGATTGGTTGATTGGAATGTTGTTCCAGGATCAACAAAGATGTTGATTCAGGAACATGTTGCACTTGGTGAAATGATGTTCACATTATTGTAAAAAAATTTTTTTTACATTTTGTACCTTTACTTTTTCAGGTCAGGAAATCTTAAAAAACTTCCTGATAATTCATTTTATTTTTAAATACTGTGAAACCCTGTTAATTGACAAAATGCAAGCAAACAATATGGAGGATATTTTTGCATTGATTTGCACAAAAAGTAAGAAATGGAAACGACAGATTTCAAACTAGTTTGAAATTTATTAAAGCATCTGCAACTACAATCATCAGTGTTAGGATTTGGGACCATTTGTCGCAAACTGTTCACAAATCTTAAAGTGTGACATGCTTCAGTCTTGTAGTGTGTACTTGGCTCATTCTGTGTTCAAGCCACAAGTAATTGTTAACATCGTTCTTTGCAAGCTTCCATATTGGCCATAAATCTACCTGTAGACCCCAGATATATTCTTTACTACCCTGTCAAAGACGAGAGGTGTATGAGAAGGAAACCAAAGCCCTTGGTCCTGGCTGTAGCATGTGGGCTATAGGAACTTCAGTCCAGGGTGACACAGGGAGTCAAAAGGTGAACGATAGGAGATGCACAATGTGTGAGACAGATTTCAAGACCAACAACACTCCAGCGAGACCCTTAAGAAATACCTGAGCATAAGACTATACTTTGCCTATCAGCCATGTTTATCTTCACAGCACATGGTTTGCATAAATCTGATTTCGGCGTTCCTGCTCTGACAGCTCAAGTGTTTGTACAAAGCACTGCTGCAAATGATAACGGACAGATGGGGGGATTTTTTCACTTATGTAAAAATGTCACATTATTTTTTTTTTCCTGTTGCATTTTTTTTGTGTAATTACTTTGATTAATAAAACAAGATTGACAATAGAATGTATATAAATTCTGGCGGTGAGAATGAAGGTATAAATAAATTTAAATGCACCAAGGTGTGCCTCACCACCTGAATGAATTAGCAGCGGTTAGCCATGGAAAAGAACCATAATTGTAACGTGTGAGAAGTGAAATTTATCTCATTATTATGGAAATTTTTTAATCTAAATTAGCAGAGTTCAACCGAACATGTTCTCTCGGCTCCCCACCCTCACTTATTTAGGTTCTTCAACACGCTGCATCTCTTTCTTTTATTACCCCCCCCTCTCTCTCTCTCTCTCTCACGCTCCTTTTCTGATTTCCCTACAGGAAACCTGGCCTGGCAGCCTTGGCCTTCTTAAAAGCATCATTTCTTTGGAGAGGTATCCTTCTGTGTTGACCTCTGAGATATCTGGCTGACTGCCATTTCCTCTCAACGAGCTCATCAATCCATCTCGGCTCTTGAACGGCCTTGATTTTATTGTCTTATGCAGCCCACTGTCATCCATTCATCCGTCGACCCCCAAACCCCCCCCCCCCCCCCCCTTAAAAACATTGTCTTTAAGCCTGGTGCATGTTGTATAGTTTTGGCCACGATTATGAGAAAAAAATGTTGATTGTAAATAATTTATTTTATCATAGTTTGATCGCTTAGTCTGCCGCTTAGGCCAGAGGTTATACAATGTACCAGGAGTTGGTATTTATTACAGAACTAATAGACATATACTTTTTTATTTTTTTTATTTGAAAGTCACATTAAAACTTTCTTGGGAACATTTTATTGCTACTTTCAAATGCATTTTATATACAGATTTTATTATTTAAATTTATACAAAAATGAGATTTATACATTTGAGAAAATTATCAAAACTAAACAAAGACATGAGATAGGATCTATCTATCTATCTATCTATCTATCTATCTATCTATCTATCTATCTATCTATCTATCTATCTATCTATCTATCTATCTATCTATCTATCTATCTATCTATCTATCTATCTATCTATCTATCTAAAACCTTTTAATAAAGAAAAGAAAATGAATGAATGCACCACTTTTTAATAAAGAAAAGAAAATGAATGAATGCACCTTTAATCTTCATGCACTGGTTGCTGTCATGCACAATGCCAGCAAGGGAAGATGAAAATGAATGTAATTCTTTTGACAAAAACAAAAAAAACACACTCTGCCCATTTAATTTCCATCTGCATTCATCATTCTTGACTCAGAAAACAAAGCAAACAGATATTAGCAATAACATTCTGGTAGTATTTTTATCTGGACCAATAATTCCACCAGCCGTCATTTATAAATAGATAGCCCTGGAGCTGTTGCGTTGGGTTATCTGCATTCCATGCGATCATCAACGGTGATTTTCATCGCTTATGAGCGGCATTGTCATACGTATGAATAAATGCATGTGTTTAGACTTCACCTCGTTTTCTCAAGGAAACGCATTTACTAGGCAATAGCTGATCAATAAATAGTCTCCCCTGCCGCCAATTACTTCATTATAGAGTTTAGAAATAGATTTTAAAGGCACATCTTGAAGTTGGTTATATATAGACAATTTAAATGTCAGTCATGCCTTCAAAGCCTTGCAAAGCCATTACCCACAACTCATATCTACTGTGTGTCTGTATAGAGGCCCTGTGCATATTTAGTCACAGAACACGTGACACATGACCTTCTTCAACCGAACTTCACTTTTAGATGAATTGATTTCCTTTATTTTTTTACGTCTGCCATTAGATACAAGGTTATTGAACTGGGAGGGCTTATCTCTGTGATATATGACCCCTCTTTGTAAGGTAGCCTATACACACACATGGAGTGCTGCTTACCTTGCAGAAGATGAAAAAATGGTCTGCTTCATCCCCCCCACCCACCCAAGTTCACACCACTCAATCCCCTGCCAGACTGAGACCCAGACAAGAGTGCTTGCTTTTGCATTCCTTCAAATATTTTTTCTTCTGCAGACCAACTAAGGAATCCCTGTTGTGTTTTGTCTCGGCATGGGGTCGAGACCACAAAGAATAATTGTGTTTGTACCTCAGCGTGTATGGCTGAAAGTCTCAGCCCATCCATATGAAAGACAGCTTGGATTTGTATGCCGAGCGACAGCGTGACTCTGCACCAACTTAGCAAAACAAATGCCATGTTTTAATGGAAGGGAAATGGGCAATATGACTTGAAACAAATGTCAGGGAACGCTCTCGGCAAGAACTTCTGGTCTGAAAACATGTTTGGGAATTATTCATTGCGTATCTAATCTCTTCTGCCCATATCAAACAAGTCTTTTTTTAGAATATTATGTTATCAACATGTTGGCAACAGATGTATGTCAAAAGCATTGCAGCCCACAGGAACTCCAAATGTCACATTAGTCTATATCGTATATGGGGAGCACAGCTGTAAACCTGTGGAATATCCCAAAAGGTTTCACTAAAGGCTGGCCATATATTCACACTGACAGAGCTTCATCTAACTCTTCCTATCCATATGGAAAACATGGGTTGAGCTGGAACAGCTGATGTTGAAGGAACATTTAGGTTTCAGTGCAAATTAGGCCCCATCGAGCATTTTTTGATATGATGTTGTTTAGCACATAAAATAATTTTGACTCATAGTTCAGTAAAAAAAAAAAAAAAAAAAAAGTTTTATAGTAACTTACAAAAATAAAATTAAGAACATTAAGGCTTGTTCACACCAGCGATGATAACTATAATAATAAAGATATAGGTTTATCGTTTTTGTCAAAGAATAGTGAAGTCCACATCACAACAATGATAACAGTACAGAGTGTTTTCAGTTTCAGTTTTTTTTCAGTTGATGAACGATACAAATATTGACAGCTCGAGCATTTTAAAGCGTCAGACGACAGCACTGCAGCGTGTGCTTATAAGAAACCAAATTATATTATGCGTTGATGTGGACGCTATAGTTATCGTTATAGTTATCGTTATTGGTGTAAACAGGTCTTTATACGTTTTGGCATTGAGAGAGAGACTACTCATGACAGACCAGCTATTCTCAACCAGGGGGCTGCGGGGTGACTTAAAAGTACTTAAATAAAAGATTATTAATATCTAAATCTAAATCACCATGCCAAAAAGCATACAGTATGAAATCAATTTACATTGTAAAGCAATATCATGTTGTTTTTATTAAAGAACATACAGTTCTTGAAACATGATGAATGTAAGCTTTGTTGTAATTGCAGCAAAAATAAATGTAATACCATTGGCCTATGTGGAGCGCCTTTGAATATAGTGTCGGACAACGAGGTTGAGAACTGGGCTGAATAATGACAATATATTGTCTTCTGTTCAAGAGCTGCTTGAACTTGAATTTTTTCATAATTGATTACTTTTACAATAGTATTTCCTGTTTGTGTGTGAATCTGCTTTGTATTGTTTAAAGTGCTATATAAATACATGTGACTTGACTTTACTTCCGCAAAATATGTGCAAGGATATCATGGGAATATAAAAAATATATATAAAAATTTTTTTTTTAAAAATTGTAAAAGCATATTAGCAGTGTTGGCATACTCAACCCATTGGAATTATGTCAGTAATTCTGGCTGCTTTGTATTGTTTAAAGTGCTATATAAATACATGTGACTTGATATCATGGGAATATAAAAAAAAAAAAAAAAAAAAAAAATGTGTAAAAGCATATTAGCAGTGTTTGCATACTCAACCCATTTGGAATTATGTCAGTAATGCATAAAAGTTCATCCACCTAGAAAAGTGGCCCCACATCAAACAAGGATGTTTTAAACCACTTTATAGCAAAAAAAAAAAGAAAAGAAAAGTAGTTTTGCTAAATATTTTATTAAATGGTTTTAATAAAAATACTAGCTTTACAGTTTTTGCTTTTAAATCCTCTGGAACACTGACTTGGTTTACTTTCATTGTAAACGTGTTACCGGTGTGGATGCAATGTTTATTTAAAAAAAATATTTAATGGTAATCAAATGGCAATGTCAAAAATGCTGTTGAACTTGCATAGCTTCTCTAAATGCTAAAATGTGGTAAGTAACAGATTTTTTTTCTTCAATTTTTCAGAAAAACAAAACGTTAAAATACAAGAGTCAACAATATGAAATAATGTTTTCTTATACATGACTATTCAATGACTATAATGCTATCCCTACATACAAGTAACTATGCTAAGAACATTTGAATCCTGTTTCTAACAAAATAGTGAGTGAAAAACAAGACGAGTTTTGGACATTAAAGTCTGTCTGAAAACCACCACAGAGACACAGAGAAAGAACGAAGCCATGCTTTCAAAGTGATACCAGCCGAGAATCTTTGTTTGAACAGAGGAAAGGCTGGAAGGCTCAACCGAGAAGTGGGCCCATTGTTAACATCTGAATAGAAACACATTTACATTTGTTTTCTTGGCAGAAGCTTTCGTATGAAAATGACTTGCAACAACATCCATATTGTGAGGTGTTGTGTTGATTACTTCAGCAGGTACAAATTAAGCAATGGTGCCAGAACTGCCAATAAAAACAGATGCAAAATGAACATCATGCTGTGTGTGGAGCATGTTTAAGGTTAGAGTTACTGTGTAGGTGTATTCATGCTGAGGTTTAGTGATATTTCACATAGTTTAAGGTAATTTGCCATCTTTACCCTCAAGTGAACTCGGCGTGAGAACAAAAGTTCCACCAGTTTCCAACATCACTGCACCATAGCATTAAAAAAATAAATATATATATATAATAATAAAAAATAAAAAATAAATATATATATATATAATATATATAAACAGCAATATAAAAAAACATATGTGTCTTGTTTTCCAGTAAGAATGTCTAAACATCTTTAAAACAAGATTAATTGTTATCAAAATTGCACATAGTATTAACACTTGTTTTGAGAAAATACAATTTGAATGAAAAAAAATTTTCCTACTCAATTAGCAAACTGTTTTGTATTTTATTGTTTTAATCCAAATTTTATCTATGCTTAAAACAAGGACAAAAAGCCTATTTTATTTCTCAAAGGGTAAGAGAAATAAGCTAAATGAACTGTATCTTGTCTTAAGGATGATTATATGTTTTTACTGGAAAGCAAGACAAAAAAATGCAGATGATGAAAATGATTGTGAGCATTGTGAAGGACAGATAGAGAAGTTCTTAGACCACGTCCAGTTTGTTGCCGTCATTTGTCATGATTTACCTCTTGGATGCTCTATATTTCTGCTTTGCTGTCTGCCTTCTCTCTTGATAGATATGTTTGGAGGAAGTGGGTGCTTCAAAGTAAAAGATGCAAATGATCCGAATCAAAGATTTTGAGATAACATGTAAACACAAGGAAGGTGTTTAATCCATCACACACCTCCTTAATTTACTGTGCACAAACTGTATTACAGACAAAGAACAATAAAAGTCTTCAGAAGATGCTTGCAAATAGTGCAAGATTTGTAGATTTCCCAAATACAATTCAACAACAACAACAACAACAACAACAACAACAAATGTAAAGGTAGAGTGTGTAATTTATTAGGGGCACCAAACAGAATTGCAAAAACAATTGCCAACAGATTTATTCTTGGATGGGTGGGCAAGTCAATATTTTTTTTCAAGCAACATATATATATTTATGCAAAATGATATAATGAAATAAACAGATGGATGGATGGATGGAACTATAGCATGATAGAATAATAGATGGATATAGCACAATGGATGAATGGATAAAACCATAGTTGGTTGGTTGGATGGATGGATGGATGGATGGATGGATGGATGGATGGATGGATGGATGGATGGATGGATGGATGGATGGATGGATGGATGGATGGATGGATGGATGGATGGATGGATGGAACTACAATGGTTGGATGGATGGATGGATGGATGGATGGATGGATGGATGGAGGGATTCTCATTCATATCAATGGAAGTTGGTACCAGATATATTCCATACCAACTTCTATTGATATGAATGCGAAATGCTAACAGATTCTCCTAGATCTCCTTGGCTCAAACAGAGCAATGTTTTGATAGTGCTACTTATAGTGGTATATACAATACAAGCTCGATGACAGTATCCATGATAAAAATGAGACAAAAGTATTTTAACATTTGAAAAAAGACACATTTCACCTTTAAACAACATTAAAGCCATCGCTACCAGCGTCACAACAATCTCTTCCTTATGATCTGGAAATAGATGCAGTTTTTAAGCTGGATGTTTCTGCTCAATTGTTTGATATTATTAATGCATGGAAAACCTGAGGAGAGAAGAACCTTTGCTCAGTGATATTCTGTTTGCATTGTGAAAGCTCCACACTGCAGGTAGACAGAGTGGACAAGGTCAAACATTACCAGAGACTGATGCAACCCTCCTTTACATTGTCAGCATTAACAAATGCCTTGTTAAAGGAATGTAGACGGAACAAGGTGGCGTGTGCTTCATGCTAAGTATTCGAAATGAGCTGACCAGCCAGCAATCGATGTGTTGATGGATTTTGAAAGTGTTGTACTTCAGCGGTGTACCTTGCTAGCACACCCCCGCGTGTCACAGGTTCAGTTAGCAGCTTCTGCCTCACACCACATCTATAGTACAAGAGGATAAATCTTTACAGTGGTGCTTTCCTGATTAGATGCAGTTAGCTGGGAAAAAGGCATGAAGGCTCCATACATGACTAATCAGATCAATAGACTGCAGTGTGGCGGTCGGCCTTTGGGTGGCACTGTAGCACTTTTGAGCAGTTCCTGATCAGTCTACCTCACTCCTGTCTATTTGCTTTCACTCTCTGGTTTTCTTTCACCTGGTCTCTCCATTTTGTTTTTCTTCTTATCGCTTCTCTCCTCTTTCTTTTCTCAACTTTCTGCCTCTTTCTCTCTCTCTCGCTCTCCCATTTTCAGCCTTTCTTTCTAGACTCCGTAAAGAAAAAACCCAGAGGACAAAGCACCAATAGACTCACCTCTTTACTGGCAACATTTTAATATGCTTTTTTTTCTTTCTTTTTTTCTTAAGCATTCAGTTTTACAATCCACATAGCCTTGCCCGCATCCTCAGGAATAAGTACATGTGGGTGTTCAGCCAAACATAGTAGCGATCCTGCCAATCGGGTGGGCAGTCTCTAATGTGTTACAGCTCTAGACCATTTCATCATCCTCTTTGCATTCAAAAGCTTTGGCCCTGGTGCTGAATCCATGGTGCACAGCACTGCAATCCAGATACTCACTCACATATTACCCTGTGATTTTCATAAGAGCTATTTGCACTGAGAGGCATTATTCTGCCACTTGATAATTTTTGTTTTGTGTATACATGGGAAAACAACAAATGACAACAACAAACACCTGTGTACAAGTGGGCCTACATGCCTTGAGCCCATGTCTGTGGGTGTTGCGAATGTTTTCCCTCATTTAGACTCGGCACAAGAAGTGAAAAATTAATTAACCTGAGAATTTCCGAAGGCTGCAGAAATTACACACATTTAATAACCAGTAACTCGCCTGTGCCAGTCAACAATTAATGCTGAAAATCTTTAATCCCACAAAAGTCCATTGAAAATAATTGTCAGTTTATAATATATTTTAAAGGTGCAGTATGTAATATTGACAGCAAGCGGTTGAAATGTGTACTGCAGACCAAATTCAAAGTATTGGAGAGAGTTGTTCTCCCCGCTTCCCCTCCTCAGACTCGATGCTCAAGCGGGTTGCCAGATTGAAGGCACGCAACAAGAAAGAGCGCAACTGACAATGGAAAGCGACAAGCCTTACAATGTATGCTAATCAGCTAATGTATACATTTGCAATGCTTTTATTGCCACAGATTTTTATGTTGGGTAGAATATGCGATCTCTCCCAGTTTCTTTGATGGCTTCCATGGCTACAATTGTAACCGGTCAAACCGCTCCGAGCGGGATTTGAACCGGAGTCTCTGGTGTGGGATATGTTTAGCACATATGCCCCTGGTTTCACAGACAAGGGTTAAGCCTAGTCCCAGGCTAAAATGCATATTTGGGCTGTTTTAACTGAAAGCAAATCTTAAAATATGTCAGTGCCATTGTTTTGTTTCAAAATGCACACCACCAGTAATGTTTTTTTTTTCTTTTCTAAAGCACATTTATAAATGCCACTTCTTTTTTTAATATGATCACTTATTAATAAATAGAACAACACTAACATGCTAAAAACCCACGATCGGATCATTGCAATTTTGTATGTTTCAAGAAATATTTGATAAATAAGAAAGGAGTAACAAGCCCTCTGGACACTGGATCACTTTGTATGAATTACAGTACATGATTTCTGTGTCTCTGCGGCTAGTAAAGGACTTTTTTCCCTCTAATCAAATATTTTCTTGAAACCATTTGCACACCCAGGAACATTAAAACACATAGATAATCTCTTCTAGCCTTATGGCTCAAAACTGTCTCTCTCTTTGAACAGATACTTATCTCAGAAATGTTGCAGTGCCAAGAGTATATGGTTTGAGTATATGGCTCACTCATGGTTTGAGCTGTAATCGAGTTGACAACATTCGCACTCTAGGGATTAAGTGTAAGAACACAGAAGTATGCCAAAACAAATCAAATTCAATCACCTTGTCAGGTGGAAAAATGAAACCACTTAAAAGTTTGGATGAGGATTTCCTTTTGTATAAATGCACATGTGCCAGCTTTAGGGTAAAATGGGGCAAGAAACCCTCTAGGTAAGATGTCTCCCCACCTGTAATTTTGCACTTAATCATAGATGGCAGTCAATCTCATTTCAGCACATTTATTATATGTTCTAAAGTTATAACTTTAGGGCAGGATGATGGAGAAAAATATATCATGACGGAAAATAACCTTGCAGTCGAATCTTATATCTAGCCCATACGGTTCAAAAGTTATTAGCATAAACATGAGTGCAAATTTGGACAGTTGGTGGCGCTAGACGGATTGAGTTAGAGTCTCCAAATTTGCCGTGGTTAATGATGAGACTGTCCTCTATCTGTGTGCCAAATTTCATAACTTTCCCGCAAGCGAAAAATTTCCTGCCATAGACTCAAGGGCGAAAAAGAAGAAGAAAGAAAAATAAGAACACTGACAATAACAAAAGATGCCTACAGACTTTGGTGCTTGGCCCATAATAATAATTATAATAATAATAATAATAAATATATCAATATTTTAAATAGAATCCCTGATTCTGCATTTAGTGCATTACCTAAAAAAATACAAATAAAAAAATCACAAAAATGTATGCAAAAACACATTAGATGCATTTTATACATTCTGTAAAAATAGATACAAATAAAAACACATCTGGGACAAGCTTATCCCGAGGGGATTCTGGCTTCAGGTAAGGCCTCATCTTACCCTGTAACAAATATATTAGCAAATGTTTCCAACTATTTCCCCTAATAATACTGGATGATGCATAGTGATCCTGCATGCTAAATCTCTGTTTTTCAGTAAATCCTCAATGGTTTTTGAGGGAGCCATCATCCCATGTGTCCGACCTCCACTTCACTCCCTTTAAATTATTTATTTCATTACAATAATATTGATTCCCTCTTTGTAATAAATTACAACTAACAAGGTCTCATGTCAGGCGATTATTAATAATTAATGATTAAATAGCATATATATTAATTAGTCATGATGGGGGAGATAGAGACTTTGATGGCTGTCATTGTTAACCTTAACAATAAGACAGCATGAAATAAAGAGGGAAGTATGTTTAGTGTATGTTCTTTAAACAGTGTATCCCTTTGTGGTAAGGGCTAAATTATGACATGACACAGACAGAAGTGTTAGTCAATACCTTCTCGTCTCTCATTTTAGATTATCAGTTTGTTTATTCAGTTTATAACATTCCATTCAAACACACAAGGCTTTTACAGATATGAGATTTTCATAAACTGCAAAAATTTTGCATGCAGTTGCTATTTCAGTAATGAAACTGTTGGGATGCTTAATCTTTTTACGAGAAACCTAATATTTCAAAGGTGAATAAATTGGAACTCTTTTGCACACACGGTCTGTCACTTTAATGGATTTGAATCCCGATGAGTTAGTAAATTGGGAATTTCATACTTGACCCCCTAAGACAATCATCATGTCGTCCATTCATAAATAGATGGTGCGGTTAGGGGGTGAGAAATTAATTGCGTAACACAATGACCCAGTAACCTAAAAGGTGCTCCGCATACAGGTGAGATGGAAAAAGACAGAGAAAGATAAAAAGGGAGAGAACATGGATCAAGTTTGTCCCCCTGTGATTTTCATAATTAAGGGCACAGTATTTTCTGTGTACGGTCTCCATCTCCGCCAGAGGCCAGGCTCCAGAGAAGCGTTCGAGCAGGGAGCTGAAGTCCAGTCTATTCTCTAGAGATCTGGCCTATACTTGAGCAACAAATGTTCTGTGAAGGTCCGGCCAGAGACCACCGTCTGCAGGGGGACCCTCAGGCCTATACCAGAGTGCAATTATAATGGAATGGAGCAGCAGCGATTTGCCCGATGCATGTCCACTGGTACTGCTGCGTGTTCTGCTTTTCATTTCCGTCTCTCCAACTCCCTTTCCTCTCTGTCTGTCAATCGAACCACCCACCCATATCACCATGCACAAAACGCACCAAAACATTGTCCATCATGCAACAAGCCACTTCATCTCGCCCCCTCTCTGATTCATAACTCACTACTAATGGAATTAATGATTTGTAAGTAAACAAATCTACTCTCCAGGGTAATATCCAGCTTCTTTTAATCAACCTTTGATTTAAGCAGCAGATTTTAATAAAACATGTAGGACTGGGCTAAATAATAATAATACGTATACGTGAACACTATTGTTTTTTGTTTCTTATGCTCATCAAGGCTGCATGTATTTGATCAAAAATAATGTTAAAACGACAACATTGTGTAATATTTTTACAATTAAGTTTTATTAACATTACTATTTAAATTTTCATTTAAAGGTATTCCTGTAATGCCAAAGCTGAAATTTTAGCTGTCATTATGCCAGTCTCTATTGTCATATGTTCCTTAAGAAAGTTACTTTTGATCAGAATAATGCATCTTTGCTGAATAAAAGTATTGATTTTGCTGTTTTCTTCTACACCATTCTGACCATTCTTATGCTTATGCTTATAGCTTATATGCTATTATTTCCCTCTGATTTTATAGAAAAGTAATGGGTAATTTACGAACAGGAATGTTGTTCCAGGATCAGCAAAACATGTTGATCCAGGAGCATGTCTTACATGGCAAAATCATGGTGACTGTAGCAGTTAGCACCTGTATAGATCTGCTATGGGTAATTCATGTGTTCACAGCAGCAGCATGTCATACTTGCTCACAGGTAAACTTGTTAAGTCAAGTCACATTTATATAGCCTAGCGCTTATTACAATACAGATTGTTTCAAGGCACGTTTACAGTGATAATAGGAAATTAATGCAACAAAAATAGTTTTGGCTGTACAGCAGCTCTAGAAGAAAGTCATTGTCCAGCTTAAGTAAGTTTTTGATTGATTCAAACATTGTCATAATATCCATTACCGTGCCAACTGCCAAATATTCCGAGAGTTTAAATGACACAAGTGGTGCATACTTTGCTTGTGATATAGCCTATATCACACACAAAGTATTCACCACTGTTATTGTTTCATCATCATGTCTTGGGAACATGTTGCTTGCTTCATCATTAACCTGTGTGTATATTTTTGCACGGCAACAGTCAGTGTTTTGCTGATGTCCACACCGCTGAGCTGAAACGAGGCAAGATACACAAGCTTTTGCTGCTGTGCACGTCCCTGAAAGGCATCAGTTACGCCTTGTGTTCAGGCTACGTGACAGTCATTCTATAGTTATTTGCAGAGTGCCTAAGTTAAACCATAGCCTGAGTGTTTTCTGTACCCTTATTGGAACCAAATGTTGATGCAGAGCCTCCGAAAGATCGGAAATGTTTTATTTTTACACGTATCTGACGGCAGCCTTCTCTGTGCATGTTAAACACTGTGTATTTTCATCCTGTGCTGTCCTGAATATTCTGTTTCTGTCACAGACAGATCGTGATGGCAAACCAACCCACTGCCTTTGCAGTCTCAGAACACTTTAAAACAAGAGTAAACAGCAAATTGTAGCACCTCCATGGGCTCATGGATCTCAAACATCCACAGATATCAACTCCTGCTGTTTCACTGTAACATGGTTTTGTCATTTTGTATTGAGAGAGGTCATCCATTGTGGTTCCACTGGTAAAGGAAACAAGGGGGGTTTGTGACTCAAAATCAACAGCTTAAGGAAGAAAAATTACAACTGAGATCTCTTTAATACCTAAATTCTGTCTCCTGGATAGAAATGACACATCTTCTCTAGAGTTTCAGAGAACTAAACAATGTCCCAAACTATAATACCAAAGTCTGCAATCAAAACTTCGATTTAAATATTATTTCAACATGAACTCAATATCATTAAATCAACTTATTAAATTCCCCCAAGACCAAATTATCTGTGCTATGTTTTTCAAAGGCAGCAAACTCCGCTGCTGAATTTGTAGCCCCACAGCAAAAGAAGTCATGTTTTATCTAAGTTTGAATTGAGTGTATTTCGATAAACAGGGTGTATGCTGTAAAATAATGGCAAAAAAGCCCTAGGGCTGCACATAACATAACATGACGTGAAGTAGACCTACAATTCATGAACCAATGACTCTTAAAAGCAGGTTTCATTCAAAAAGACTAAAGAGATACAGACTCGCATAAATCACAGGATGAACTCACTGAATTGGTTATAGCAGTTACTGAATCAACATCAAGTTATCATTACATGTTAAAAAAATACAGTAAAACTGAGAAATATTATTGCAATTTAAAATAATTAAATATAATAATGTATTTAAAAATATATATATAAAATATTACTGACCACAAGCCTTTGAACAATAGTACACAGTATATCTGCATAGACCTGGTCAAAAATGTTCTTCTTTTTTTTCTCGATTTATTTTTCCATGCCTAAGGACTTTTAAGAGAAACATCTAAGATAACGTTAAAACTTAAAATATAAATAAGATCTCCAATAAGTCACCTGAGCTTTGAAAGAGAAATATCTGAGCAATAAAAATTCCCTCTAGAATATTATGTATTACAGACATGACATGCTCAAGGACATGCCATCAACATTTGCCATGTGTTTTGTACCCTCAGCCCTCAGTCTGTTGCAAACTCCATAGCACACCAAGGGAATCCGTCTAATCATGGCATATCTACACTTAAATAAACAGTAGTTGGACAGAACCCAGCTGAAGTGTAAGAATGTGTCACACACAAAAAAGAGTGTTTGCTTTGTGACTATCCATGCTCTCGGGGAATAAAAACTGTTTCCACATGACAGAAAAGATCTGTCATTGTGACCTGTAGTACTTGAGGTATAATCTCTAGGGTGTATTTGTAATACTCTTACATCCTCTCTTTGACTTTCTAAAGTAAGCCTTTATATCTAAATTATGGTTTCTCTTTTGTTTTTTTGCTGGTGACATCTGCTTTAAAAAAGAAAAGATTGTTAAGAGAAGATCTGGCTCCCACACAGATCTGGCTCTGCAATGGATTTTCAGCTTTCCCCTTTTCATTTTACTATAGTCGAACAGGCTTTAGGGTCCAAGTGAATCCCGGCAGGGGTTTTCCCAAGGTTTAATCTTGGTGAATTGGGCAGGGAGGGTCATCAGTTTAATCTGAGTAAATGTTGGGACCAGTGTGGGGGCGGGTCAGGTCTTTGTGTTGGGGGATCGGGGTTACTATGTTGGCTGCGGGGTCCTCCGTTGAAAGTGACCCTCTCCGGCAGATGGACAGGTATCTAACACCTGCTCCTAATGAGCTCATTAGCTAAACTCACCTCTTTAGTGGGAGCCAAGTTGCCGAGCCGGTGCCAAGCAGCTTAGAGAAATTATGCAATGGCATTTGGCTGGCATGGGGCATCACTGAGCCTTTTTTCCCCCCGCAAACTGTGATAAGGGAAGACTGTGACAGGGTCTTTGTGTCTAATCACCAGCCTGTGAACTTAATCTTGAATGGACAAAGCAGAGAGATATTTAGTATAATATGTTCCTGAACAGAGCTTAGACTGAACATTAGCTGATTATCTGGTTATTGTGTCAGAATCTTCCTCGGGGACTTGAGCAGTGGTTAAGTGTTATTTTAATTCAAGTAATTCTCAAGCAACACATGTTTTTGTGTTTCATTCAATACAGTATGAAGCCTGGTCAAGTATTAAAGACAATTCTGATGTTCTACACATACCGATTACATTTGCAATGTGTAAAAAAATAAAAAAATACTTAAAAATGTACAGACATACATACATCTGTTCCAGTAGCTCAGCTAATGCCAAAATGAAACACTCATGGGAACAATCAAACTGATAAAACACATAAAAGCAATGTTGCATTAGATAACATTTGCCAAGTGAGCAGACGTACATTTTCTTAATAAATTTTGATTGCTAAAAGTCACTCCTACAACACCATAAAATTGTGGGTGGTTGCTCGAGAGTTGCTATATAGCTATGGTGTTCTATAGCCGTTTTTAAGGAGTTATAAGTTAAAATCATAAAAGCCAGGTCAACGAGACAAGCCACATAATTTGAGTTCATCACTTATGTTTGGAGCACAATGTAACGATGCATGCAGGGAAGCTGAAGACAGAAGACTCAGGTTCTCACAAAACACTAATAAGTTTAATTCTTACTCAAAAAGCAAGCAAACAGGCAGTGCAAACACATCTCAACATAACAGACTGGAAAAAGAGTGAAGGCAAGGGTGAGGCTTAAAGGGGTGGTTGATTATGATTTCACTTTCTAACTTTAGTTAGTGTGTAATGTTGCTGTTTGAGCATAAACAACATCTACAAAGTTACAACGCTCAAAGTTCAAAGCAAAGGAAGATATTTGCTTTTAAAGAAATAGTTTTTTAAGGACTACAACAAACGGCTGGTAGGGACAACACGACATTCCTCCAGAGTTAGTGACATCACCAACCCTAGAATTTATATAAACCCGGCCCCCGAACACGATTTACAGATTATCAAGAGAGAATATGCTAATCAATGACTAGAAGATAACTACACATAAGATACATCAATTCATCAACTAACCATTCAGAAATGTCCTGCTGCTTCTACATGCTGTCACTTCTTCTTGAGTCTCTCCATCATTGTCTGAATCTGGTTTGAACATAAAAGGCTAAAAGTTTTTGAAATTTTCAGTGCATGTCTGTGTGAGTGCAAGCTGTTGAAGCTCCGCCCTCTGTGCTGGGAGCAGTAGCTCATTTGCATTTAAAGGAACAGACACAAAACAGTGCGTTTTTGCTCACCCTCAAAAATTGACAATTTTAACATGCTGTATAACAATATCTGTGGGGTATTTTGAGCTAAAACTTCACATACACACTCTGGGGACATCAGATACTTATTTTACATCTTGTGAAAAGTGCATTATACCATCCCTTTAAATAACAAACTGAAACGAGCTAATAAATGACACACAGCTGAAACCAATTAACTAATAATGACGGTATTATTAGCCCGTGGAAACTGAACAAAGGTGGAAACTGAACAAAGGTGGGAACTGAACAAAGGAACACGTGAAACTCAGACATGAACAAAACAGGGAAACAGATCTAAAACAAACATAACCCTGACACACAAATGGTGCAAGGCAAGTTACATGATGACAATTCATTATTACAGGTTAGTTTCAAATTCCTAATCCCCAATTAGAAACAAGAGTAACAGTGATGTACGCCTTCCATAAAGTAGAAATTTAGTGTTTAAAGTTGGCATTAAAGGGAAATTGCAATGATCTTTTCTTCCCTATTGTAACGGCTTTTCAAACAAGAAAAAATGTGAGGTTGGACTTGATTTTGGCCGATGGGAAGTGATTGAATCATTGGATCATTGTCGTTTGCTAATTGCTGCGATCGTTTCATGTGAGCAACAGGTTGCTGCAGGGGAAGGATTGAAACTTGTCTGGCTATTTGGCTACCTTATTGTGTTAAACCTTAAAGAAGAAGAAAAAGAAGAAGAAGAACCGTATTGCCCCGCCCTCAGGCCAGTGTACACATCATCAGAGAAGAGACATTTTTGTGAGGTGCACTTTATCTGCTATGAAGTTTACAAAATTTGCTTGATAAAGGCATAGCCCAATAAAAAAATAAAAAAATAATTCTGTCATCATGTACTCCCCCTCATGTTATTCCAAAAACCTGTAATACTTTCTTCAGCGGAACTTAAAAGATGAAGATTTCTTTTTTGTCTTCCACAGAAGAAAGTAAGTAGATACAGGTTTGGAATGACATAAAAGTGAGTAAATGATGAAAACATTTTCAACTATCCTTTTAAGCTGGCTCATCCTGTGTTCCTGGTGTTTCTTTTGTCTAGAATGTACTTTCAGGGCAATTAGAACACAACACTTGAGCAAACAGAGGTTGTACTATTGGCTGTTTTTAGGCTGCTGGAATAATGAATAGTCAGCAGCCTAATTTGCCTTGACCCATAATGTTATACAAATGAGTTTAATGCGTAAGCTAAGAGTCGGCATGTTCACTCTAATGAACATCAACAGACATCAACAATGGAGACATTCATGTTTGTTTCTAGTGTCTCTGATTAATTAATCATTAATATCAGAGGTGACTGGAAACGTTTGTGGAAAATCAATAAAAGGGATGGCTCAGTGGAGTAATTTTAGGTAACAGAACATCTCTGATCAACTAAAACAACCTCACATTTGATCAGAATTTATCAGAGAAAATCGAATGTAAAAAGTCCAGCCAAAAACTCAGTGTTGTCATACAGTAGTTCCTGCTGTTTGCCTTTATAGGGCAGGTCATTTGTTAAGCAGTCAGATATCTTCTATATTTAGCATTTATATTGTTCCCTTCATCTAAACCAGGGTTCCTTAAATCTGGCCCTGGAGGGCCCCTTTAGTTCAGACCCTGATCAAACTCACCTATCTGCAATTTTCTAGTAACTCTGAAGACCTTGATTAGCTTGTTCAGGTGTGTTTGATCAGGGTTGGAACTAAACTCTGCAGGGCAGTGGCCCTCCTGGACCGGGTTTGAGGAACCCTGGTTTAAACTGTGTTGCACTGAAGGGAAGAAGATCTATGGAAAATATGTTTGTGTTCAGCTGACTGATGGGTTATATGTTTCTCGCTGCAGTCTCATTAAATGAGTGCGGCCCAACTGTGTTTGACACTTCTCTGACTAATTTCCGCACTCTGAAACATTCTCGAGCTAGAGCTGTCCAATCTGCAGCAACACCAGACCTGTAACAAGAACTGATGTGCTGTACTGTGAGAGAATTATCACAGAAACCCGCACGCCCTGAATGTCATTATCAAATTGGATCCACTTCCTCGTTCCCCGACGGAACGGAATGAGAATGTCAGAATTCTCGATGAGCTTCCCGCGCGTCAGCAGACTTTGGATTAACCGCAAGCTTTCTCAGGCATATGCTGGTTCTGAAAGGGTCTCCAATCTCTAATGTGAGCTGCCAGCAGGCTGAATAGACCATCCCATTTCATTCGCAGGACAAAAGGCACAGCACATACCTGAAGAGAAGCATCCAAGCCTCATAGCAACAGAGGTTCCAAAGGCCTGAGTCTGTCTCATCACCCACCTGTCCGTGCCAGACAGGGTCATGGCTGTTTAAGCAGGGTGAGATTGGTGACTCTTGGCGGATATGCCTGGTTAACACAATGTGTTTCTGCTACTGCCAGGACAAAACCAGATTGAGAAATAAAGCAAACAAAGCAAAAAAATTTATACAAACATGTCAAAATTGGCCATCTCAGGATAATTAATGTGCAGCGGGGAAAGGTTGTCAGGGTGCCAACATGGAGTAGAGAAAATGGGCAAACATAGGTTTGTTTTACAGTCAGGGCTGGTTAACACAGAATGCATTTTTGCTTTGAAGTCTTATGCCGGTTTCACACTGCACGCGTTAGCAGAGCGTAGCGCATATTTTTTTCGGTGCCCATGTTAACAGATTAGAGCATTCACACCGCACGCAGAGGCGGCGCGGCACCGCGTAGCAGGAGCAGAGCAGGAGCGCTAGTTTTGGCGCCCAGTCTATTTTTGCTGCGCCGCTTACGCTGAATTAAAGTGACAATGCATTGATCATGGCCAAAATACACCGCAGTTTTACCCAAAAAGCGCATTGATTATATCTATTGTGTTTTAAACAGTCAATCAAATGACCAACAGCAATTTAAAAAGAAAACAAATGTCCAAAAACAAACTTGTTGCCCGAACATTAAAAACAAAGATGAACCAAAAGTTATATAAATGAAATTATTAATAAAATAAGCTTCTTGACAAGTCTTTTCTCTTAAATGTATTTGAAAATGAAATAAAGCAATGCCAACTTACCCATTATAGAGTAGGCTACTCTGTCTTTAGGCTAGACACGCCGTGGTTCAGCCGCGCGTGACAAACGCTGTGTGAAAGCAAAACGCGCGTGTCCTGCTCCCGCTCACCATACGCACTGCTCCTGCGCTGCTTACGCTCTGCTAACGCGTGCAGTGTGAAACCGGTGTTACACTTAATCTTATCCTTTACCCTTATACATGGTATAATACATAGTGATGTATTCATAAAATATTTACAGTCAAGTAAAACAATTAGCTATACCACAGTGCTAGGTACTAGGGGCAGTACCAATGTGGAATTTCATATCATGCTGCACTGGTGTGAAAATTGATGCTAGTAGATGCTAAGTAAGCTGCCAAACAGATATACGTTTGAGATAAATGTATAGTCTAAATAAAATATACAAATAAAATAGTAGCCAGTGTGATATAGTGGATTTTGTTTATTATTTTTTTTCAAATGCATTATAGAATTGGTAAATGTTATTTTTATAATATTGCTAATATTGTATAAATGCTTATTTGTGCTTTATGTAAAAAAAGAAAAGAAAGAGTGTTATGTGCATTTATTAAATTAATTATTTTCGCTTGGCATACCAGCGTGATGATGTCATCGCACACTTCAGTAGGTGGTGCGCTTCATTCAAAGTGAATACACCGTCAAGGAAGCCATTACTGTTGCGCTCTCTTTTATTTAATTCTTCTTTAATCTTCTTATACTTCTTTTCAGGGGTATTACAATTTTGGAGGCACCGCTGGGATTGATGTTTGGTGGAGTGACTCCCTGACTGGTAGAGCCCACTTAGCAACATCGTCCCCTTCTTATGGCGCTTTTCCACTGCATGGTACGGCTCGGTTCGGCTCGGTACGGTTCGACTCGGCGCGGAACGGTTCGGCTCGCTTCGCTTTTCCACTGCGTGGTACGACTCGGCTCGGTACGGCACGGTTCGGTTCGCTTTAGCTCGGTTGCTTTTCCACTGCAGTTAGTACCGCTTCAAAGTGGGTGGGACTGATCGTTATAGTTACAGTCTCTACTGCCATGACATCATCATATTAAATGCGAATTTTTCATTCTGTGTTTCCCCATCCGCTCCTCGGCAACCAACGAGAGGAACGTCTGCACCTCGTCCACTGACCACGATTCAGCCATTTCTTTTTTTAAGTTTATACTCTTTTTTTTTTTAAGCCAATACTTTTAAAACAGGCGCTACAGTGTTGGCTCTTGTCTACTGGCTATTTAAATCTAGCGGGTTTAGTGTCTCGTGTCGTAAATACAATGACGCTGGTAGTGATGATTCTGTCTGACCAATCAGTGATCTGCAGTGTTTTCGCGTCACATTTTAGTATCGGTACGGTACGCTTGGAACCTCAACAGAGGTGGTACCATTTAAAGCGAGCCAAAGCGAGCCGTACCGTACCGTACCATGCAGTGGAAATGCGCCATATGTGAGCCATACCGAACCGAGCCGTACCGTACCATGCAGTGGAAAAGCGCCAAAGCGTGCCGTACCGAACCGAACCGAGCCGTACCGTACCATGCAGTGGAAAAGCGCCTTTAGTGATCCAGATGAGCAGTTGTGTAAGGCATTCAGGATGAGTGGTGGAAAAGACTAAATGAGCAGTGTGTGCACTTGGAGTTGTCACCAGTAGTCACAAGGTCAAGTCAGTAAGGTAAACACCACCCTCAACAGCCTGTCTACACGGCAGTCAAAAATGGATGGGCTTAAACGTCTTCAGGATGAAATTGGTGAGAAATGATGCACACTTTCATGTGAAAAGCTGGCAAAACTCAGTGTCTCTCTTCGCCTAATACGAGAGGATGAGATAAATGTGACTCGTTTTTCCCTGTTGAGTTGCCTTAGTAACTATCTTCTGAGAACTGAGCTAGATGAGTTAGAAGATGGTGGCATGGCTGAACTTTTGACAATTAATGACAAACTGAGTCAGTTCCTGAGAATTACAGTTAATGCTTCTGAACCAGGAGCACAGAGGGAGGAAAATAAACCTGGAGATGTTAACAAAGTACAGAGAGAAATGCGAGAAAGTGGAAAAAGTGCAGCTGAATTGTTTTCTGCCATGCACATTAGTCCCGCCGCACTACAGAATGCAGGAAACCGACAGACATATGCAGACCATGGCCCAGTTTATTCTCCACACACATTACATGGACAAGTTAACTCAGCATGGCAGAAAGACTTCAAAATTTCTGGTCTAATAGGAGACCCAGGACAGAAGGATCGTCTCTCATTTTCCAGTCTGGCACGGCAGATAGAAAGTGGACTCAATAAGGGCTATCCAGAACAGGAAATAATAGATTCTGTCATCAGAGCTATCACACCAGGGTTTCAGCTGCGGAGCTATCTTGAGGGAAAGGCAGGGCTGACACTCCCAATGCTGAGACGGATACTTCGGTCTCATTATCACAAGAAAAACGCTACTGAACTATACGTATAAGCAGCTCACAACCGAAGCTCAGCGCACTAGAGAAACGCCACAAAGCTTCCTAATATGAGCCCTTGATCTTAGACAGAAAATTCTGTTTGCTTCTCAGGAGGATGACTCAGGCTTAAAATGTGATCCTGCCTTAGTCCAGAATATGTTTTTGCACACAGTCTTGACCGGATTGCAAAATGATCGCATCCAAAGTGACCTTCAACCATGCCTGTCAGATCCCACTGTTCCAGATGAAGTGTTGCTGGAAAAACTCAATATCGCCTGTTCCAATGAATTTGAAAGACAAAACAAGCGAAAATATGAAAAGAGTGGTTCTGTTCACGCTGTGCAGCTAAGCGAGCCTGTCCCTGAAAAAAAATTCCATTCCAAACCGTCTAAGCTTGATTTAATGTCACAACTGAAAAGACTAAGTGATGATATCATGCAGATTAAAGAGACAATGCAACAACCCTTACCTGTTTCTCAGCAGTGTTTTGCAGTCTATAACAAAGAACCAACAGCAGCAGTGTCCCCACAGCATCAGATCTCATCTCAGGGTTCCCGACAGACATCAGGATGAACCCCAGTCCAAGAGCATCAGACCTGGAAACCAGATACAGCTGCATGTTCACAGCAGGCAGGTCCATACTGTACATGCCTCCACACCAGTTCTCACAAAGTCAAAAATAGGTGAGGGAACAGAACATACCGCTTACACCTGCAAATCCAGCTCAGTGTTCCGCAAGAACATTATCTCCAGTTGAGTCAGCATTATACAGTACCAGAGACTCACAATGGACAGCCATATGTGTATCCTTCTCCTCCGCAGCATCCCATGTCCATCAATAATGCAACTCATCCTTCAAGTTTTGCAGCATCACAGTATTATCCCCAGCAGTATATGGTGCCACCACAACAGCACCCTTATCAGTTCCGCCAGCCCCATCCTTCAAGAGCCAGACAATGTTTCCATTGCCAGCAGCGTAAAGAAGAGGAACCTTGCACCCATTGTTACCACTGTGGCAGCAGTGAGCACTTTCAGCTGGCTGTAGGAGTAAAGGCACCAGGCCTCAGCCAGGAGCTCCTTTAAACCGGAGCGGGTTGCCCCCAAGGGACAGGGTGTGATCCGAGCGGTAGAGAAGTCCCAAGAGCAGCATGAGCCATCAGAGACAGCTTGAGTTCCAGTCCCTTGATAGTATTTTAACAGCCCCTTGTCAAGTTAACCAGCATTCTGTAGTCTCGTCTTTAGTGGGCAAACAATGTCTTGTGACCTGTTATTTACAGGGGCAAAAGACAGAAGCATTATGGGACACAGGCTCTCAAGTATGCATTATAGATGAGCAGTGGAAAGCCAAATACGCACCTGAAGTGACACTGAGAAACATTTCAGAGGCAACAGAAGCACCGGACAGTCTACGTCTGGTGGCAGCCAATGGAACAAACATGCCATTCAGCGGATGGGTGGCCTAAACCCTAACAATATAGAATATAGAAAATAAGAATACAATCTGTAAACCTGACTCCCTAACCTAAACAAAAATGGCATCAGACTCCCTACTTTCCCAAAAAATCTGTATTTACAATATATTTACAATCAGGCAAACAAACTGAAAAGGGCAGTCCAAATCAGTGTCAGAAACAGGCAAAGGGTCAAATATACCAACAAAGATATTCAGATACAAACATCTTTCAATTCAAACAAACAAACAATACTCACAGTCTCAAATACTCTTAACACTTTCAAAATACTCTTAACACTCTCAAAATACTCTTAACACTCTCAAAATACTCAGCACTTTATAATCACAAACTCTCTCTGCTCAAACACAAGATCTCTCTGTAGAGGAAGTGATGACGTGTCTTTTAAAGTACTCTGCACCAATCAGGACAAGGCATCAATCAGCTTGCAGGAACCAATCAGATGGCGTTCCTAGACAGACACACACAGAGACTCACAAAACAACAGAGATATAACAAAATACAAACCATAGGGTCGTAAAAATGACCTTTAAGCTAGCATCCCCTATAATGAATGTGAAACAGTTAATCATTCCTGTGCTTGTCTTGAAGGACCAAGAATTGTCCAGACCTATCATCGGGTATAACGTGATAGAACAAATAATGAGACGGAGTGAAACAAATGGATCCCATGATGCGACTAATGCGTATTTGTACAGAACTGTCAGGAATGCTTTCCCTGGCATAAAGAAAAATAGAGTACATACCTTCATCAATTTAGTGACGGCAGAGGGCCTCAGCGAGTACACAGTAAGAACAATGAAGGAGCCTGTGAACATACGGAAGCACACTCTAATGCAGATTCAGTGCCAGGTAAAAATGCCTCATGTGAAACAAGATAGTGTGCTACTGTTTTAACCACATGTCAACCAGCCATATCCTGATGGCCTTGAACTTTTTGATATCCGTCTCATTCTGAAAAGGGGAGGTCGCCCAGTGGTTACTATCAGTGTGCAGAATGGAACAGACCATGACATCACACTCAGCGACAGAACAGATCTAGGAACATTGCAGCCGGTTAAGTCTG
Source organism: Leuciscus leuciscus (assembly GCF_965113295.1). Classification (NCBI taxonomy): domain Eukaryota; kingdom Metazoa; phylum Chordata; class Actinopteri; order Cypriniformes; family Leuciscidae; genus Leuciscus; species Leuciscus leuciscus. Next base: position 10,288,852 of record NC_138732.1, read on the forward strand.
TCTTACAAACGGCAAACCCACCGTGTGCAGCTGTTGCTCAGCTCTGTTGTTCAGGTTCCACCAGAAACAACTGGTGGAGATGGCAACCAGGATTCATGGGACCCTCCAGTTGATGTGAGCCATTTAACTCTGCTCCAACAACAACAAGTGAAGTAGATGTTGCGTGAGGAATGTCATGCCTTCTCAAAGTCAGATGATGATATTGGCTGTGTTCCAGGTTTACAACTGAGCATTTCTTTAAGCGATAACACCCCTGTTGCCCGCACATACACATCGGTCCCTAAACCATTATACCAAGAAATGAAAGACTACTTACATGACCTGATTGCTCAAGGATGGGTGACCAAGTCTCATTCCCCTTACTCGTCCCCAATCCTCAATACCCAGGGTACAGGATATCCTAGATGGCTTGGGGGGCAATGCATGGTTATCTCTGCTGGACAAGGGGAAAAGCGAACCATCAAGGCTTCATGTCCCCAGCGAGCAGGTATCTGACTGAATTCACAACACCATGGGGCCTCTACGAATGGATTCGTATCCCCTTTGGCCTTATGAATGCGCCCGCAGCGTTCCAACGGTTTATGGAGGAATGCCTGGAAGGATTGAGAGATAGAATTTGCATACCCTATTTAGATGACATCCTGGTCTTCACTGAGTCCTTCGACGAACAGGTGGAAACGGTACGGAGAGTGCTGAAAAGGTTGCAATCCCATGGAGTCAAGTTAAAACCAAGAAAATGTGAGCTCTTTAAGAAGGAGGTGCATTACCTGGGAAGAATTGTCTCAGCTAAAGGCAGTAGTATGGATCCCGTGGACATGCCTTTTTAGGGTTTCCAGCAATTTTATATCGGAATCAGAAGAGCAAGCTGAGAGTAATTGCCTACGGTTCCCGAACTTTGACAGCAGCAGAGAAAAATTACCACCTGCACAAAATTCTGAGACTATCTGTATTACGCACCAACTTTTACAGTGTTCCGGCAACAATAAACCATTGACCTATGTCATGACCTCGGCAAAGTTGAATGCCACCAGGTGTAGATGGTTATTAGAGCTCACAGACTTCCACTTTACCATCCTCTACCGTCCCGGTAAGGAAAACATAGATGCAGACTCACTCTCCAGGATGCCAGTCGACCCAGAAACGACAGTGAGAGAATGTACTGAGGAGTTCTCATCTGACTGTGTGGGAGCTGTAGTACAAGCAGTGGAGATCCAGCGTAATCCAGATGTGTCCCTTGCTGTAGCCTGTCAGAGTGTACCAGTCTGTGAGGAGGAAAATGACGGACTCCTCAAACCCCTTTCAAAAGAAGAAATTAGACATGCAAAAAAGGATGACAAGGACATTAGAGTAATCATTGAACACTTACAAACAGGATCTAGGCCTCCTCAGCAGTGGTGGTCGGTCAACTCGCCATCCAAAGTTCTTCTGAGAGAATGGGATAAGCTGAAGCTGGATGAACATGGCACTCTGTTCCACCAAACATCACACAGGACACAGCTGGTATTACCAACTGGTTCAAAACAACTGTTCTATGAGATGGGTCATCAGGGTCTCGACCGCACCACAAGCCTCATCAGGGATCGGTTCTTCTGGCCCTACATGCAGAAAGACATTGAAAACTATGTCCTGAGAACCTGCTCCTGCATCAAACAAAAAAACTGGCTTTTCACCTTTCCATCTGCTGTTCGGCCGTTCGCCAAGGCTGCCCATCGACACTCTTTTCAGACTCAACTCCGACAACAACTCTCAGAGTTACAGTGAGTACATGGAACGATGGACGAAAGGGATGAAAGAAGCTTGTGAGATAGCGAGAGAACAGGCCAAACAAGTGTGCTGAAAGGAACAAAAGGAATTATGACCAAAAAGTAAGGTGCACTGACCTGTTCCCAGGAAGCAAGAGGTGGGACCGGGAAACTGCGGAATTACTGGGAGGATTAAGTTCACGTTGTCACACGCCAGGTGGCAGATGATGCACCAATCTACGAAGTAAAACCTGAGCAGAGTAAAGGTAGATCAAGAGTTTTACATCGCAATCTTCTTCTTCCATGTGACCATCTACCTCTTAACATCACACCAACTCAAAATATCAAACCAAAGCAAGGAGATCAACAAAGAAACAGCAGAATTCAGCCCACCAGGTAGAGAGAATGTGAGCCAGAGTGTGATAATGAAAGTGAAGAGGATGAGTACTACTTCAGAGTGGAGCCTTATAAGATAAGACCACAAGAAAGCAGTGATCTCCTAGGAAACAGGGATCTGTTACCACCACAGTCAGTACCTTGTGAGCCGCTATCTAGATCTCCAGTGTCAAAACCAAGGCCACAGTCACCTTCATCCGAGTCAGAGATAAATCTTCCAGAGCCAGCCCCTGCACCTGCAATAAGACAAGAATGTCATAAAAACTAACCAACCGTTGACCCAATGGAACGAGACTTACCTGTTGACGAAACAACTGAAGCGCTTGGGTCAAGGTACAGGACCTCAGGCCTCGTTTACACTGTCAGTGAAATGTGACCCAATTCCGATTTTTCGCTTACACAGATCGGATGTGTTCTATGACACTGTAAACAGGAAAAAAATGCATGCATTCGGATATTTCCAGATCGGTTTCAGGCCTCATTCATATGTGGAAATAAATCAGATATAAATCAGATATGTGCCAATGCTACTGTCATGTAAACAGGCAGATCGGATTTTCTGAGGCATTAGGCTATATCTCCGTGGTTTAATGATGAGAGCAACCCCGACACACATCTGCAAAGGGACGGATGGCCCGACAAAACTTGGACAAATGTTGACACAACATATAAAAGGAATGTGGACAAACGTTGACACAACATATCAAAGGTTGGCTGGCTCATCCTAAAATTTCGGACCCACTGCTCACCACAATATGCTCCCACCAGTCCTGAGATCTCTCTCGCACACAATAACTGAAGCATATGCGCAATGATGATGGCCCTTTTCTTCCTCCTCCGCCTCAAAATGATGGTGATGTTTGGCGAATAAGAACCCCGTTTAAGCATGCGCGATGTTTCAGATAGTATGGCAAGTGTAATCACATGAATCGGTTATGGGTCACAATTGAAAGAACGTGTACGGATGATCGAAAAAATCGGATAAAGGTAACAAATCAGAATTGGGCATCAAGACCTGCAGTGTAAACAAGCCCCTACTTAATTCTTCTTTAATCTTCTTATACTTCTTTTTAGGGGTATTACACTAGCTGTCTTCATGATTAATTTATCAGTATACAAACATACATAAATAGGCTATGTAGCCCATTATATTAAGGGCTGTCAACTTTAAACACGTTAACGTATGCAATCAATTCAAAACCATAATTTAACGCAAATAATGCAAATAAATTACTGAAGCATGTGTAATTGCGTCATTAACGTATGTATTACGTCACGCAGTTGGACGATCTTCTAAGTCAGGAGTTTATCAAAATGAGCATCTACAATAGTGCAAGTGGCTACCTAGTAGTTGATGGAAATTTTTATTCTAACCCTTTAGCCCGATTTCGCTTCTTTCCGGTGTGGTCTCTAAGACCCAACATCTAGCTACTGGAGTGCCTCAGGGCTAAGTGTTTGGACCACTTCTCTTCTCCATTCTCCATCTACATGACATCACTAGGATCTGTGATTCAGAAACATGTTTTTTTCCTATCACTGCTACACTGATGAAACACAACCTCTACCTCTCATTCCAGCCTGACGATCCAACGGTAGCTGACCGTATCTCAGCCTGCCTGACAGACATTTCTGTCTGGATGAAGGACCACCACCTTCAACTAAACCTTGCGAAGACAGAGCTACTTGTGGTCCCGGCCAACCCAACACTTCATCACAACTTTACCATTCAACTAGGCTCGTCATCCATAACTCCATCAAGGTCAGCCAGGAACCTTGGAGTTGTAGTTGATGATCAAATGAACTTCACAGACCACATTGCTAGCACTGCCCGGTCATGTAGATTTGCCTTGCACAACATTAGGAGGATCAGGCTCTTCCTATCAGAGCATGCTACACAACTCCTTGTCCAAGCGCTTGTTCTATCCAGACTGAACTATTGTAATGCTCTCCTGGCTGGTCTCCCAGCTTGCTCTGTCAAATCTCTGCAACTGATCCAGAACGCTGCAGCCAGAGTGGTCTTTAATGAGCCAAAGAGAGCACATGTCACTCCTCTCCTCACAAAATTGCACTGGTTGCCAGTTGCCACTCGCATCAAATTCAAGTCACTGACGTTTGCCTACAGAACAACCATTGGCTCTGCTCCCTTTTACCTAAACTCATTACTTCAGACTTATGTGCCATCCAGAAACTTGCACTCTGCAAGCAAAATACATCTTGTGGTACCATCTCAAAGAGGCACAAAATCTCTTTCTCTGACCTTTACCATGACTGTTCCCTGCTGGTGGAATGATCTGCCTAACTCAACCAGAGCTGCTGAGTCCATAGCCACTTTCAAGAAACGGCTGAAGACGCATCTTTTTCGGCAGCACTTGATCCAGTCATACTAAACACTTTCTCTTCTATTCTATATTTTTATTATTATTATTATTATTTTTAATAAATAAATTACATGCACTGCGTTGGATTCATCTGAGAAGGGTCATAGCACTTGCAAATTGTCGTCCTACTGTTAATGTAACTGCTTCTATTGTTCTCATTTGTAAGTCGCTTTGGATAAAAGCGTCTGCTAAATGAATAAATGTAAATGTAAATTTCAAGCCGCTAAACTCCAGGAAAGTTTCCAGTCCGATGATCCAGTAAGGGCATTCATTCAAACAATCAGTCCAAAACAGCTCTAATGAAAAAACAACAAAAAACAGGCTGATTCCATCAGAGATGGCAGGGAATAAAGACTTGCGTTGCGTTTTCAGTGAATTAATCACTGTGTGTGTTTTGCTTTAAAACATGAGCTCTGTCATATTCGGTGATTGTTTTGAGAAGAGTGCGAACCTTCACGCATCACGCTGTGTGAAATACAAACGCCGCCAGATAGCCTACAGATACAGATACACAAACTACGTTTCTTGGCTGGATAAAGCAAACCAGCATTTCTCTAGTGAAGTTTTGATGGATGAGGATTACAATCAAGATAGATGCGATAGTAAAGTGATGTAAAGGAGCCGTACAGTGTTATATTGATGCGCAAACAAACCGTGTAGCTATGTGCGCTCTCGATGCACTGATCGCACATTGAATTTATGCACCGACACGTTTCTCTACATTCACGTTGTTTCCACACATCAGAATAACGTTAACAATTATCTCTATGCGGTCCTGTTCATTATCGCAACTTGTCTGTAGTGTTGGCTAAAGCAAAGCACTTTGCTGTTGCGTAGCCCACTAGCCTACTACACTGTGAATTCTGAAACGTTTTCTCTGTAATGTTTTTTTAATTGGTACTTCTAATATAATTTGATTATTTGGTGTCCTTTTGGAGTCTCCAAGTATCCTTTTGGGAAAGACAGCTAAATTTAACATTTCATAATTGAAAAAAGCTTGCAGAAATTAAAGTTTTGTGAGAATCACCTTTTAATCTTATGTTTTGCTTGGTGAATGCTTAATTTCACTATAAGTGTGCGATTAATCGTTCAAAAAATAGTGTGATGAGTCACGATTAAAAAAAAAATTATCTATTGAACACTAATTATATTAACCTATACATTTTCAATGCATAAGGCACCAAGGCTAGTTGTCACACATTTAACTCCAATCAACATCTCTCAGATTAAGTTTATTAATATGTTGATAAATATAGACACCTTGTCTACAACAACAACAACAACAAAAAGAATATCATAATTCCATTAAATTAAAACTAACATACAAACCAATTAGAACATTGCTTTGGCCAAACAATGCTGTAAATAATTGTGTAACATTACAAGATTTAATATTTTCAACCTGCCTTGACCTGGCATTTATGAAAAATACCCTTGTTTTAAACTTTCAATTAAAACCTGACTTCATTATTTAAATAACTCTTGCCTGAGTGTATCCCATCCCAGTTTATTGTATTCATTTGTTTACCTAACAACTACTGAAAAAATCTGATGATATTGGAGTTTGGAAGAGAGAATCATATGAACATATTTTAATTTAAAACAGTTTTGTGCTATGTTTGAAACCAACATACAAACGGCTGTAGAGAAAACAATCTTTTGACTTTTGACTAAAAATCTTCTTTCTGTTACAGAGATATGAAAACTTCTTTGTGTGAAAACAAGCCTTGGCCACCTCTATATTGACAGTATACAAGTATATGGCATAGCCTTGAGGTTGAAATTATTTCTGTATTCACATTTTATAACATGCCATCCTTCAAATAGAAGCTGAAACGCCAATCAATATTGGGAGGTTTTAGCCCAAGATCTCATTTTGTAATGACTTACTTTTATTGACTAAACGTAATTATGGTCTGGTGGTCTGAAGTAGATTCAGAACGTAGCAGGACTGCATTAGCCAGGAAGCTGAAAGGTTTGAGTGGAAAAAAAGAGAAATGGAGTGAAAGAAAAAAGGAAGCGGGAGAGAAATAGATGGAGTGAGTGAACGAGCAATGCAGATGGAAAGTTTGTAGGCTGAGATGTGATTTATGGCCTGTAGGAACAAAATCAACAAGTTGAACTTTAATTGTATTCGTTGTGATTGGGGGGGAGGGGGTAGTTAATATTGCCTCATGATCGATGGCACGGGGCAACCGCTTTGGCTGCGCACTTTGTCTTTTCAGCTCTGGCACGGATATAAAACCGGCTGATAAAAGCAATTAATTGCTGTGAAAGTTCTGTGCTAATGCTAGAAATGAATTCTTGGCTCAGATTTAGAGACATTTTTACTGATGAAAATATGTCCATGAATCCGAGGCAGCATGTTTAAATAAGCGATTAGGATTTAAGTGATAAGCCCTATCTGGCCTTATTTCATCTAATCGGGCGACAAATGAGCCACGTCCTAATAGATTATAACTTTTTGTGAGGAAAAAAATAATGAAGGTAGTTGGACAGAATATAAAGTACCCTGAACTCAGCAGCATAATGAGCTCTGATATCTAAATAGTACATATGCATCAAATTGGTCCCAAAAATGAAAACAAATCAGAAACACAAGATACAAAGGGAAATCATGCACCACAAAATATGCAATATCAACATGCAACTGAGCTTTTGCAAATAGGCTTCTACATATAACATAAAGCATGTTTTTCCCCTTTATTTTGTTATGCTTTATTGACTCCTGAAGCAGTGAAGTGGAGATGATTTACTTCCATCAATTGTTGAATCATGACAAAAAAGTCTTGCTAAGTTTTAATTAAACGGCTGTGAGTTGATTCATTAAAATGACCTTCATTGTGAATTACCTTAATGAAAATGGAAAGTGAGGGTGGGTTTAAATCGGAATATGAAGGATAGCGTGGGCTTAAAGAGGCATAAAGTGAGAATTTAATGGTGCTATCTGCCATTATATTCTATTTCAGCATGTCTTTATTGCTTTTCTTGATCTGAAGAACAAAATATTGGATATCTAGAAGGTTCTAGCCTTTTGAACAAGGTCAATTGATTGACATGCCATTATGAAATATACACTGACAACCAATCACAATTAACCATGATCAATGGTGATAATTACACTGAAAGATCAAACGACTGCACCGTGTAACCGGCCCTTACAACAGCACTGTTTGGCACACAGAGCTATTTTTGGCTAGTCGTCTATTATTCTTTAAGGCTGAGTCAGTGTTTCAGGAGAGAACAAAATGCGTTTTTCGACGTTCTAGACAGTTTAGGGCTCTGTATAGGTGCCACACCATTCAACAAATCATTTCAGAAAAAGAATGCACAAGCAGCAAAACAAAAAAAGTGCAGTTTAGGATGAATAAATTGCAGCTTGTGACAAGGTGGGGCAGGGGTGACTCAACAGCATAATCAGAGGTGTGTGTGATTAGTGCAACAGTTTGACTGTCAGGTTGGTAGTTAGGAAGGGAGAAGTCTGTTATATCTGTTAATCACTGTTAAGAGGTAGTATTATATAACATTTTAACACTTTTAAGATGATGAGAATTGAACTGAGCTGATGACATCACTGTTTTCTACAGAGCTGCTTTACAGCTGAATTGAACTAACATCACATTTGATGATCTTCACAAAGTTATTAAACTAAACTGAATCAACACTTAACTAACTTCAGCTGAACGATGACACTATTTTTCTTTTTAGAGCTGCTTCACAGCAGAATTGAACTCTGTTTGCATCATTGAATCATTTCCTGTTCATCCATGTAAAGTCTGTTTTGTATAGGCTAAAGCTTTATATAAATAAAGGTGACTTGACTTGACACTTTTCTGTAGCAGTTCAGCATGAAAACTTATTCAGTAACCACCCTCAATCTAGTTTAACCAGATGCTAAATGGGTTAAAATGGTGCCTTAAAGTCCTTACAGTGCCTTAAATAGCTTGAATGCAACTCTTTACCCTTGCTTCATTTAATATACACGGCTCCATGATTATGCTAATTAGCCCCGCCTCCACTCACGCCTGCTCACAGATTCACTCGGCCAACTTACTGAGGTAAACGCTGCACAATGATATCGCTCTTTACAATGTCGGACACATAGCGGTAATTCTTAAGATTAGCCTTTTGCTTGACTTACTATCAAACAGCTAATTATGTATTGCTAATGTTACACAAACTATGTTCCCGTTCCTCATCTCAGTCTGCCTTCTAACAATCATCAGAAACGCTTTGAACAACTCAGAACATCAGTGGAGAAAGGCATGTAGTTCATCATAACATCGTAATATACATCACACCTGCTATTTGCTAAATGTCCCTGATTTTCCATATCAACAAAAAAATATAGGCTACTGGGATAACATGGCATCTCTCGAGACTGCTAGTTCGCTGTTAATGATATGCTAAAGCCCGCCAGCACTATGACGTGATTGGTTACAAGGTAGTTAGTGACGTCAGAAACACCAGCGATTTCAAACCGCATTTTTGAGCAATTTTTTAACTGCAGTTTTAAGGAGACAATACTCAGCAATGGTGTTGGCTTATGAATTTGCACATGGTTTGTCTTAGAGCATATTAAAAACACCACATAGACATATAAACAACATTAAAAACTTGATTGTCACCACAGGGGGACTTTAAATATTTAAATGAAGTCATTATTTTCAGTGCAAACATGCATACAAACATGAGGATTATTATAGACTCAGGGCCCCAGACTGTGACAAAACATTTTATTTTTTTAAATGCAACAGTAATTTTAAAATCTAGATGCCATTTGCAACAGTTGGGAAAATGTTGTGTGTGCATTATGCAGTTACAGCACATGAAACTGTTCACGAACAACTGACCGGTTCTTTTCAATAGGTCAGACAAACAATTTACACAAATACACACACACACACACACACACACACACACACACACACACACACACACACACACACACACACACACACACACACACACACACACACATCCTCATAAAATATTCATGGTCCAGACTGATCTCATGAAATGGCGTATGTATGACACGCCAATTCGTATTTCCATTTTTGGCGTGCTATCAACACGCATAATCGCTTTTCAGCGTGTTTATCAACGCCGTTGACTTAACGTTACATTACTCTCTATATAAATATATATGACTTACCCCAACCCCGTCCCTAAACCTACCCGTCACTGGGGTTAATACCATTTATGAGTCTTCCCCTACCATCCTAGTAAAAAAATATCGCTCCCCAGATGTAGATATACATTTTGCTTCGTTTTGCTCGGAGATTTAACGGCGTAGACATACACACGGAATCACTCGGACATTTAACGGCGTAGACATACACGCGGAAGATGACGGCGTGGACATACACGCGGATAGCTCAAAATGCGTATAGATAACACGCCACTTGACTTGAAAGTGGCGTGTATGTTTACACAAAGTCATGAGACAGAGAATAACTGCACACTCACTTAAGTTTTTTTTTTAAACTGTCTTTACAAAGTTAATTTCATTAACATGCGCTTCAAAAGGTGTGCATTCGCTTCAGCTATTGCTCTACTTAAGGAGCAAAATACTAAAATATCTATTTGGCAGACAGCAATAACTGTTGACAAAACGCCTCGGTTACGACTGTAACCTCGGTTCCCTGAAGAGGGAACGAGCGTTGCGTCGAAAAGCTGACGCTATGGGAACGCTTTGCGTGATGACGTCTTGAAGCACATGTAAAATCAGTCCAATGGTGTGGCGGAACGTCAGAGGCGGGTGACGTCACGTACCAGGAAGCTATAAAAGCCGGCCCGAAACAGAAAACGAAAGCTTCGTAAAGTCTGAAGTCGCGCTGACAGGCATGAAGGAGATATGGCAAGGCGACGCAACGCTCGTTCCCTCTTCAGGGAACCGAGGTTACAGTCGTAACCGAGGCGTTCCCTTTCAAGGGAACTCCCGTTGCGTCGAAAAGCTGACGCTATGGGAACGTCTATACCAACGCCTCCATAGCTACAAATGTCTGTCCTGTGTGTAATCATGTGAGCAGCACTAAGAAGACAAAACATGAGACCCTAGAGTAGAGTCTAAATCCAGAGAGTAGAACCTGACGAAGGTGTGCGGTGAGGACCAGCCTGCCGCATCACAGACGTCCTGTAACGATACTCCTGATATAAGGGCCTTAGAGGCCGCCATACTCCTAGTAGAGAGCGACCGGACAGCCAAAGGAGAAGGCTGTCCAGCCGCCTCATAAGCCAGTGAGATAGTCTCAACCACCCACTTGCTCATCCTTTGCTTAGACACTGGACCTCCCTTGTTAGGGGAGCAAAAGTCACTTTTACGCCACAGGGCAGCTCTGTGGACATACGCGTCTAACGCCCGAACAGGGCAAAGCAAATGATTCGCCTCCTGGTCCGATTTCGAAAGGGAGGAGGACCTCCAAGTGCCACGAAGGAAACGAGATACCAAGGGGTCTTTCCCCACAGACATTCCACCCAAAGGACTGTGGTAAGCACCTATGGCCGCCACATAGACCTTTAAAGTGGACGGGGTCAGACCTGCAGTGAACCGTTCCTGCAGGAACTCCAGCACTGTACCAATTGGGCAGTGGACTGGGTCCAACCGACGGTCACTACACCAAGAAGTGAATACTCTCCACTTCAGGGCATAAAGTTTCCTCGTGGAGGGAGCTCTGGACTGTAGAATGGTCTCAACAACCTCGGTTGAGAGACCTGACTCTATGAGCTGGGCCCCCTCAGAGGCCAAGCCCACAGGTTCCACAGTTCTGGCCGAGGGTGAAATATCGAGCCCTCTGCCTGGGACAGAAGGTCCCTCCTGACGGGTAACTCCAGAGGATGCCCGTCGAGGAGGGACACAAGATCGGGAAACCCGGTCCCTGCGAACTCTTTCCAGAACTCCCGGGAGCAGAGCAACTGGGGGAAAGGCGTACAGACGTAGCCTCGGCCACGTCTGTACCATAGCATCCAATCCCAGAGGAGCTGGATGCGTGAAGGAGAACCAAAGTGGACAGTGAGACGTCTCTCGAGACGCAAACAGATCCACTTATAATTTCCATATCAGCTCCACCACCTCGGGGGTGGAGCCACCATTCCCCGGGCCTCGGCCCCTGTCTCGACAGAGTGTCTGCTCCTATATTCTGGACCCCGGGGATGTAGGCTGCCTTGAGTGACAGCAACTTCCCCTGGGACCACAAGAGGATATGGCATGCCAGCGCAAACCCCCTTGATATAGGCGACTACCGACGTGTTGTCCGTATGTACTACACATGGTGTCCCCTGAGACCTGTGATAAAGCTCCTCAGAGCCCGGAAGACAGCTAACATCTCTAGGCTATAGAATGCCAGGAACGATGATGGTCTTCCCACAGACCTTGAGATGAGCGACCCACAGGATCGCTCCCCAACCCGTGAGGGAAGCATCCGTCGTTAGCAGTTTGCGACGACAAGGAGCTCCCAGCACTGGGCCCTGGGACAGGAACCAAGGTTTCTTCCACATAACCAAGGCACGTAGGCATCACCGCGTGACCTTGATTGTGCGAAATGGGTTGCCCCTCGGGGAAAAACCCTCTGGTCCTGAGCCACCACTGCAGGGGCCTCATGTGCAGCAGTCCAAAAGGTATCCCGTTGGAAGCTGCTGCCATGAGACCCAACAGTCTCTGGAACTGTTTGACAGTGAGTAGCTGGCCTAGCTTTACACTTCTCACAGCTGCCAGGATGGAATCGAAGCGTGGCGATGACAGGCGCGCCTGCATCGACACTGAATCCCAAACCACGCCTAAAAAAGTGGTCCTCTAAAATGGAGAAAGCACACTCTTCTTGGCGTTCAGCCGTAACCCCAACTCTTTCATATGGGCGAGAACAACATCTCGATGTTGAACCGCCATCTAATGCGACTGAGCTAAAATCAACCAATCGTCGATGTAGTTCGTGATGCGAATACCCCGGAGGCGCAGAGGCGCCAGAGCTGCATCCACGCATTTGGTGAAAGTGCGGGGTGATAAAGCCAGGCCGAATGGAAGAACTCGATATTGGTATGCTTTGCCCCCGAAAGCAAACCTCAGGAACTTCCAATGACACGGACGGATGGAAATATGCGTCCTTGAGGTCTATCGTGACAAACCAGTCCTCGGACCTGATCTGTGGCACGATTTGTCTCAAGGTTAACATTTTGAACTTGAGCTGCATGTACTCGTACAGAACTCGAAGATCTAAAATGGGACGCAATCCCCCGTCCTTTTTTGGAACTATGAAGTACCGGTTGTAAAACCCGGTTTCCCTGTTGGAGGGGGGTACATATTCTATGGCCCCTTTCTCTAACAGAGTGTTTACTTCCTGTTCCATAACCAGAACCTGCTCGGGGCCCACCACTGTGGGCAGGACCCCCATAAACCGCGGTGGGCGTTAATAGAATTGTATCTAATACCCTTTTTCCACGGTCTGCAGGACCCAACGAGAAACATTTGACAGTAGCTTCCACGCTGTCAAAGATTCTACTAGAGGTACCAGTCTCTCGAGACTGGTTTCTGGATTTTGTTGCTGTTGAGTAGTCGGTTCGTCGCCCTGTAACGGCGCACCGGCAGGGAACGACCAAACAGACTGCTCCAGCACCCTCCTCAGAGGGGGCGGGCATCCCGAGGCCACTACGTTTCCGGGTGGACCTTGAGATATGTGCTCGCCGGAGACCGCTGCGCCCTGTAACACCGGAGGCGGCAGGGTTGGCAGAACGGTCCCCTGAGGGCACCGAAGAGAGACGGCACCGTATTTTTCTCCTGCTGTTGAGTAGTCGGTTCGTCGCCCTGTAACGGCGCACCGGCAGGGAACGACCAAACAGACTGCTCTAGCACCCTCCTCAGAGGGGGCGGGCATCCCGAGGCCACTACGTTTCCGGGTGGACCTTGAGATATGTGCTCGCCGGAGACCGCTGCGCCCTGTAACACCAGAGGTGGCAGGGTTGGCAGAACGGTCCCCTGAGGGCACCGAAGAGAGACGGGCACCGTGAAAAGAGGTGTTAACCGCTCTGCTTCGGGGGGACTACCCTCATTTGTCCTGAGCCCTCAGACATCAGGACTTTTTCCCAGCAGCCTTCTTGGCGGTAATAACGGTCCGCAGATCCGTTTTACCCCTCGAAGACTGCTGGGTTTGAGAGCGCCCTCCGTGTCCCCGAGATTTTTGTGGGGGAGCACGAGAGGACACACTCTGTTTTTGAGTGGCACGATGTTCAGCGCTCTTTTTAGAGGAGTGAGGCTGCTCCCGCTCAGCAGCCTCAATGAAAGAACGGCGGGGGAGAAGTTTTTGTAATGCAGCTGCCTGTTTAGCAGCTTCCTGAGATTTAGCTACCGCACTGTTTACTGCATCACCAAATAAACCAACAGTGGAAACCGGAGCATCTAAGAGAACGTGCTTTTCTTTATCTTTTATATCGCTCAAATTGAGCCACAGATGCCTCTCAGTGGCCACCAGGGCTGCCATAGACCGCCCGATTGATTTAGCGGTCTCCTTGGTGGCCCTGAGAGACAGATCTGTGGCTCTGCGTAGTTCAGCCACTGTGTCAGGACCAATTCCCCCGCCCTCCTCTAAATCCCCCAATAATTCTGCCTGATAGGCTTGCATAATAGACATCGTATGCAGACACGCTGCAGCTTGACCAGCGGCTGCATACGATTTATGAACCAGAGATGATGTGAATTTTACTGGCTTAGAGGGAAGTGAAGGAGCTTTCAGGGAAGATGCCGTTGCTGGAGAGAGATAGCTCGCAAGCGTCTCCTCCACCTTCGGCATCTCCCCATAACCATATTCTTTATATTTGTGAATGGAAGAATAGTGGGATGTTTGTGGTGCATACACTCTGTATGAAACCGGTTTTCCCCACGATTTCGACACCTCGGTGTGGAGATCGGGGAAAAACGGAAGGCTTCTTCGCTGAGGCTGTGTACGAGATGGCAGGAAGCGTTCATCGAGCTTACTTTTCGAACGAACGTCCTGCCTATCCTCTGGCCACTCAATAGATAGTCTGTCAACTGCTCTAGTAATAACATCGAGCAGTTCCTCAAACGCATGAGACTGAGGTGGCGAATCCTCAGACTCAGCTTCAATACTCACAACATCCAACTCCTCAGAGCTGGACAGTTGCAGTATTGGTGCCTCTATCGGGGGGGAAGAAACCGCAATGCGTGCTTCCACACCCTGATGAGAGGCACTGGATCTGTCAGATTGATGCTGAGATAAGGCAGAGCCCGTCTCAACATCCACTGACAGATCCATTTGCGAACCCCAGGTCTGAGATCGCCGCCGAGCCTCAGCCGCGGCGGGACCCGAGCCCTGGGGAACGCGATCGGGATTGAACCGAGCCAAGCGGGATCGGAGCGTGCGCAATGGAAGCGCGTCGCAATGCACACAGTCACCACCCTCGAGTGCTGACTGGGCATGCTCCTCACCCAAACAAACAACACAAAGAGTGTGAGTATCACCTCCCGTTAAATAACGCGGGCAGGGATGGACACACACTCTAAACTGCTGCTTGCTCGCCATACTGAATATATATATATAATATAGACAGACAACACCAAATAACAAGGACAGATTCAACACAGAGCGCAACTGAAGACTCAGAAAGCTTTCGTTTTCTGTTTCGGGCCGGCTTTTATAGCTTCCTGGTACGTGACGTCACCCGCCTCTGACGTTCCGCCACACCATTGGACTGATTTTACATGTGCTTCAAGACGTCATCACGCAAAGCGTTCCCATAGCGTCAGCTTTTCGACGCAACGGGAGTTCCCTTGAAAGGGAACTCATCTGTGTAACATTGGC
The DNA here is from genome assembly GCF_965113295.1 of Leuciscus leuciscus. Lineage (NCBI taxonomy): Eukaryota > Metazoa > Chordata > Actinopteri > Cypriniformes > Leuciscidae > Leuciscus > Leuciscus leuciscus. The sequence continues at coordinate 10,304,176 of NC_138732.1, forward strand.
AGTCTGTTTTGATTTCTGTTCTTGTTGGTGTCTGGTTATCTGTTTATTAGTTCAGTTTAGTCTTCCTCTGCCCCTGTTTTTTTCTATGGTTACATATTGATTAGTTAGTTCTGTTAAGGTGTGTCTCGTCTTATCTTGTTAGCTCTCCAGTTTGTTTGTGTATTTAAGCCCTGTGTCTTGTTCAGTCTTTGTCAGTTCTTAAAGTTGTACTGTTGGTTGTTCTGTTCCCGAGTCTGAAGTTTGGAGTTTATTTAAAAGCCTGCTGCACATGGATCCTGCTTCCTCCTCTGCTTCACCAATGTGACAATCTGCATCCTCTACGACCTAGCACTTTAAACCTGACCTGCAAGATTGTGCCATGCAAATTGCACTCAGGACAGATTTTGTGTGCACGTTTACACTGTTACCTGATTTGCATATTTCCCTTAGTGAATTGGACACAAAAACAACACAGACCGCGTGTGCAAACAAACGGCGCTATCACCGGCCGCAATTCATTCCCAGAGCATTCCCCTTGAGTCTGAACTGTTATTTTACAATCAGCAAATGAAGAAGTGGGGATTTGCAGCAGGAATGAATTGGACTCATTCTGTGGCTAAAACCAGAATAGCTTGTAGTCTATGAAATATGCAGGGAATTCACTGCTGCATGCATTTAATATGCATAGTTTTTTTGGGGGGGGGGGCAACCACAACAGTGTTAGTCAATCGCAGATTCACACGCACAGAAACCTTAGTGTTAAAATAAACTTTTCAAGAAGTTGTAACAGCAAATAAAAATTACAAGACAAACTGGGCAATATTTTCTGTGACTCTCCTGCTTTCTCTCTAATTTTTCCTCTTTGCTGATAGGTTTTGAGAGTGTTTAATGATAAGAGCATCTGCAGGGCCCGCAGTTAGTAAAGAACACTCATGCATCGGGATATTAGTGATATATCCTGCATAGCAGGAAACACCCCTTTTCTTCACCTTTCCACAAACTCCATTTCTGATACTGAGAAAATGTATACATAAAACCTACACGGAGGAGAAACCAATTACGCCAGCCTAGAACCCATCCCTCTACACAACAAACTCTTTTATTGATCAGGTAATAATTACCACAGTCACATCATAAAGTACCTGGAACAGATTGGTCGTTCAGGTTATCGATTCTCCCGGGCTCCCCTTCACTTCTCATTGTATGACTTTTGTACAGGGCTTGATGAGATGGGCTCTGCTCCGCACTCCTTTCGGGGTTGTGTCGGCATGCTTGTATGAGGTTTATTCATTTTGTTTTTTGTTTTTCCAGCTTGTGTCAAAGTGATTTTCACCAAGTATATTCAAAGTCATTGTTTTCTCCGAGTGCACTTTTGGCCTGTGCGATGTATACTCTACCCCATTCTCTTTTTCTCTTGTCATGAACGGAAATATCTATCTTTATTATCCTCTAAACTGCAGTTATTTTTTCTTTTCCTGTCCCTCTTTTTGTCGGATTAATTTCCTCAAAGCAGAACCATTGTTTCTCGCTCTTAGATTTTCCGCCTCTCCCTCTCTCTCTTGCTCTTTTCTCTTTCTAACGCTGACCTTTCCTCTTTCAATGGTGTAACTCCAGGGATGCCTGAGAATGCACCAGCTGTGTGAAACGCTTCATTACCCAGCTATCTGCAGGCCCGTGACCCTAACTCCTGCTGCCCACAGCAACTCTCACCACAGCACACCCACCCTGACCCCACCAAACCCTCCGCAAACTCATTTGCCCTGCTCCAATTGAACCTGCCAATCTCTAATTTTTACAAGCATAAAAAGTCCTGCATGGCTGGCTGAGTTTCCAAATTCATCCCAAACTGAGTGACGGCAGATGTGCATAATTGAGAACCAAAAACAAAATAGTTTTGCTTCCACTGGAGATGTCAAGGGTGAGCAGTTCATTCGCTTTGGGAAAATGACTTGCACTTGAATAAAACTTCAGGGAATTTACTACACAATTAGTGCATGCTGGAAATAAAGCCAAGGTTTTTTTTAAAGGGTTTGTTAATGCTATGGGTCACACCAGGTTGTAAAACTGAATCTGAAACAAATGTAATGCTTCTGTTATAGAGTGCAAATTGTTCCATATTCTTTCATTTTCATCATGTAGATTCCATATACATATATATATATATATATATATATATACACGTTTTGTTGCAGGTTTTAAGCATACAAATGAGTCTTTGTTCGGTGTCTGCAGGAGGGTGTGATTGCTAATCAGAGTCTATATAGAAACGTGTTATTTCACAAGTACTTGAATACTGTGCACAGACAAATCTCACACAAAAAGTGAACAGGGACACAGTGTGACTGGCCACGCAGTCGTGTTTGTTAAGACGTCTAAAGAAAGACTCAAGCTCCATAATGATCAGTAAGGATGAGTGATTTCTACTGTTGGATGCAGAGTGTGTTAATTGAATGCTGTGAAATAAACATCTTGCAATTAGCACTGTATTAATGTTCATGGATAATCATGCTAATTAAAGTGTTGAGTGTGGAAATCATCATGGGATGGAAAACTTCACACCCAAGCACAACACTTTCCCTGCCTCTTCCTCCTCCATTTGCCTTATGGAGCGTATAATGTTACAAGAGAAGTATGGCATTTGAAATGAAAGAAATTCACATAGAAAACAAAAATTAATATGCAGTCATAAGTGCATGAACAGTGCATATATTGTTATATTACATGCATGAACACACAACGCAGCTATAGGCCGAGTTCATTTAATATCCTGTTGATATTCTGAGTATCATGAATGAAATCTGAATATATTTCATTATGAGTTGTAAGAAATTCACGACATGCAGTTGCAATTCTATTAAAACACAACACTGCTTCTAGACATGGCAGGTCCACAAGAAAGACAGTCAATGTTTGGAATGAATACAATTATTTGTATAAAAATCTTCCAACTTTAGAAATATAAATTATGGGTTATGAAGAAAATGTGTAAAATCCCTTTCTGTTCACTCGTCACTCTGGGAATGGAGAGTCAAAGTGCATTGCATTGTGGGATATGGTATTCCATCCACACGATGTGCTCTGTTGTACTCTACACATTACAAATGTTGTATAGGTCATCATGGCATTCCGAGAATAGAAACAAATTTGCATACATGCACATGATATGCCTATTACAAAAATAGTGAGAACAGAACTGTATTATGCCATTCCGAACATAGCCATAGTGTCACAGTGTCTGGTTTGAGTTCCCTGGGTCACCACTAGATGTCCTCCTTCCCCACGGTGTCTGTCACATTCTGAACTACATTCCCCACGATCCTTGTTCTTCATTGCACTCAGCTGTCCCTTGTCACTAATCATTGCACTCAGCCAATTCCCCATTAGCATTGTCATTTCCCTGTGTATATATACCCTGTCTGTTTTAGTATGTGTCACGGAGTCCTTGTATTTTCACGCCACTTCCGAGTTCTGTTCTTGCCCGTTTGTCTTGTGCCTGTTTATGTTGGATTGCTACTTTGGTTTTGACCACTGCCTGGACTGGATTTGAGTAACGGATTTCCCTTAATAAATATTCATACTGCACTTGGATCTTCTCTTTATTTCCTACGTGTGGATCGTGACAGAAGGACTCCGTCAAACACAAGATCCAGCGGTATGTATGCCAATGTCTCTTCCCCAGCCACCGAGTGGGAGAGAAGAAATATTTTTGAGGGGACCCGGTTGGTCAAATTTCGCGGGACCCGTGGAGGCTGCAATAGAGGAGGTGGTCGAGAGGAATCCCGACACCACTCTCCACTCTGGCCCCTCTTCGACCCTGGGTTGGTGATGTCCAGCCCAGAGCCCCATCCGCCGCTGATTCCGCCCAGCCCAGAGCCTGCACATTGCCATCAGAAACAGCGGAGGAGGGGTAAGACCTCCTGTCTCCCCAAGGAACCAGAGGCGGAGCCTCACTTAACTTTGTTTGAGTGTTTCACGTGGTGGGATCGTCTCACTGAGCAGAGTGCTGCATTCCCGGTAGATTCCGGGGAGACCGCAGCATCCACTCGCTCTCGAACACGGAGGAGGAGAAGGAAGACACCCTCCGTGACGGTTCTGGTGGTCCCTGTTCCGGTGGTCCCAGTTCCGGTGGCCCCAGTTCCGGTGGTCCCGAGTCAGGTGGTCCCGGTGCCGGTGGTCCCTGTTCCGGTGGTCCCAGTTCCGGTGGTCTTGAGTCTGGTGGTCCGGAGACGGAGGAGGAGGAGAAACCCCTCCACAACGACTTGTTTGGTGGCTCCTAACCCAGAGACCATCCCGGAGGTGACTGCCATCCCTGACGCGTCGCTCAGGCGATTTGCTCTGCCCGCGCCGCCCGAGCTGCTCGCCCTGCCGGCCCCGCCCGAGCTGCTCGCCACGTCTGCCGATCCAGTGTCTCCGGACGAGATCGCCGCCGCCGAGCCAGTGTCTGTTCCTGAGCCGGTGCCTGGGTCTGTTCCTGAGCCGGTGCCTGGGTCTGTTCCTGAGCCGGTGCCTGGGTCTGTTCCTGAGCCGGTGGTTTTGGTTCCTGAGCCGGTGGTGTCTGTTCCTGAGCCGGTGGTGTCTGTTCCAGTTCCTGAGCCGGTGGTGTCTGTTCCAGTTCCTGAGCCGGTGGTGTCTGTTCCAGTTCCTGAGCCGGTGGTGTCTGTTCCAGTTCCTGAACCGGTGTCTGTGCCAGTTCCTGAGCCGGTGTCTGTTCCTGTGCCGTGGCCGCCCGAGGGGTCGTCTCCGCCGTGGCCGCCCGAGGGGTCGTCTCGGCCCTGGCCGCCGGAGGGAGGGTCTCCGCCCTGGCTGCCCGAGGGAAAGTCTCCGCCCTGGCCGCCCGATGGACTGTCGTTTCAGCCCTGGTCGCCTACACGACCTGCTCCGTCCTGGCCACTCGAGGGAAAGTCTGCTCCGCCCTGGCCGCCCGATGGACTGTCGTCTCCGCCCTGGCCGCCAGATGGACTGTCGTCTCCACCCTGGCCGCCAGATGAACTGTCACTCCCTGTCCCCGTTTCCCTCCATGGACCTGGTCCCCCATCCCTCCCCCGATCCTCCACCAGTCCACCTCCCGCCTGGGCTCTTGTTTTTTCTGTCATGTCTTGGAGCGTCTGGTAGCCGCTCCGTAGAGGGGGGGTTATGTCACAGTGTCTGGTTTGAGTTCCCTGGGTCACCACTAGATGTCCTCCTTCCCCACGGTGTCTGTCACATTCTGAACTACATTCCCCACGATCCTTGTTCTTCATTGCACTCAGCTGTCCCTTGTCACTAATCATTGCACTCAGCCAATTCCCCATTAGCATTGTCATTTCCCTGTGTATATATACCCTGTCTGTTTTAGTATGTGTCACGGAGTCCTTGTATTTTCACGCCACTTCCGAGTTCTGTTCTTGCCCGTTTTTCTTGTGCCTGTTTATGTTGGATTGCTACTTTGGTTTTGACCCCTGCCTGGACTGGATTTGAGTAACGGATTTCCTTTAATAAATATTCATACTGCACTTGGATCTTCTCTTTATTTCCTACGTGTGGATCGTGACACATAGAGAGTGAGAGAGATGGAGATTGAGTGAGAAAAGGGTTTAGATTGAAAGACAAAAGATTCACCTCAACCATCTGCAGTGAACCTGATGGGGCAGGTGTTCAGGTGTCAAACAGAGGCAGGTGGAAACCAGCTGAGACTTTGTTCATATCTGCCTACTTGTGATTTATTTAATTTTTTTCTATCTGCTATTTTGCAGTAATGGGGAATCTAATTTTTAAATTGTTGAACTGCACCGAAAAACAAAAAAAAGTACTTGGTAGATAAAAAAAATAGATTAACATAAAGTAGATTAAAAAAACTACATTGAAGGTACATAAGTGAATTTTTGTTCTTTATTTTTGTATACATTTTTTTTTTTTTTTTTTTTTTTTTCAGAGGAACACCTTAAATTAATTTTTTTATTAATTATTATAAATTACATATAAACCTTTAGTCATCTCACCAGTACATTATATAATAATAATAATAATACATAGGTCTTATATAGCGCTTTTCAAGGAACTCAAAGACGCTTTACAAATGAAACAAACAAACAAAGATGAGAGTGCTATTATAGATTGTAGGTGAGCTGAAACTGGTGAGTTTTGAGCAGTTTTTTGTAGGTGGTCAGTGAGTCCGAGTTTCTGATGTGGATGGGGAGTGAGTTCCAAAGGGTGGGGGCAGCGATGGCGAAGGCTCGGTCCCCCAAAGTTCAGTGCGTTGATTTGGTGATGGGTTTGAGAAGGTTTAAGTCGGTAGAGCGGAGGCGTCGGAATGGGCGGTGGTGCTGTAAGAGGTCTGTGAGGTATGGAGGGGCCAAGTTATTGAGGGCTTTATAGGTGATGAGCAGAACTTTATAATGGATGCGCTGTTGTACAGGGAGCCAGTGAAGCTGTTGGAGGATGGGGGTGATGTGGTCACTGGATGGGGTGTGGGTGAGGAGGCGGGCAGCAGAGTTTTGAACGTATTGCAGTTTTTGTAAAACAGAGGAAGGAAGACCATATAGGAGGCTATTGCAGTAGTCGAGTCTTGATGTAATGAATGCATGGATGAGAGTTTCAGCAGCAGATGTGGAGAGGGTGGGGCGTAGGCGAGCAATGTTACGTAGATGGAAAAAGGCAGTTTTGATGATATGACGGATATGGGGCTTAAATGTGAGTGTGGGGTCAAAAATGAAACCAAGATTTCGGATCTGGGGAGAGGTGGTAACTGTATGGCCATCGACGGAGAGAGTGAAGTCTTGGTAGGAGGAGTGATTTGGGACCAATGACGATGATTTCCGATTTATTGCAGTTGAGTTTAAGGAAGTTAGCGTTCATCCAGGATTTTATTGCAGAGAGGCAGTTTGTGATGGTTAATACTGTGGCAGGAGTGATGGATCTGGTGCTGAAGTATAGTTATGTGTCATCTGCGTAACTGTGGAATTTTAGTCCGTGATTATGAATGATAAGTCCAAGGGGAAGCATATACAGGATAAACAGTAGGGGACCTAGCACCGAGCCTTGAGGGACTCCGTGACTGACAGGTATGGTGTGAGATGTACAGTTGTTGATGGATATGAATTGAGATCTGTTAGTGAGGTAAGAGGTGAACCAGGAGAGAGCTGAGCCAGAGATGCCAAGATGTTGTAGGCGTTGTCGAAGGATGGAGTGGTCAATGGTGTCGAAGGCGGCAGAGAGGTCAAGTAGGAGGAGAATGGAGAGGGAACCAGAGTCAGAGGCGAGCAGGAGGTCATTTGTTACTTTGAGTAGTGCAGTTTCAGTAGAGTGATGAGTGCGGAATCCAGACTGAAAGGTTTCATAGAGCTGATTGGAGAGGAGGTGATGTTTTAGTTGAGAGGCGACCGAGCGTTCCAGGATTTTAGACAGGAAAGGTAGGTTGGAGATGGGGCGGAAGTTGTTGGGGTTGTCAGGATCCAGGCCAGGTTTTTTAAGTATTGGTGTGATAGCGGCAACTTTGAGGGAAGAAGGAACTGTTCCAGAGGTGAGAGAGAAGTCGATGATGACCATGATGAGTGGGCTGAGGCAGGGAAGGCAGTGCTTGACCAGTGCAGATGGAATGGGGTCCAGTGGGCAGGTTGTGAGGTGGATTTTGTTGAAATGGTTAGTGAGATCGGTTTCTGTAATGACTGATAGGGAGGGGAGAGTGATGTGAAATGGAAGGGATGAGACAGGTTCTGTTTATCTGTTTATACCATGGTCTTGGTGAATACTCGATTCTGATTGGCTGCAGAGTGTCCATTAAAAAGTGATAGAGGACACCAAGTAAAGGAGTTCTGGTGAAACTGACTGTTTAGCGTTCGAAATTAATAAATAAATGCGCTGGCTACATCAGCTGTGAGTAACCATAGAAACAGGCAGTCAAAGTATCTATACGGACTATAAATCGAGCGGACTATAAATATCTTCGGTTGCTAAATAAACCGTCAGGCGTAACCAGGGAAACCAAGTTATTGTTTGTAAAAACTTTAGATTTCGATTGTAAAACGAATTAAAATATAAAATGTGTTATTTGGCAAGTGACCATGGAATAAGCGGGTTAATGCCCTTCGAGGTGTCCATTGTCAGGTATTAATGGACTTCGGCTTCCGCTACGCGCCAGATGGTTCACGCCTCGCCGTCGTCCATTAATACCTGACAATGGACACCTCGTCGGGCATTAACCCTTACATACATTACATTTATATACATATACTTCCTAATACAATCCCATAAGTGACATTTTTATACATGTACTGTACATTCTAAAACGTAAAAAAAAAAAATTACGAAATAATTGCTTTTATTCAGCAAGGGTGCATTAAATTGATCAAAAGTGAAAGTAAAGACATGTATACTGTTACAAAAGATTCCTATTTCAATTTCTATTCCTCAAAAAATTTATGTTTTCAGCAATGATATTAATAAGAAATGTTTCTTGACTCTCATGATTTATGTTTCGCACTTCAGAACTTCCGTTAAGGGAACACAGTGAGCATCGATGCTCCCTGGTTTTCATGGTGCATTCAAGGACTTTTTAGAGAGTGAACATTTCAGTGCACTGGAAGGATTTTGCAATTGAGACAGCCCTTAAAGGGTTAGTTCACTCAAAAATGAAAATTCTGTCATTACACACCCTCATGGATTCATACAACAAAATATTCTGGGGGCCAAGAAGCTTTTGTGAAAATGATTTAAAACAATGCTGGTGGTGACTGGCAACTTTTTTCAAAAACACTGGCGGGGAAAGATAAACAAAAGCTCAACCAAACCTGCTTGACACGTGAGAACAAACCTTTCGCGGATGCTCAAGCGCAACAGACAAGAATGAACCTCACTGGTTCTTGCGGAAGCTCAAACGTTCTGCGTAACACAAGAATGAACCTCATTTGTTCTTGCTGAAGACAAATCGTTTGGATGAATTCAAATTAATCGTTGAACCTGAATGAAATGACTTGCAAACTCGTTTGAAAAGAGAGATGCTCAACTAGAGTGCATTCAGCTGTGTGTGACATGAAACAGCCATGTAAAATGATTTGTTACTGAAAAAGATACATTTCTTTGAAACAGCTGAGCTTGTAGCTTCAGTCACTCTACTGAAACATGTAGTAATTTATTGCTGAAACTTTTAGTTAGCTCTTACACACTGTTTTGTCACTGCACAACATTTGTTCATTCAGGACTGTTGCTAGACATGAGTAACTTTGGAGGCAGAGTTTCATTTCATTTCAATTTAGGCAATTAAAGGAAAGGTCAGGTGGAGAAACAGATGGTTTGCTTACAGCACCGCACCCAGCCCAAAGACACAAAAATACAGTTGACATTTATCCACAGTCTCCAGTGGACCCCGTTAAGTGTGTCAGGCAACGAGAGAGAAATTAGATGACTGATAAAAAGCTACACTTTGAAACGTGTCTTATACTGTGCCGCCGTGTTAGATGTCTATCATGTTCATTCAAGGGGGAAACCGTGAGATTCAAAGTAATAATTTTTCACAGGGTTAGCAGAAATGACTTCGGGTTAACAAGAATACGGTTGGGAGAAAAAGCAACAGATCATGAAAAAGCCAATTTTTTTTGTAAGTAAGGAAAGAAAATTAGAAAATTACGATTATGCAAATGCAAAATTTAAATTTCAAATCTAAATGTTAAGGCAGAGTTCCTGCAGTAAGGGCAGCAGGTAATGATGCCATTGGCAGAAGAAAGTGTGAGCCACAGGGGGGTGGAAAGGGGGGCGCTGGATTGAGAAGAGGAATAAATTTCTCCTTGTTAGGCGATGGATAATTAAAACAAAAGGGAAGCTGCTCAGAGGCAGAGGCAGGACAGAAAGGCTCCCCCGAGGCGGGGAGGACGGAGTGTGTCTTAGCGTAAGCTAGACAGCAAGCAGAATGTTGTCTCCGCAGAGCAGCAGGAAAAAGACATAGAGCTGTTCGTCAGAATGCTGCCTGAGGGCTCGCGGCTGTTTTTTTTTTCCCCTCCCGCCTTTCCTCTTTCTCTCTCTCTCTCTCTCTCTCTCTCTCTCTCCATCCTTCCTTTTCTCTATTTCACCATTTCACCTGCATGCTCTCGTTTCCCTTGCTTGTGCTTAGCTTTATATAGCTGGTCCTGATGAGCTAATTTAGCACAGTGAGATGGGATAATTCTTTTCCTGTGAACCGGTACTTTGTGTGCCTCGGCATCCAGGGGCTCTGAATATGCAGTGGGAGTTGTGCCACCTCCTCTCTCCATGGTAACCCCAGCCTGGTCCAGCCAGCCAGATGAGGACAGAGTCTGTGTGTGGGTCCCTGGCTTTCATCCAGTCATTTTAGCACCGCAGTGACTACATCCTCTTTTAAAGTAATGCATATTACGTGCCTGAAAGATCTGATGCGTGTGAAAATAGCCAGTTATTTATATAGCTCTGTACAATACAGATTGTTTCCAAGCTGCTTTACAGTGAAGGCTTGATTCTGATTGGTCGGTCACAACATTCCAAGGAGACTTAATCCCCGATAATGACCATCGTCAATAGCAATACTGCATAATGACCACTCATCCGGTTATTTGAAACTGGCACTCCCTTCATGTTTCTCATACCACACTGTGGATGTTCTCTCTCTCTGTCTTGTTTTAGACGTAACTGGTGTGCCTCAGTTATCGACTGTATTTACTGTAAAATTAAGTCACATTTATTTATATAGCGCTTTATACAATACAGATTGTTTCAAACATCTTCACAGTAATAAACACGAAAACAGTATGAATGATTTTTTTCCCTCAGTATTTTTGTCTTGTTTTCTATTACAAATATCGGCAACATTTCAGTTTTGGGTCCATTTATGCATTTGGCAGACACTTTTATCCAAAGCGACTTACATTGCATTTCAAGGTACACATTTACATTCTTATCAGTTCTTGCTTTACCTGGGAATTGAACCCATGACCTTGGTGTTGCAAGCACCAACACTCTACTGTTTGAGCAACAGGAAAGCTACAGGGACGCTATTAGCATGCATATTACTAGGATATTGGCTTTTTATTACTTTTAAAGCATATATTATTGCCTTACTCTGCATGACCTTATTCTACATCCCTAATCCTACCCAATTCCTAAACGTAATAACTACATCTCTAACTATTAATAAGCAGTAACTAGGAGTTATTGGGCCCTATTTTAACGATCTGAAACGCAAGTGTCAAGCGCAAAGCGCAAGTAACTTTGTGGGCGGGTCTTGGGCGCTGTTGCTATTATACCGGCGGGATAAATGCCTCTTGCGCCCGGCGCAAATCTAAAAGGGGTTGGTCTGAAGTAGCTTCATTATTCATAGGTGTGGTTTGGGCGTAACGTGAAATAAACCAATCAGAGCGACATCTCACATTCCCTTTAAGAGCAGGCGCACTTGTTCTAAAGCGGATTCCTATTATAACGGCGGATTTGCCAGGCGCGCGCCAGGAGCGGTTCACAGCCGAGGAGACCGACGTTCTCGTCAGGGACGTTGGGGATGGAGAAACCCACCCAAATTAACTTCGGTTAAACAGGCGTATGATAATTTGGGTAAATGTGTAAGCTAGATGTATGCTTTTATAATAAATTGTCTGTCTATCTATCTATCTATCTATCTATCTATCTATCTATCTATCTATCTATCTATCTATCTATCTATCTATCTATCTATCGTAATAATGTATGATTTGCAAAAATGAAAACTGCTGCTTCTGTGTAGATGAGAGAATCAAAGTATATGTGCGTTGTGCACACGCTACATTGATTATGGCCAAGCATGCGCCCTTAAAATAGCATATGAATAACATGCGCAATGCGCCACTGACTTTAAACTATTTTTTCCTGGTTAGTGGCGCAATTGTTTTCTAAACCTGCAAAATAGCATGAAGGAACGTTTGCGCTGGAACACGCCTCCTCTTTGCGCTGAACCGCCCAGGGAGCGCAAGTGTATTTCCTAACTTACCGACGTGCTTCTGTGGAGGGAAAAGTCCGCTTTGCGCGGGTGCAAAATAGGAATGATACATGCGTCGGTGTACAAAGTCAATTGCGCTGGGTGCAAGATAGGGCCCATTGAGGCAAAAGTCATAGTTAATAGTTAGTTAATTGTGAGAATTGGACCCTTATCTAAAGTGTGGCACAAATATCTAAACATTCTTAAATCAAGATACATTTACTCGACAAGAAAAACGACTTAAGTCTTGTTTTCTTGAAAAACTGATTAAATTAAGCGAGTTTGTGGTTAAAAGAAGAAAAAATACCTGCTAATGTGGAAAGAAAAATAAATGTAATTTAAAAAGGGAAAACAAGATAATTTTTCTTGGCAGATATTTTTTTTTTCTTTTTTTAAGCAGGAACTCACTTAATGTTGATCAGGTTCTCAAGAAATGCTTTTCTTTAAGTAAATTACATGCTTCTCAAGTAAATGTAATTTGTTTTAAGAATGCTTAGATATTTTTCTGAAAAACGAGAAAATACTTTTTTTGCAGTGAAAGCACCTCTAAAAAGACAATGGTGTCATTATTCAGCTCAATTTAGTTAATAATAACAACAGTGTCAACGTTCGACTATAATGCAGTTATACGGGAGACAGTGTCATTACTCAAGTCAGTGCAGTGTTCAAATCGATAATATTTCGAAATAATAAATGTATTTTAAAGCAATTGTAAGTATTGTAAATAATGTTAAAATGTTAGCATGGGAAATAATATGAAAACCAGCTACCATACTACTTTTTTTTTTTTTTTTTTTTTAAAGCACATCCCAACATTTCAGAACAGTTGTCTCAGTGAATTCCAGAGTTGTGGGGGCTGAGGTAACATAGCCGCATGATTTCCAGAGCTTTCACCACACAAACAGAGTCTGTCATATTCCTTCCCTGTTTAGAAGTCATCAGGGAGACGGGTGGCCTCCAGGTTCACTGAAAAATGGAAACTTGAGCTTTAAGTCACTGTAACCTGGACCGGACTGGATATAAACCAAGACAGTGAGGGCTGTAAAGAATATTTCTGTATTGTGTGGACATTACTTTTATTATTGAGAAAAGCCATTTGGAAAACATTTTATTAACCAACTGACCCTTAATCCAGAAATGACCTTGACCAGTCCCTGAGACCAAAAAAACAGCTGCACTCCATATGTTATTCAACACCTTCTGGGCTAATTCAGCTAAGACCTAAATGCATGCACACTCATATACACAAACGTGCATGGCCACTTTATGTCTGGAATCCAAATACCCCCTCTCAAATCATATGCACCATAACATTTTATGGCATACAGTCAGATAGGAAGTATACAGCTGTCTAAAGTAGTGTGCTTGTCTATATAAAATTATGAGCAAAATATTATTTTAGAGGGAGGTGCAACTCTGTTCGGAGCGTTACAAACTACACAATTAGCTAAAACAGTGCAAGCCAATGTGGAACATCAATATCTGTACAGCAGTTAGCTGAAAGACTGCTTGGTTCAGCTGAAGTAAGAAAATTATGTCTGTACATGCAGAATAGTACTTAGTCATCATAAAACAGGATTCTCAAACCATTTTACTTAAAATAATGTGATGCATTTCAGAGTTAAAAAGGTCATTCTCTGTGAAAAAAAAATTTGGTAACACATCAATAAGTTAATGCATTTAGAAATCTAGGTTCAAGTTAATTTATAAATATACAGTTTCATTGTTAATTGATGCTTTTAAAATGTTTAAAAATATAATCTAAAAAAGCTAAGCTATTTTTGCTTTTGATCAAGTTTTGATGTTCAGAGACAGATAGAAGTATCTAGACCTCATTCTCACTCCTAGGTCAAAGCTTGACGTAACCACTCTTAGCCATGCACTGAAGTCTCAGCTGTTATTATGCATCTTGAACTCTGGATGGACAAATCGTGTCCTCCACAATCCATTTTTATTCTTCCTCACTGAACGAGATACACCATCTATCACAGAGGGATCACAGGCTTTATGTGATGTCCTTATTTCATGGTCGTGCTCTCAAATTTCCCATCATGCCCTCCATCTGGCCTGCACCCCCAGCAGGTGCCATGGGCAGGCAGATGTGTTTATTCCACCACCAATTCAGACTGAGGAGGAGTAAAGTTCTGTTTTTGGAACAAGCTTTTAACATCGACGCATGTGAAAGGGTGGTTATTCTGGTATATCTTTTAATATGTAACTTATCCCACATCGGGCCGAACTCTTATTTTCTAGATTTCTAGGTCTAATTATTCGATTTAGTTTTTAGATAAGCAGCTCAGATTATATCTGTTTCTGTGATAAAGGAAATATTAAGTCCATATTCATGAGGTTGAGTAGGAGGGTCTAAATATAGGCCGCGTTCTCACTCTTACCTCAGCATCTTATGCTCTTGCTTTAGTGCGTAAGCTAAGGGAAGTTCTGTTAGCCAGAGCGGATTTATCCATCATTAAATGACACCGAATAACTGGCATTATCCAGGAGTTCCATTCATTAGAGGCACTAATCACAGATAATAATTAAGCAGATAATGACACTTTGCAGTCTGCAAAATTAAAACGGCCTCTTATCTTTGAAACCGGGAAGCGTTTTAATGAAACTATGCATTCATTTTATTTCAAACCTGGATTGTATTATATACAAATGCTACATCAATGTCTAGATGCATTTACCTCGGTATCAGTTATAATGACTAGTCTTCAAAACAACATCCACGCCTTTAACAACACTTTTACCTTACCTTTTTTTCATTATATGGCAAGTCCCACTGACTTCCATAGTATATCATTTTTTTGTATGGAAGTCAGCGGGGTCCATCATGTGTTTTGTTAAATCGACAACATGTATGTTAGACCCTATACCGACTAAGCTACTGAAAGAAATGCCTCCAGAGGTCATAGATCCTCTTCTTAATAATTAATCTTTGTCAGCAGGATATGTACCGAAAACTTTTAAGCTGGCTATTATTAAACCTCTTCTTAAAAAAACGCAACTTGATCCTAGAGAATTATACCCTGGTAAACCAGAGTTCTCGCGAGAGCACAAGTTGAATTTGCTCAGCGAGTTACTCTGGTGTCGAGCAATGGAGCTCATTAAATATGCCCCTCGATCTGAGCTGCACCAATCACATCGAGTTATCTGATATAGGCGGGCCAGAGGCGAGCTAAACAGATGACGACAGCGCTGTGACGTCGAAGTCATCAGTAAACATTGCAAGATGCCTATGGATAAATAGCAGTGGTTTGAAACGGCTTTGGCCTCTACAATGAACGGGTTAGACTTGGCTTTTTCCCAAAAGAGGAACAGAAGACGGCGCTCGAATCGTTCCTTTGCAAGAAGGGTGTTTTTGCTGTTTTGCCGACCGGAAGAGTCTAATCTACCAGTTAGCTCCCCTGGTAGCTAAGCGTATGGGGTTTATTGTTGTGATTGGTCGTAGTGTTATCCAATTGCGTGCTGTGAGATTTTCAAATGCATGCTTGGTGCCGCCCCTCGAGCTGGCTGATTTTCATTGATCGACACCAGACCATTAATCTTTTTAGATTTAGGTCTGGATTTCCAGGCTAAGAGAATTAGTCAATTACAGGCTGATCTGAAATCTACCCTTTGTTGTAGTCTTTGTTAAAAGTCTCTAAACCTACTGCTAACCCATGCAGTAGGTTTAGAGACTTTGCTTATGACACCCTTTTTGTCAAAGATACTAGAAAAAGCAGTATCCTCACAACTACAGTATGTTCCTTTTTAGAAAGAAATGATATCTGCGAGGATTTTCAATCAGGATTTAGACCGTACCATAGTACTGAGACTGCTCTCATTAGAGTTACAGATGATTTGCTCTTATCATCTGATCGTGGTTGTATCTCTCTATTAGTGTTACTTGATCTTTATTTGACACCATTGACCACAACATTCTTTTATGTAGACTCGAAAATTATGCTGGGATTAGTGGAATTGCATTAGCATGGTTTAAATCATATCACACACAAATTTTTCGAGCTTGAACATAACAAGCTCAAAAAAATCCAAATGACAAAATAAGAGTTGTTTTTCACATTGACTCACATTTTGAGTCAGGCACTTCTTGCGGCTTTTGACCTTAATTTGATGCTCCTTCTAGGAAAGGATGCGATCAAACGCTCATGTATTTTTGTTTGGATATAGCATAGATCTTGCGAATTAGAATTTAAACACTGAAAGATGTCCCTCGTGGTACAGCATGTCTCATTTGCTTGTGCACCATGTTTATTGGCTCCCTGTTGTCAATCTTAACTTTCCTGACTTCAATATTGACTTCCACAAAGACCATTTGCCCCTTTTGTGTGGCCATCACATCCTAGCTGGCTGCTAAACTCCCATGACACATCTATCATGGTATACAGCTGTATGAGTGCACATTAATTATCTCATCACTCTCTGTAGTGGAGGGAAATTACGACAGCGTCCAATGAAAAGTGGTTGAGTGATGCACAGATGGAGGCCCGATACTCCCACCAACGTCTTGAAAGGTTTCTTTAATTAACAGTCAGCTCGTGATGAAGAGATTCTGCTCTGGCAAAAACTGTAGCCCACAGCTGCCCAAAACTAATTTTACAGTGTAGTTGCTTCCCAGAAATAATTAATTTCCCTACATGAATCCAATTGGAAAGCCGCAGTAACCTTTCAGCATGACTAGAAGGCCATGCATGGGCAGTGATGATCCTCTGTGCCGAAATATGAGAAGAAGAGTGTCCAAATTTGGCTAATTTACATGTCATCCACACGCACAAAGTACTCTGGGGTACAAAAATGTATTTATGCAAATAAAATGGATTAAATTGTGCTTGCTCCAAAAAAAAAAAAAAAAACTCCTAAAAAAGCGTATAGCTGTTGCCACAATATCAACACTGAAAAGTTAACTTATGCGTCTCACGTCTGAGATGTATTCAGATGCTTTTGTATTGTTATTCAGAATGAGTCAGCTTGACAGGTAAGGAGGGAAAATGTACAGTTTGGCCCTGCTAATTTAAATGAGCTGACTAATATTCTCTTTTATTCCTCAGAGCAGGAAAATGATTACAGTCAGCAGAAATTTTAAACCTGAGCTACCCACTTTTTTCCATGTTTCTGCTACCTTTTGTACATTTATAATGTACAATAACAATGTCCAAAAAATACACTTGAGTTTGATGGGTCATTTGGTGCTTTTGGTGTCCTTAATTAGCATATGCATAAACAATTACAGTGTTTAAGTCAATTTTTTTGCTATTCTCAATTCCCTCGCTGACTTCCCTCCATCTCGTTCACTCGGATGTAGTGCTGAGTTTTAGTACTGGAAGTTTGCGAGTGTATGTCTAAAAGTGGAGTTAAACGCAGCCAATGAATACCTGATAGACCAACTATTACTATGTGCTGTTCCTGATTTTTCAAAACTACACCATCTGGCTGAAAAGAGCATCTTTCTCCATTAACAACCAAGTACATTGGAAAATCCTCCCCGTCTGGTCATCCATGATATTTCTAGATTTTTTTATTTTTTTTTATGTAGGTGAAAGGCTTGTGTGGGTTACACAATTAAACAAGAAAACCTGCTGAATCAGACCAGTTCTATGATTTGATTTAATTGCAAATCAAATTGTAAACCATAATATAATATATATTTTTATTTTGGCCTCAAAGCAAAGAGAAAAAAACAGGTAGACGGTCCAGACTGCCATTTTTTCTTAAATTCTGAAATCATTTAGGAATAATGCAAATCATTTTAATAATATATAATATACTTTAGAAAATTATACCATCATTTCTTATAAATAATACTTTCTTGGAGTTTGATTATATTCTAAAGCAGGTTTTTTTGTGTCCCTCATTATAAATAACAATAAATAGCTGATACCAAATGTTACTATTTGTTATTATCATTTGTTTAAATGTAAGTGAAAAGCTTCTCTAATCATCTAATTCAAATGAGACCAGTTCTGTAATTTAATATGACATGAAATTACTTTCTTACTACGTTTTTTTTTTTTTTTTTTTTTTGTCCTGTTAATCATTTATATATTTACACAGCGACTTACAACTTCTACTATTATCTCAGGATGTTGGTGCTCATGTATGAAAGTGATTTCATCCCTGTAGTTCATTACTAATTGGCTGAACTGATGTCATTACAACTTCACCCCATGTTACAACATGTCTCGCAGTCTCCTCTACTAATTTTCTAATTCGCTAGGAATTATTCAGTCTCTTTCTTCACTTTAATAGGGTCTCTACTACACATACTGTACCTACATCTATGCCTCTCTCTTCCCTTTCTCCCAAATTGTTGTTCCTTACTTCTAAAACAGAGTAGATCTAGCATCTGCCATATTTCTATCATGTGCAAGATGTGATGTTCTGTTGACTAATTATGTAAAGTAATCAGCAGGGGGACGGGGAACTGAGCTTGGCTTGCGGACAGCTGAGCCAAATGGTTCTTTGTCAAGGCCGGCTGGGAGGTGTGGAGAAAAAAAAAAAAAAAGAAAAAAAACGAGAGAGGAGGCTGTCAGATTGGTATGTGACTCACCGGATGTCGTTTCAGTCTAAGGCTGGAGCATGACCTTTTGAGAGCCCTGTCCACCCACAGCAATCCAGCAATACTTTCCTCAGATAATAATTTCTCACTGTGTCTGCCTGTCGTTCACGCACAGAAACACAGGATCATAAATAAGTTCACCCTGGAAGGACTGCCATAGAGGGAGGGAGGGAGGGAGGGAGGGAGAGAGAGAGAGAGAGAGAGAGAGAGAGAGAGAGAGAGAGAGAGAGAGACAGAGACAGAAGCAAAAGGGAGAAAAAAACGAACAAGCTTGTTGCAGCAATCTGAATTTCTGTGAAGAGCATTCCATCTTGTTCATTATAATATCTGGGGAGGAAGATGAATCTGATGAAATAATTAATTTCTAAAAGCTAGCAGGAATGAGATCAGAACAGGCAAATTTTTCTCGATAATACAATTGAAAACATGTATCTGTAAAATTGTAAATCAAAATGTGTGTAACAGACTTAGAGATGTGAGTGTAAACCTCAGTCCCCTGGCCTCAAGAGGCGCGCTAGCAACTGACACTAGCGGCTGTGGTCTTTAGCCTCCCTGTTAGAGCGCCCGCTTCCCACAGCGGGGACCCCAGTTTGAATCCCGCTCGGAGCGGGTCGAGTAGGATCGGTTACATGTGCACTACAACAAAAGTCGTCAAAACAGTATAACAAAGAATTCACATGAAAAAATTATAATAATAAGCTGCAGGACTTTTGTTAATGTGTTCAAAAAAAATTCCTATGATAACATAAAAGTACTTATTCAACATAACATATTTGTTTAAACATATGTTGATACAAAAGCCACCCTTTTTTCGTGGAATGACCCTGTAACACCTGGAGCACATCATCGCTATGTTTAAAGTCACTCTATTGCATGCTCATTAAACTGAGGCAATAATAAAACTTCCAAAACTGCCTTCTTAGTTTGTGCTCTCTGTCATATGAAAAATTACTTCAATTAAAAAAAAAACATTTTTTTTTGTTTTTGTTTTTCAAATAGGGGGATATTTAGTTAAATGCTACTATTGGGACAATGCAACATTAGACCCCACTGACTTTCATACAGAAAAAAAAAAGACTGAGAAATTGTTTAAACCTATTCGCTTTTATTTCACAGAAGAAAGAAATTCATAAAGGTTTGAATTTACATGACAGAATTGTACATTTTTGGGTGAACTGTCAGCTTCAAACAGCTTCAATCAAATCTAACAACTTGTAAGCAGCCTGTGATGTTTCTAATGTTGAATATTTCAAATATGTAGCTTGACTCTTTTACTACTTTCAGTACTACTGTAAAGTTTGGGGTTGGTATGTTTTTGAAGTCTCTTATGCTAGCAAAGGCTGCATTTATTTGATTAAAAATGCATTAAAGACAGCAATATTGTGAAATATTATTACAGTTTAACTGTTATTGTTAAAATATATATATATTCCTTATTTTTTGCAGCATTTTCTTCAGTCTTCAGTGTCACATGATCCTTCAGAAATCGTTAGGTAATACTCTACAATAAGGATTTTTTAGTTAACATTAGTTAACTACTTTAGATAACAAGATCTAAGAATGAACAATATACTTCAACAGCCTTTATACATCTTAGTTAATGTTAATTTCATCATTTACTAATACATTAAAATCAAAAGTTGTATTTGTTAACGTTAATGCACTATGAACTAACATGAACAAACAATGAATGACTGTATTTTGATTAACTAACATAAACAAAGATTAATAAATACTGTAATAAATGTATTTCTCATTGTTAGTTCATGTTCGTTAATACATTAACTAGTGTTAACAAATGAGACCTTATTGTAAAGTTTTACCAATCATTCTAATATGCGGATTTGGTGCTTAAGAAACAAATGTTATTGTTTAAAACAGTTGTCCTGTTTAATATTTTTGTGGAAAGTGTGATACATTTTTCCAGAATAGAAAATACAATCTTTTGTAAAATTAGATATGTGTTCACTAACACATTTGATCAAGTTAATGTGTCATCGCTGAATAAAAGTATTAAATCGTTCTGATCCCAAACTTATAAAATGTAGTGTATGCTTATTGGATCACCTGCAAATGCTTAATGGTGCTATAGCTGGCAAAGCATTTGGAGATAACTAGAGCCGGAACATAGCAGGAATCTGTGTTACCAGGTGGTTGACTAGATGTTGCGCGTCCACCATCTTGTGTTGAATACTTCACCAAGATTCCTGGCTGCCTCTATTGTTGTTGAGAATGTACATCACAAAAGGAGCAGCTCTTTATGATGACTCAATGTGAATTACAACTCATTTGCTTTCTCTTTCACTATTCCAAAGAAACAGCGCTTGCAATATAAGCACTACTAGTATGTAAGTGTCTTACGAAACAAACTTCAATACAATTATTTTAATAATACCGAAAGTCAACAAATCTCCCAGCAACGTAATTTTTCAGAAAGGCTGTCTAATAAAAAGAGCTACCCCGGTCAAGCGAAGCAGTGAATAACCACTGAAGAGTAACAACACACTAATGATACAATTATCAATGTTACTTTCCGTTTCGCCAAAAAAAAAAAAAAAAAGGCTTCCTTTGTTAGCTTTGAAACCCTTTGTAAGCCTTTAAATTGGAGTAAGAGGATTGTCAACATTGACATCAATGTGGCAGAGTTTCCTCTAGTGGGTAAAGTGAATCTGGGTTTCAGCTTTTATGCATGTCCCACACACACATAGTACTGACTTTAAAGGCAAGCTGCCATGCATGTTTTATCAGAAGCAAAAAAACAAAACAAAAAAAACACATCACACAAGACCAGGATATATCCACAGCCTGGCATGCTTTGATAGGGAGCAGGCCTCCATCAAGATGGAGCTTTGAAGCAGTCAGCATGATTTGGGTGTTGAACGTGAGCAGCTGGGATGTGTCTGATGACTGGCTAATGAACCAATCGGTAATCTTATTGTGGGGTCTGAATGTGTCTGACATTTTGTCTCCTGTCTACACACCGGCGGTCAACTTTATGGCTGAATCGGAGTTTGGTGCACAGTAAATTTCCGCAGTCTTACAGGAGCAAGTGAATTTTTCCTATTTGTAAGAATATGGAGGTCCAATCTTAAGCAACAAAGACTGCAGGCCGAATGACTGGAACTCGTAAAAAAGCACTATGTATGTAAATCTGTTTTATTGCACCAATCTTGAACTTATCTTTGAATATAAATAAGAGTGGGTGAAGTGTATATACATGCATAACATATACGTCTATACGTCTGGCTCTGCTTTCATAGGGGATACCGATCTGAGAGGAAGCCTTGAATTGAAATTTACATCTCAACCGAACATCCCTGAACTTCAGAGGACACAATGACACGCTCATTGTTTACCCGTGTTCACTATTCTTTATAATGTGGCCCCAAACACATATTTCTCACAGCACATCAGTTGTGGGCATTCAAGCCCAGACCAGATGAACAGTGAAATCTAATGTAATACCAGCTCAGTGACAGCAGTAATGGGTCATAAATTCCAAGTTCAGGTAGGGTTTGATTGTAAATCAAAGGCCGAGACTACCGGGCTGATTTAAATCTATCAAGGCCCAGTGCAAGGTTTTAAAGGTTTTTAAAGAGAGGCAGGATACTTTATTGCCTGGGAAATGGTCTGTCCTTAGTTCAGCACCTCAGCAAAATGTGGGAAGAGCATATGGCACAGTGCAGACATGTGAAGCTTTTAAATCATGTGTGCTAATCTGATAGCGTCAGGGTCGAGATTTGAATGGCATTTCTCGTTCAGGCCGATCTCTGTGACCACTTGTTGAGAGATGGCATTTGAAAATGAATACTCACTGTCAATGACAGTCCGGCTTAGCGCTTTGAGGTGAGGTCCTCACTACCGTGGCATTTGGCGGTTCGCTTCTTTTCACAGCAAGGTCACGATAAAGATAAAAATAATCTCTTGTGACAAATTTGTTTTCAAAAGGCCTTACTCTACTGCTCTATCATCTTTTTTGAAAAATTGTCACAGATAATGCTGACTCAAAGAGAATTCTTTGATCGGACTGATGAATTGTGTTGTCTGTGTAATTTAAATGGCTATAACAAGCATTTAAGGAGGAAAATAACTGTGTGAAACCGTCTTGTGAGATCCCTGTTAAATGCAGTTTTGGCAATTTCTTCACTTTTTGCTCGCAGGTTTCTCTATAGAGCTCCCTCTACAGCTTCGGAATAGATATTTGACAACACTGTCCTAAAAACTCATTGGCGATTCTCCCCCCTCCCATCTTCTCCCTGTGCATTTGTTTCAAAGAAGCCGGCGAACACACAGAGCCATGTCCACTGAGGTATGTATGATACACAGAAGGCTAGCATATAAATGTTGAGATAGTGTATATTTGGATTTTTATAAAACGTAATCCGTAACATTATAGCGAACAAAAGAGACTAAGAAATATTTCCGCTTAATTGTGTTTATAATTTTTTTTTTAGCTTAGTCTCTCTCAATTATAGACTTAGATTAGGCAGTATCAAGATGAAACTTTACATTGCATTCTTTTATAATGTTGACGGGGATCGGAGGTTACCCTTGCAAACTTGCTAAGGTGTTTTTTCCGCTCACAGGCGCTAGGGCCACCATTCAACCCAAAAAAAGTCATATAACCATTCCAATGACTCCGAAGCTGTTCAGTTTAGGTAAATTAAGCTAAAAAAACTGCATAGTTCCCCTTTAAATACGCACGTTGTTCTTCCATAGATTATGCGCATCTGTGCTTGGAAAAAGGAATACAAGACACTGACTACTACACATGGAGCAATTCCAGATCTGGAAAATGCAGCCATGAAAATAATCACAATAGATTGCAACAGGTATGCCTGGGCAACCACAATGCAATTATCCCATTAATTTATATGCAGATTAAATATTACCATTTCAACTCCTTATTTTACATTAGCATCTTACTACCCATAATGTCTTGATTACTGATGTAACCCTCATTCCTTGTTGGAGAGAACAGAGACATTATGTCAAGAACTGACATATGGGGACTTACTTGGGAGGCCCAATCACCTTTAAGTTGTGGAAAAACGGCTAATGGAATTGGCGTGTGGAATTTGCATGCCAAGCCACTCCCCCGTACATACGGGTATATATGATAGCGACAAGCATCCACCCATTCAGGTTTATGCTGAGGAGACGAGGCCATTCAGCAGGTTGGTTCAGGGTTGTGGCAGGAGGGACATAACATCTCCGTTCCCTCCACCAGGGAGCGAGAGTTACATACGTTCCCTATCTGTCATTCATGTTCAACGTTATGTCAAAGATTGACAAATGGGGTCCTTATGGAAAGCGCCACAGCCACCGAACTGTGTTACGAGTGTTTGGAGACACAGATGCTGGCAAGCTGTAGTGTGCCCATTTGGCAACTTCCATCATAGAGTTGTAACCTACCTAGTGCCCCAAGCAGGCCTAAAGAAAAATAGTCCTCCATGCTAATGAGATGGAAGGGACAAGGCTTACCATAGAGACGGTCGTAGCTGCTGTTGCTTTTGTATATTACTTCATGGGAACAGTGCTTCGGCCCTCTATTCCTCTATTTTAGGGTTGTTAAATCTGGGGAAGCATACTTAGTCCAATGGAAAGGGACACTTTGTGGGCCACATCTTGCCCATAGGAAGGAGCATGTGGAAATACACATATGGACTGACCCATGGGGCAGTGCTACATATGGAAAGATCTCTGCGGTAGGTCCTGCATAAACAGGGATGGAACTAATACAGGCGCAAAGATGGGGCAGAGCAGAATCTCGTGAATAAGCAGGCTCAACCAGGAGATTGTAGAATCACAGGTGACTGGAAAGAGTGATTGCTGCACGCAACCACTAGGCTCCGAAGCAAAAATCTCAATGAGTGGATGCGTACCGCCATCTTATATACCCTTATGCATGAGGGAATGGCTTGGCATGCAAATTCCACTTGCCAATTCCATTGGCCGTTTTTCTACAACTCAGAGGTGATTGAGACCCCAAATGAGACCCATTTGTCAGTCTTTGACATAACGTCGAACATGACTAACAGATAGGAATTATAATTACAAACAATCCAGAGAGTCTTTCTAAAGTATATATCACCAGGAGGTAATAATCTGCGAACTGACAGTATGTAATCAGACAGGTACAGTTACGGTGTTGTGTGGAATACCCTGTTATCACTCCATCTGTCTTGTAAAATATTATTTCACATTTAACACTCAATGGATTTCAGTATAAAATCTCTATAATATAGTACTATTTCAACCAGTCTTCATACAAGGTCTATATGGATTTGCAAAGACAATGCAGTTGTTGGAATTTCCTATGGACAGACAGAACAAAAGAATAATAGATAAAACAGTAGACAGAAAGATAGATGGAATGATAGATGACAGAACAACAGATAGAATAGAATGAGAGATAGAAAGAATTGAACGATAGATAGATTGATAGGACTATAGATAGAATTGACTATCTATCTATCTATCTATCTATCTGTCTATCTATATATCTGTCTGTCTGTCTGTCTGTCTGTCTGTCTGCCTATCTATCTATCTATCTATCATCTATCATGCTCTGCATTATCCACAACAAAAATACTGTTTTTGCAGTGTCTTATATGTGTGTCATATAATATATCTTGTCTGTTTAGATCAGAAAGATTATTATGCCATGAAACTAGTTATTCATCACAAATGTCACTTTGTATGCTGTCTTTCATCATTTATACTGCAATTATGTATCTGTGAACATCCGGCAAAAATATGTAATAATTTGGTTCGTAGAAAATTATATAGGAGTTTTAGTTCAAACAAGACGCTGTCCTTTGAAAGGACAATATTATCATATTTTTACATACAATAAGTATTGTTTTTTTGTATCATTGTAGAGAATTACAGTGGCCTAAACATCACACTCTTATAGGAACTCAAAACAAAACAAAACAAGGCTTTCCTCCGCTGCCCGCCAGTTATTTTCACCAGGTTTGTAGGAAGTACTAATGTAGTAAGACAGTGATATTAAAAGACCATATTCAATATACACCTTATTGATGATGCATACTTTGTACAGGAAAGCAGATGAACACAATATAAATGCATCACAAGGTTTCTCATTAAGCATTTTTTCCATCGAAAACCATTATAAAGAAAAAGCTTTGCGTTCATATTCTGGGCTCATCTGCTTGCATATAGTATGCACCATCAAAAAGGTGTAAACTGAAATTGATCTTTTAATGCCAGTTTTAGTACATTACAGTTTTTCTCAGTCGCTTTGGTGCATTTCTCACATCACTATTTACATTTGCACAACAGTTAGTTCAACCTCCACAACATTTAGTCATTTGTGCACATCATAGTAGCAGTTTCTAATTCCTCCCAACAAATTGCAGATGCTTTTGGACATGCATCAATTGCTTTCATACAACTCTCTGCTGTTTTATAACATTATCATTTGCTTATGTCATGTCAGTCAAAATTAACTATACTTGTGAATGCTGAATAGTCATTCCATATAAAACTAATAGTCCTCATTTCATTGCTTGAGTCATTACATACAAAAATGTTGAACTTGTTGTCAAAATCTGTCAAGCAAATAAAAAATAAAAAATAAAATCTTTTTTTTTTTTTTCTGAAAATGTCTCCTAAATTGAAAAATTTCTCTCAGGTGAATTTCAGCTTTCAGCATAGACAGAGAGGAACGTCTGGATGTGCATGAATGATTACAGTACTATGTATGTTGTATGTTCAGTTCCAATATGTACTGCAGTATTGTTTACAGTGTTGCACAGCTCTACCCAAAGGGAGTTTATGTTTGTTGTAAATAAGGGTGTATTTTTTCTTTCGCACAATGCTGTGAACAAATTAGAATTGCAAGGAGCATATGCAGTAAAAATGTGAAACATACATATTCAGTGTCTTGTACTCAGTTACCTCACTAAATACAGTAATGTGTAACTTTACTGTATTTTTCAAATGGCTGTGCAAATAGTATATAGTGCTGTCTTGAGCATTTTCAGGTAGTGTCACCAAGATCTGACTTTTTTTGCATTGGAAAACATTTACAGAGTAAACTGTCATAATGAAAACATGACAAAGCCATTTGACTATCTTGTTCATAAACAATGGTGTCAGGACTTTTCATCTTGATGACACTGACACTTTCATTGATATGAATACTTGCTTTTGAGGAATGATCTATCCATTTTGAGCAAGTGACACGCTTTTGCAGGTTATCAACTAGGTTTAGCAGTTTGTACTAATTGTTTTGAGAACTACATTAACTGTTGTGCAAATGTAAATAGTGATGTGAGAAATGTACCAAAGCGACTGAGAAAAACTGTAAAGCACTTTAAGGGTGGGTTGCACCAATAAGGATTAAACATCTCCATAGACTGGTTCCCCCTCCGCCTATGCTGTTTGATCAGCTCTTTAATTCCATAATCAGGGCTTCTACGTAGCAGTTTATCAAGACAGTTGACATTTTACAAGTTTATTTCCTTTATCGGCAAGATATACTATTATTACTACTATGTCAGAGAGAGAGAGTTTCTGATGGTCAATAAAAAAGGAAATGGAATATTAACATTGTTGCTGTTTAATGGCGAATCCTAGCCTGGATGCCAGCCGAACTTAGCCCCGCCCACAACATTTTTTGGTCGGGAAGTTCGGTCTGGACCATAGACTGTAAAAAAATATGGACGTAGTGTCCGTGACGTCACCCGTAGGTTTCTGAAGAGCATTTTTGAAGCCTAAAGTGGGCGGAGCCGGCCGTCGCCATCTTGGCCTTGCGTCACTCCCGGATAACAGAAAATAGGCAAACAGGCGGGGCGTGAGTGGAGCTAAGAAGCCTGGCCATAGATATGAGCCTGGCTATCTGAAATCACCTAGCTCGACGTGATCGAGTTAGCTGATGATGTAAAGCCAATTAAAAGTTCCTATTTTTGCCCTTCGAAATATTATAATAGTTAAAAGACATGGCTACAAGTGAGACTGTGTATTACTTCGAGAGTGTTTGTGCGTGACAGTGATTTATGTGCATAACGTTACATGTCAGTCACTCTTTCATGGTCCGTCAGCGCGGCATCGCTCAAGTTCGTAGAGAGCTTATTCAGTCCATTTTAAATTCTGATTTTGGCCGCCTCTCAAATTGGTTAAACCGTTAAACCATAGATATATTGCCTTTGAAGTGCAAGTAAATGCGCTAGAAAATCCGCGCTCATTCATGTGCATTTAATGCACGGACGGAGAAAGCGCCGACGCCTGCATGATTTCATCTGACAGTACATAAGCATATTATAATCCATCTGTTCCATGATAGCAGAATGAACGAGCCTTTATTGACGTTTTAAATTTGAGAACCCCAAAAAGCAAAGAAATTGTCAGACATCCATCCATGTTCACAGAGGAAAACAACTGAAATACAGCGCTGGTTGTTCTCTCAAACGATAACGACGGAATCCAAAGACGTGGGCTTTGTACCCAAGTATTAAATTTTATGAAATAATCCCGAAAAAAAGCACAAACACTGCAGAGAAGGCAAGTTCAGCAGCTAACATTTGCTGAGGTGAAGTGACGGCTAGTAACAGCAGACAAACGGCTAGCATTGACAGCGGCAATCCATCTGTCACTCAAGTGGCCACACCCTTAAATTTAAATATTAATCAACTAAACGGACGAGTTATAAAAAAATTCACCCCCCTCACAGTTGTTATGAAGGGCAAAATTAGCTGTATAGACCAAAGCCACATAGAGATCCAGGCTGTAAACATGTTTTTTTCTGCTGTAAAGTTGGCAATTTTAACATGAGGGAGATACAGATTTGACTCACTTCTGCAGCCAGGCCAAGCGGCCAGTTAATGAATTGCAGTTTAACTCACTTCCGTGTTGGTTTCAAGAGAGAGACGGGGAGGTTGCCGCTTGGTCTGGACTCGTTCCGTTGAGGAGCTATTATGCCCGAACAAAAATTGTTCGGACCAATCAAATTGTCAGGGCGGGCTTTATACGATGATGGACAGATGAGCAATGTAACGTAATCATCCACGTCACCAACGAGCGCTTGGGTTGAATTCGTTTACAACACAGATGACTGCCGCTGGAGAATTGTTATTTCACGAGTTCACACTTACAAATAAGTCAGATAGAATAAATGCATATTTGGCGTGCTGTCCGAGGAGAGGGCGGGCTCAGTATTCGGCCCGAACCCAAAGTGCTCCCCCCGTATTCCAGGCTGTGGAAGAACAGGCCGAGAGTGAGTGGAGGGATGCTGAAAACTGTCATGGAATGTTAGGTGAGTTGACAAAGTGAATAAATATATGCTTCCTCTCATGCTGATAGTGTAGACCAGACGGTCATTGTTTGATGACAAGTTGATTGGATTGATTATTTGAACGTGCTCCTCTCGAACTTTGTTTATAAAACATTATGTGTAGATTCCGCCATCGCGTCTGTTATAGAAGATATCGACAGCGCATTCATTTTAAAAGAGGAACAGAGAACCACGATCAAGGCATTTGTCGATCGGAAACATGAATGAAAAACATACATCACTTACTCCGTTGCTCTGATTGGTTATAGGTCTATCCAATTGAGTGCAGAGGCATTTTCCTTCCTGGTTCGGTTGAAACACGCCCCATAATCAAAGCTCAATTGGAGCAGTATCAGACTCACATTCTGACTAGAATCTGAGTATGACGACGTCAGGCTAGGCGAATCCTTCATGGCGGAGAAAATTAATCGTACATGAAGGTTTTAATCACAGATTAGAATTGTAATTCCTGATTTTTTTAAACTCGATTTGAAATAAAACCCAGATCAACAAATCCATGATTAAACTTTGCTAAATTGAATCCTATAGGTGGGGTTTTCATATTAAGCGTTTAAGAACTTTCCACTGTTTTTAGTGATTAAAATACTGCGGATGGTGCTTTATATAGATCACAAGTGCTCAAAACTTCTTCACATATTTTGGTATTTGAGATGGATAATTGACAGGCTGGTGCTGCAGTTTTATGGCTGTTTTGCCCTCCAAGGCTCCACGACAGACATGTGACTGTGAATAGCAGGGAGCAATACAGCCTGATGGAGTGGTATAATACACTTCAATATAATGCTCAATTTGTGCAGGTATTGGGGGAAAATTGCCTCTGCATGGGCTCAAAATGTTAAAATCTATCATTAACTTAACAGCACTCACAGATCTTTCACGAAAGAAAGCTTAAAAAGTTGTGCTTAACGAAAATGTAATTTCTGTAACCCTGTTTGTGCACTAGAAAAAAATGGGCTCCTTCCCATAGTATAGATGTGAGGACATAATAAACAATGCAGACTCAATGCTACTCATTCAAAGTTAACTTGAGAGCGGGGCATGCCTATTCCCAACGCAGACTTATTGTAAGACACTTTCGTCATTATAGCATTCAGTTTTAATGATAGGAAACGTGTGTACTGTAATCTCTTTGGACGGTTAAGGTTTTATGCTCTCTAAAGAATCCTGATCTGCCAAAGGCAGAATTGAGAGATAGTGAGGTGTATCAGTCCTCTTGTTTGCCACATCTGTGGCATCTTGCAGTCTGAATTTAGATCTGAATTTTAGATGCCATGTCATGTCCTATAAAGACCCCTCATGATTCCTCTGTGCACATAAACTGCTGGAATTGAAGTCGTAACATGATCCGGGAGCAGTACACATTGAGAAGAGTGTTTTCCCTGCATTTGTAACTCACTTTTGCTGAGGTAAGAAAACAAACATGAAAATCCCACTGAAATCTGCCATTGGTTGGTGGCAGCTGTACTTTCTAGGCAACAATATTCTCTGGCAGGCCTCCTTGGCAACACACACACACACACACACACACACACACACACACACACACACACACACACACACACACACACACACACACACACACACACACACACACACACACACACACACACACACACACACACACACACACACACACACACACACACAAACCAAAAAACAAACACACAGTGCATGGCAAAGCTTATCTCTCCAGCGTTTCTTCATCACGAAACAAGCCCTCTGTCACTGAAGCTCACAGGAACAAATCATGCCTGGGATTAATTCAGCATTTCTAGAGGGCCAACATAAGTCAGATTTGCTGGATCTCAAACGGCTACGTGACTCAAGTGGAAACAGCATAATATTAATGTAACCAGGCTGGGAATATTCATTAAAGTGGTACTCTTGGTCTGGACTCAAGTTTGGTAACTTTGGTAATATTTGCCCTCTCTATAAGATCACAAATTTACCTCAGAGTCAAATTACATGGGGACATGTCCAGTGCTAAACAGTAAGAATTAGTTTTTCTGTCCAGTGGTTCCAATTTGTACTTGAACGGCCAATATTTTCACTGGCTCGACCAAAAATAATAATAATATTATTATTATATATATAAATAAAAAGGTTTTTTTTTTGGACCAAAATCTGTTAGTTCTGGCAGGTCATGTCAGTCAAGCTCATGTCAGCTGACTCTCAGTTTATCCATGTCTACCTCTATGTGATGCCTGTCACAGCATCCCTATAAGGTCCATTCAGTATTATTCATCTGCTTTATTGCATTGCTCATGTTATTTAGCTAAATAACATTATGGTGACAAATCAACAATGATGTTGAATACATAAAAAACAAACGTTTAGGTTCGCAAGGCATAAAAACACATGCACAAAATCAATGAATGTAAAAAACATGTAGCACTGAGTCAGGAAAAATACTTAGCTGGTAAATGATGCCACTACCACTAAGCTAAATGAAGTGTATTTGTCTTTTACAGGCAGAGAATACTTCAATGCAAGTCTGAAGCCTGGTGAAGCGAGGAAGATGATGAGGACTGAAGAAGGTAATTATTCAAAAGATGGTAAGCAGTCAGGTAAGTCCAAACACACAGTAGTGAGTGATGAGACCAGACAAAGGATGTGTGGAGACGGGTGAGTATTTAACAGAGTTAGTAATGAGTGTGAACAGGTGTCGCAGGTTATGGTTTGGGTGAGATTGGACGAGTGTGTGGAGCTGTAGTGACTGGCACTGATGTTGTGACTAAATCCGTGACACATTGTTCCATCAACTGGAACAAAACGCTCATCCTGGCTTCGGAATTTGTCTGCCGTCTCACTATATAAGGACACTCTACATGAACTTCATCTCCAGATCTGCTCTGAGAGCATTCAATGTTTCATTTAATAATAAACTTTATTTTATATAGCGCCTTTAAAGCAGCTTCTCAATGCACTTTACAAAATAAAAATACAAAGAGAAAAATAAATAATAATAAAAAAAGTTAAAAATACACAGAAATAGTACAAAGCGTACAAAAAAACTAAATAACACACTGGAATACAAAATAATAAAAAATCATTAGGAAAAAGCTAACCTAAAAGTGGGTTTTTAGGTTGCATTTAAAAATGCTTAGATTTTGTGCATCTTTAAAATGAGAAGGAAGTGCGTTCCAGAGTCTTGGAGCATAGGACGAGAAAGCCCTGTCCCCTACTGATCGCAAAAGTGTCTGTGGAACAGCCAAAAGACCAGCTTGAGAGGAGTGCAAATGACGCTTAGGAATATATACAGTTAAGAGCACAGACAGATACTGAGGGGCCAGACCATGCAGTGCCTTATATGTGAGCATAAGGATTTTAAAATCAACGCAGAACCTGACCGGGAGCCAGTTCAAGGACTTCAGAACTGGAGAAAATGTGTTCATTTCTTTTGACTCCAGACAGGATCCTAGTAGCAGAATTTTGTACACATTGCAATTTGTCGAGTGAGTTTTAGGAACCCCAGCAAGAAGTGCATTGCAGTAGTCAATGCGGGGGGAAAAACAAAAGTATTGATAAGCCTTTCAGTCACAGGAAAGGATAGCAAGTCTAGTAATATTTCGGAGATGAAAAAAAAAAAGGATTTCTTAACAGTAAATTGCACATGTGGGTCAAAAGACAAACTTGAATCAAATATAACCCCTAAATCATTTTATTTAGTTTGGAAATCCAAAACAGAGCCATCAACATTTAACGTTAGTGAACCAGCTTTACAAAGCTGATGAGGAGATCCAATAAGCAAGACCTCTGTCTTATCTCTATTAAGACACAAAAAGTTTTGGGTCATCCATATTTTTATCTCAGAAATACAATGTGAGAGAAAAGAAACATACACGTTTTGACCAGGCTTAGAGTGAATATAAATCTAGTATCATCTGCATAAAAGTGATAATTAAGCCCAAGTGATCTTAAGAGTAATCCAAGAGGAAATATATAAATGCTAAAAAGCAAGGGGCCTAAAATTGAACCCTGAGGGACACCAGTATAGTGACAGAGCCAATCTCAGACCTGAAACCACTCAGTGGTGTTTAAGAATATCATCAGATACACACATAAGCTCAAATGTCTTCACTGCAACCCACCAAAATAAAAGTTTGTGACTATCATTTATGAATATAATTATACATTACTATTGTACAGTAGAATGTATCTGTCTCAAAGTATATAATAGCAATAATAATAATAATAGCTAAATGTGCAGCACTTTGTTTGCCAAAAAATAAATAAAGGAATTGTTATTACATTTTAAAAGATTAATTAAATTGTTAAATATGTATGCATTTACTTGATTAACGCCATTTTTGATAATAAATTTGTATCAAATAATAAAACACAGAATCCAGAAAAATTAGAACAGAAAACACAATTTCTAGAAAAATAATAAGAAAAATAATAGAAAAAAACATCATATTGTACATTTTAATTAAAAAGTTGTATGAATTTAATTTCTTTTTTTATTGTAAAAATTTTATTAGACCATTAAAACAGAAGACAGAATTTGGGAGAAACGGATTTCATAGGGCGCCGTGGTTGAGCCCTGGAAATGCACGTGGTCTTCCAGCCTGTCCAGGTAGCAACATGAGAGTAGGAAGGTGACAGAAATAAACCAAACCACAGGCACACTGTAATTGGCTAGCTGAGTCGCTGGTGAAAAGAGTCTTAAACAAAGGTGCTGTGACATTTAGAGGAGACCTTTGCTTACATCCAGCGCAACATTTTTAGCTGGAAAATGGACTCTGAAGTGGGAACAACAGACGGAATATTGAAATCCAGACTGTAATGTGATGCCTCATTCGCGAGAGGCTTTTTACGTGGTGGGGAACGCGAGTAATGCCGGTGCGCCATACAACACTGATTAAAGTCAAAGTGTCCATCGATGACTTCAAAGACACTGAGAGGGACAAGAACGAAGACAGAGTAGGACCTGTACTACTGTACGTCTGCCACGCCACCGCTAATGGCTATAAGATTCCTAGTCATTTGGCAGCATAAAAACAGCATCAACATTTTTCACAATTAATGCAGGACAGATCTCAATATAGAAGGTAAACGGCGACAGCATGGCTGCGTTCGAGCCAGACAGAGTGAAAGATGCAGGGCGAGCGAAATGGAAAGCCTGTTGAAAGCCTCTCATGCTGGGGTGAATAAACACTCTCCCGCGTGCTCAGAGCCCTAAAGAGTCTGGTCCTATGAATAACCCATCTTGCTTCTTAGCTGCTCTGAAATTGCCTGAGATGAGCTAGTAGCATGTCTGTTTTTCTCAGGTCGGGTTTTCTATTTCGTCTTCTCCCAAAGGCACCTCGATGATCACGGCCGAAGAGACACATCAAAAATTCCACCAACTCACACAGGGCCTTTGGCAGGAGGGGAGATTCTTTTTCTTCAGAAATCCCTCGACCAGCAGCACACGCCTGAGTGCAGGATATGAAATGAAACAAACCACCACAGAAACATTGTGCGGACCATTTCAGCACAATATTCGCAACTCTACAAGCCTGCCGTGAAAACCTATGACCTACAGCACCAAGGCCTCTAATGAAGAGGATGTGGACAGCCATTGTGATATTTTTCCATCAACCACAACACTCTCTCTCCCCAATCTCTCGTTTCGACATCAGGACTCAACAATAACGATAACCCACTATGGTCTAGAGCCAGTGTGAAAGAGTTTCAGGCCAGTTGACAGAATTTTTTAACAAAAATAAAATGATCATTTTAGAGAATTTAATTTAATCAAATATTTCTAGCAATTATAAAAACACATTGCTAAAGCTATAATTAGATTTTTGTGAACTTCTGGACAGTGAGCACTAATTTTACTGGTTTATTGGATGCAAGACACGTGTTCAATCCTGCTTCTGGAGATCTACATTTCTGCAAAGTTTAGATCCAACCTCAGTCCAGCACACCTGAACCATGGGGGTCATTTAAAAAAATGACAGAAACTGTCAGAGCATGTCGGAACTAAATTTTGCAGAAAGGTTCTGCAAATCAGAAGGACTGAGAAATTAAGATGTCCTTATAACAGAATATAGATGAATATATTGTACAATGATTTGGTTGTTTAGTTTGTGGCGGAAGACAGAAGTTGCTCGGATTTAAAACTGTTGTGTTTTTTGTTACCGAAGTCAAACCTCTATCAGAGAGGTACAGGCAATTACAACAAACGCTTCCATGCATGAAATCCTAGCTGGCTCTTATTGATAAATTTCCGAACACTTCCAAAGACTTTTCAAATTACCTCTCCCCTTATTAAAACTTCTCTCATACATTTTAATTTCAGTCAGAGTTCACTGGATGGGAGCCTATGCACTTGAGAGGATAGTGGATGCCCACATGCACAGACAGGTTTCATTTATCTCTCACAGAGGAGATGGAAGGTGCTTCATTATACAGAGAGAGAGAGAGAGAGAGAGAGAGATGCTAACACACACATTTTGAAAGACTGAATCCGCTCTCCCCCTCTCACAAGCCATTTCTCCCAGCATGGATGAGTGCCATTCTCTTTCAACTCTCTGAAGGTCAGATAAAAACTGTTTTTGAAGAGCGGGAGACTGCAGAAATCTTCCTCAGAACATCCTCTAAGGGATAGGTTTCATTCCTAATCAAGCCGTAATGAGATCTTCTGTCTGAGGGAATAAATATTTTCCTCAAAACTAGGCCATTGCCCTCAGAACACATTTATTAAAGACATGGATGATCTCAGAATGAGTGACATGCATAGCCAGATTTGGTGGGGTCTTAGGGCCACATGAACCACATGATTCCACTTGAACAGGTGGTTCTCAAACATCTCAGGCCAAGTATTAACTTCGATCCAATCAAAGCACCCAAGTACCACTAAAAACACGCATCTAAAAACACACATTTAGACTTTTTGTAATCCAATTTAAAGACGTTATTTTGAGAGAGAGAGAGAGAGAGAGAGAGAGAGACAGAGAGAAAATAATATATATATATATATATATATATATATATATATATATATATATATATATATGTATTCAAATATATCAAATTTAAACAAAATAGTATTCATTAAACAAAATTGGAGTAATTCCTTCTTTTTAATCTGTTACCATCTGTTTAAAAGCGTTTGAACTGCTGTCTGTGCTTGAAACTGAGTGCTGAGTCAAAAACAAACTACTCTATAAGCCTGCCTACAGAAATTCAAGCTCACGTACTTTAAAGGCAAACAGAATATTTGATCAATTTTTGAGAATGTTACCTATTTCAATTCTGTGTTCAAATTAGACTTTCAGACTAAAATTTTTGTTTTATTTTTGTAATCACATTCCAAATAAAAACAAATATTCCTTTGAATACAATAATACTCTGAATGAAATATGTTTTCATAATGTTCATCTTATGAAATCGTTCTGCAAACCATGGTTTGAAAACAACTGGTCTTTTCAAGTGGATATTTATAAGGGGTTTTATGTGTATGCAAAGCAGGAAATACAGACAAACATCTTCCCCTGGCATCATCATCATCTTATAAATTAATTCAGAGCAACTCTGAACATATTTACATGAAAATGCATTTCCACAAAGGAGCATTTTAGGAGTGCGTAAGCTCCCCGTCTACGACTCTTCAGAGGCTTTCATTGGGTGATCATTTTTCATCAGAAAAAAAAAAAAAGAATAGAAATGTAAGGCATGTTAAAATGCACCAAAGATTGAGCTTATTTTAAATCTGCAGATTAACTACAATTATATGAGGCTGTGATTTAAATATTTAGTGCTAAAAGGCTGCACAGATGATTCTTCTAAACTCTACAGAGTAACAAAGTATCCTTATTGTGACAAATTAAGTCTAGAAATTACTAGTAAACGAATTTCTTTTTCTTCAACCAGGACTTCTAAAAATGCTGGCGCGTGTGTGTGTGTGTTAGAAAAGATTGGGCAGGGAGTCATGAATTAAAAATGGCCCCTGTGAAATCTCAAACTAAATAAATATATAAACGAATGCATCTCACATAGTTCCTTCCCGTCAGCACTCGAGGCCGGCGGTGGTCTCGGGTCTTCCAACACGGGATGGGTTAAGTGATTCCAGCACCGTGCGGGTGCAAGTCGAGAGCAAACCACTTCCTGCACAGCGGAGAGAGGCAAAGCTCTGCGATAAGGGGGGGATAATAACTTGTGTGCATTGAGTCTAGGAGACAGACTGCCTCCTGTGCATCTGGGCAGGCAAAACAGGGATGAAAAGAGCAAACAAAAGCAGCTTTACTTTGATGTTGTCGCAGCATTCGGGCGAAATAAGTAACGTGTCACAGGAAGGCTAGTGTTTACCTGTGTGTTGGGACTCGTGTCACGGGTAATAAAGGAGATAATAAGAGATGCACAAGCTTCCAGAACAAATACAGCAGATGTGTTTTAGCAAGTAGCACCTGCTCGCAAAACAGCGTTGTACAAGTATGGTATACTATGAGTCACAGAGTGAATGACAACTGAATTTCCAAACCAAATTATGAATCCATCAAATGGTTTACTTCTCAAAGGACACGTTCACACCTTTGCGGCAGATGTTCTGTAACAACACCGCTGTGATTAAAAGAAAACATAGCATAACTAACAAGAGACATTTTAAGTCAAACACAGGACCCAAAACAGATTTTGATTTGTTTTGTACACAGATCATTTGCAATTGAGGCTTATTACCTGCGAGCACTGTAGCGTTTATCTACTTAAGAGAGTTGCTCCCAATTTAAGCCGCTTTAACCTTGAAAGAATGTTTGATGCATCACATAGTTATTGGTAAAAACTAATTAAACATCAGTGTTGGTGGCCTTGCACACATTCTAGATGTGGCAGCTGTTTCAGAGGCATTACCTAACCTTCCTGCGTGGGAACGGTTATATTTTGTGGCTGGAACAATACACAGCTAAGACTCAGCGGGGTGTCTAAGTTTGAGCTGAAAGAACATACAGTACACATGCAGAGACAGAACCTACACATTCATATACACACAACAATACAGATTTTCCAGACTAATTAGCATTTAGAGTGCAAGGTATTTATGCAGAAGTGGATTTTTTTCTGTGGATAAGTGTGGATAATGTTAGGTATAAGAAGTTCAATGCACAGATAATGACTATATGTTCTGGATTCAAAAATACCTCTTGAAAATTAACCTTTATTTATGCATGCCACACACTGGTTTGTTCATAACATTTCTGCACACATGCATGCCATTTCTCCCTTGGTTACCTTGTGAAGGAAGTAACTATTAGAATGAAACATTGCCCATCTACTTTTTCTCAGCAGCTTTGGTTCCAGAAGTATTTTTGCCATTCATTTTCCCATATGGATTTTAATGAGTGATGAATCAAACCAACCAGCTACAAAGTGGATCACATTATTACAAAATGTGTATTGATGATTTTTATGAGGGAAAGAACTACATTCACATAAAGCAGTGCAAATTACATAATCAAATTATATGAAATATAAAACTAATGATTGAAAGATGTTGATTATATATATATATATATATATATATATATATATATATATATATATATATATAAACAATATATTATGCATTGATTGCAAAATGTGCATATTATGCATTCAAATAAGTTAACAGTGCAGGTAATTTGACTACATCATGTGCAGTGCTTCATGGGAGTGGGTGGGCACTAAAGAGTTCTTCTGGGTGGTTTGCTTCTTTCGATTCTCTGATTGGTGGAGATTTCTCTGCATAATCATGCTGGGTAATGTAGTTTTTCAGCAGGAATTCTGCTGCTGAAAATATATTTTTAAATATACAATATATCATTTTTACTCACCTTCATGTTGTTCCAACTCAGCATGATTTTCTGCCTTTCGTGAAACACAAAACATGTCAGGCAGAATGTCAGGCAGATTTTCCATAGAGT
Organism: Leuciscus leuciscus; assembly: GCF_965113295.1. Lineage (NCBI taxonomy): Eukaryota > Metazoa > Chordata > Actinopteri > Cypriniformes > Leuciscidae > Leuciscus > Leuciscus leuciscus. The sequence continues at coordinate 10,342,854 of NC_138732.1, forward strand.
TAACCAGGTAACCCCATGGAAAATGTTAAAGTCCCCCTGTGGTGAAAATCAAGTTTTTAATGTTGTTAAAGGGATACTTCAGGATTTAGCATTAAGCTTTGTATTAGTAGAAAACCTGTAGTATTTTTGAATTACCGTGCTTTCCACCCTCCTGTCCCCCTGAGACGAGAGATTTATGTATTTTTTGTCTGGAAAAAATCCTCAGATGACGCAAAAATCGTCATTTTGTGTCATCGGAGGATTTTTTTGGCCAGAGGCTAAAGACTACAGCCAGTAGTAGGGGCTGTCCCGCATGTTTTCAACCCTCCCATAGAGGGTGGGATCTCACTCACAGAATGTACACATAGTGTCAGCCATCTTTTTTTGGAAGCTAAGCTAGCAGGCAGTCTTAATTGATCAATACCACAATTAGTTTTTACAGTATGCAACCATTGTATATCGACATAAAATATACTTCAAAATCACCTACATGAATTATAGCTGTGTATACTGGAGAAGGGAACGTCTGGCAATTCCACCAAGTGGTTAAAACGTATAATTTATAATATAATTTGATAAATAAAAATACAAACCATTTGGTGAATTGCAGAATTACAGGAAGGTATTGGCACAATTTCACCTGTAATAAGTCAGTCTGGTCACTAGGAACCTACCACAAGCTTTGGGACATGAAAAAAGTAGGCGTAATGTTTTTATAAAAAACAAATTGTGTACTGTGCATATAGGGAGCTATTGGCACAATTTCACCTTTTGTAAGTCAGTCTGGTTAATAAGAACTACAACTTTTGAAACATGATTAAAAAAAACCTTTTATTATATTGCAGAACTTTCCTAAAAATAATAATTGTTTACTGTAATGAAGGGAGGTATTGGGAAATAAATCAGCTGTAGTAAGTCAGTCTAGTACCAATACAATCAAGCTTTGGATTTGGAACATGTCTGTTTTTGAATGTTAAAAGTAATTTTAATCAATACAGATTATATGTTTTAACAATTTGAAACAATTGGCGGACGTTCCCTTAGGGATCATGCGCTGGTAGCGTGTCAAAGCATTCTAGAGTATAAATATAAAGCTATAATGCACGTAAGTGATTTTGAATTAATAAATGTCAATATACAATTAGGGATGGGCGTATCGATCCTGTGGTATCGATAGATCGATATACTTGCGCTACTCATTTGGCATCGATTTCCTTAAAAAAATATCGATATAAACTAAAAAATTATAATTGGGGGTGTATCACTTTCAGCTGTTTTAGATTACTTCCTAAAATTACTATGTGCCGGGACACCCCTGGCTGTACCTGGCGGCGTATTGAGCTGGCCCATGTCACGTGACAGGAGACGAGCGAATGAGCGACATTGTGCAACACAGCCGACAACGACACACACACACACACACACACACACACACACACACACACACACACACACACAGCCAAACAAGGCCACCAGCCCAGTAAAGTGTGACGACATATCTCGAGTGCACTAAAGGCGTGATGGTGTCAGACCGTTTTCTAGTTAATTTTTCCAAGTTAATTTTCTCAGGGAACAACTGTCTTTGTTATGCAGGTTTATAGGAAATCCTAGTTTATTAGGATCTTTATGACGTCTTGTTTTTGCTTCAGTGAAGTGTTACATGTTTACTTCTACAAAGAGGCTCGAAACATAACATTGTTATGATGTATTATTTTTTTTTATTTATTTTTTTTCTACCAAGATTGGTCTTTTTTTATTTATTTATTTATTTTTTTCTTTTATTTCATTCATATTTATGTTATTTATTTTATGTATTGACCATAATACATTTTGTATAAATGGTCTGTATTTGTCTTGTGATTTGTCTTAAATGTAAGAATATTTTTACTGACAAAAATTAAAGAAAAAAAGAACGAAATTAACGGTCTCGGTATCGATATCGATGAAAATGCAAGAAAAAGTATCGGTATCGTATCGAATCCTAAAAGTGTGGTATCGCCCATCCCTATATACAATGGTTAGATACATACCAGAGCCCGTCTACGGAGAGCCTGCCCACTCCCTAATAAGTCCTATTGTACCGAATTTTGGTTGTAGTTCCACCAGAGTTCCACTGGGGGGCGCTCGCCATGAGTGCAAAATGAATGGGAGTCAATGGGGCTAGACGGCTAAATTTGTCTCTTTCACCCGATTGCCGTTGAGAAATCTCAGATTTGATTGTAGGTTTTGCAAGTTCAACATGGGTTATAGGTCGAAAGTTGAATGAACGAGTACTTATGTTCTTTCGATTTCTTACAGGTTGAGTTGTTGTTGCCCATAACACGCTAGCATTCTGCTAATGAACGCTGATTGGTCAGTGAAGGACTGATTACGACCAGAGATACCGCTTGATGGCATCGTGGCATCCGAAGCGGGACCAGAAACAAACAAAACAAAAACTCTTCTAGCACGTGTATTTCCCTGTGTCAGCTGTGTTGTTGATGCCTCGAGAGAAAAGAAAGTGCAGAGCGCGAAAGCACCAAAGTGACTGAAGGATCGCCGTAAAGCAGTATCTCTGGTCGTACGATGTGTATGACGTCATTGACACTTTAAAATACTTTTTAAAGCAAATAAGTGACTCAAAAAAATCTAACACCCAGCAATGTGTAATTTCTTTGCATCTCCTTTCGAATACAACATTCAAATTACTAGACAAAAAATTATATCCTGAGAAAAGTGGATTTTGAGAGCAATATCTCCATAGACCTCCATTCATTCTGCACTCGTCCTGTGAGCGCCCTCATATGGAATCAGAGTGGAACTGCAACCAGTTCAGAAGCCGGAAGTTTACTGAGAGTGAAACTTCTCGCCATATTAGACATTCTCTGTACATACTGGTAAGTGGTGTTGTTAAATTTTTTAGATTCAGTGGCATGGAAAACTAACTTTATCGCGCTCCGAGAGCCCTCTAGTGGTCGGGAGCGTTGTGTTGTGGATTCATTTCTTATGTTTGCTTTTTAAATTTCGTTGTGTGAAGACACTATTTTCACAGGAAACGTTTAAATATGTCATTTTGGTGATCAAATATGAGTTTTAAGGGATAAAGTTATTGACTAAAGGGGGACTTTAAAATAGCCTACCTTATGTAGTCCCGCCCATTTTCAGGTTGCTGGTTGTGTTCAGTCTTCTGGTTTTTATTTCATCAGCATGAAGGTAAGATCTTATTGATTTATGAATGAACCACTTGTTTAAAAATCTTCCCGGTCTACTGAGGCTATATAACTTTAAGTTATGACATCCGCTTCAAACAGTACAAGCTCATGTTAACTTTCGTTTACTTAAAGCCACACCGCGGAACTTTTGCGGGCGCTAGGGGCGCTAGACCTGTAACTTTCACGTCTAGCGCCCCTAGAGGCCACAAGCGCCGCAGCACTGTCGCAAAAGCCTAGAAGACATCCACTTAATAAATTAATTGCACAAAAAGTGAACAGAAAATAATGTCTGATCAGGTAAGTCGCATAGACCAGGGGTGCACAACCATGCTCCTGCCGATCGTCTGTCCTGCACAGTTCATCTCCAATCAAACACACATGTCTTTAATTTTCAAGCGATCCTGTATACGTTAATTGGTTGCTTCAGGTGTGTTGGATTAGGGTTGGAGATAAACTGTGCAGGTCAGGACAGTCGATCGGCGGGAGCAGGTTATAGACGTTTTGTACCTAAAACTAAGTTGTTATTGTGCTTGTTTTGGAGTCATTTTATCTTTAGATCGGACTTACATCGTTTTATTTGTGTTTTTCCTGTAGTAACCTATGAATTTGAATCTAAAATCATATAAGCCTCTAATAATACATACACGTTTGTATCTAAAATCATATAAGCCACTAATAATAATACACACATATATGAATGTGCAAAAGGACAAAGAAACTGAAGCCTACAAATAACGGCAGTAGGCTATGTTGTGACTTATATCAGTTTTGTTACACGATTTCCAGACTTCGCAGTAAATATTACATTATATATCCACATTTATGCCGATGTTCGTTTTATTGTCAGTCATTTTCTTCACCGCTTGAAGAATCTTCAGAGTCCTCTCCCGAAACAGGGAGAGGACGAGGAGGACGCGGAGGACGACGAGGGAGAGCCGGGGGAAGACGGCCGTAAAGCGATACGTTCTCCAGGTCACATGACCTGGCCAACGACGGTCCGTCTTATCCAAACTTACATAGGTGGTATTTCAAGAGGGCAGCCCCCATCGGAGCATTAATAGTGTCAAACGCTGTATATTGGCCTGAGGAATCATTTAAAATAACTTGTATGCGTCAACTCTTTAGGTCACAAAGTCCACGGTGTGGCTTTAACAATAAGTAAATCCACTTCGCAGCTATTTACTTTTTCACAAAATTCCAAAGATGGCTGCGCGCTTGTTTCTCTGTTCTCTGCCGCATTAGGTCGTCGTAAAAGTATAAATGTTATAAAAGTATAAACATTCCAAGTCGTCTAAAGTCATACGATATTTCAGGAACAGACTGAAACTCATGAAATTAATCTCCTTCGCGTGTTCAATAAAAAAAAAAAGGTGCTTATGGACGCGCCCATGGACGTGCCGCTAGATTTCACGTCACGGTCAAATTGACGCCTAACGCTATCGATTCTCATGTGATTCTCATCCACTATTGTATGTTAAAGTTGCATAAGATTCTGCATAACATCACATTTTGAATTTCACGTAAGACATTTTTGTTAGAACAGCTTTATTATGTTGAGAATTGGTTAATTATTAGGCCTACGGCATTTTCATGTTGTTCAGGTCATGGATGAACTATTTTAATACTTATTTTGAGCACATCATTACAATCATTTCAATGCATCAGTATGTAAAAATTATTTAGCATTAAAGTATAGGATAACTGCTTTACATCAGGATTCTGATCATTGCCTGCATCACCTGTGATTTTGAAGAAAATATTTTCCACAGTTTTATTTGCTCAAAACCCCCTGAGATACAGGGCACGGTTTGAACTTCTGTTGTGGCTTCAACCATTCTGATCACAGCCTTGTGCCCATGTGGCAAATCTTTCAGACAGAGGGAGGTGTGCAATGAGAGCCCTGCTTGTTCGCCTTGCACCCCAAACAGTGCAGGCTCTCCCATCTCAGCTGGATGTTTTCTCTTTTTGTCTGACTCTGATTTTGACCCTGACACAGGCAATCTTCTCCAGCTGGGACCCTCTGCTGTGCGTCCTAGGAGAGTGAGGTGTCTGTTTGTTTTGGGCCCGCTAAATTGTCGTCAGCATTCAGGGCTTTGGAGACTTGCTTTGCTGGTTCAAACACGGGTAGACACTTGGACACCAGATCAGAAGAAATGGTATAGTATTTTTTAAGTTCTTGTTGTGGCTTTTTTAAAATACATTTGACTCTATGAACGTGCATTGTGTCATTTCTCCGCTATCATCAAAGAACAAAGCTACAGTGGTGTTGTCTAGGCCTGTTAGTCCAATTGCACAAAATATATGCAAGACTAAAGAACTTGTGACATTTTTTTGACAGATTCTTGTTTTAATGTGACTAAAATACATTTATAAAGTGCATGTTGCTATGTCATCATAAAAAAAAAAATGGTGCAAATGGCTTACTTCTCTATGCATTAATATGGGATAGCAGAAAGTATCAACATCTTAATAAAGAAAAACAACTTTTAGGATTTCCCTCCGTCTAATGTGTTAAGTCTGTGACTCCCAAAACTTTAAGATAGGACATTAGCAATGCCCGGTGGAGTGAGATTTCCTGATCAGCTTTTAGGACTATCTAATGAGACTTATTAACAGTAACAATCCTGAGCTTCAAGTATTTAATTAGATCATTCAACATCCCCTAAAATATGATCAAATATAATCAGTTATGCGATATAAATGTGGAGGACATGAAGGACAGAGTGAACTTTTGGTGGACTTTGATGTGCGTTGTGTAAAGAGGACAGCATATACCTAGCTTGGTTAATCGTGCATTCAGTGGCGCCACTTGGGAAACTGGCAAGCCTCTCCTCTGTGAATGCTCCCTGGGGTATCCTCTCGGCGTGATGAAAGGGGAGCTGTCCAGAAGCAGACAGATGTCCGACCGAGTTTCTCAGCAAGGAATTGTTAGATAGCGCTCTCCGTTTAACATATACATGGATCAAACGCAATCCAAAATGGTTTGCCAAAGTTCTGCTCCGCATCCCTTTGATGACTTCTTGTGGCACACATCCAGTGAAAAACATCCAGGCATCGAAGTTCAAGGCTGAAACAGTGAGTTGTTCCGGTCTAGAAGTCAGCTTAATGAAATTAACATGGGCATGTGAACCATAACAGACGGCTCTATTGAAATGAGTAGGGCTGAGGTCGTAAAAAACTTTTTTTGTTGGAACGCCAGAACCAATTTACAGTAATGTTAACAGATAAACAGCTTGATATAACAGAAAGCCTAGGATGTTTAGTTTATGTATTTTAGTGGATCTCACCTGGTTTTGTAGACTTGAAGTGACAACCCAGCACAATACAAGAGTTTTCAAACATTTAAAATGTATTAAAATTATAACAAACAGCATAGGCCCAAAAATATGCAAAAATGTTTGGTTTTTAAATGTAATTTCATGCTCTTGTCAGCCAATACTTCCCTGCACAAAAATGAAGGATACATTTATGATGAATTATTAATAACAAAGGATATGGGAAATGTTTTCTATAAAGTCGATAAGCTTATCTATTTTGCTATCATAACTATGCACAGTTTTATATATATATTTATGCATTTAGCAAATTTGCCTCTTTCTCATGACAGCGCAGACCTGCCCATTTTTGGGTTTTGACCCACCAGTTCAGAACCTCTGTTCTTCTAACAATAGAAGGACAACCGATGTCCTCAGCCATCTGACAGAGTTCTCAGTTCCTACAAGGAAGATTATTTTCACACAGACAGTATGATACTCACATATACACAGGAGCAACAAAGGCATAAGGTCTCCTTGTGATTTTCTAGTCTGTTTCAGAGCATGCACCCAGAGGAAAAGAAAGGTTGAAGGAGGCTATGGTTTTCTAGTAAACCGTGGTTGTTAACAGGATCTGAGAACTTGTTTTGTCTGAAGGTTATGTGAGGAGATGCACAATTCAAATGCACATTTGGAATTCTTTTTGAGCTGACGGGTTCTTTAATCATTCATTGAATTTTAGTACGTCTGCACAGGAAATTAATTCAACATCATTGTGCAAGTATGAGCTTGTCAAAAGTAAATATTTTCCCTGAATATCCCACCAATGCTAAAAGGCCTTTGGTAACCCACGGAAACCGATCTCCTCCGTGACAACTGGGATAAATGGTTCAGGATTCCAAGGGGTTTTCTTTTATTTCCTTTGCTCTCAGGTGCCAAGGGACTAGGAAATTGGGGTCAACATGTATTACTACCCCCTCGAGCAAGTACTTTAAGAAAAGTGTATTATTTAGGAACACTACAGCAGGGCTCTGAACCAGTTTTCTTAATCTCTAGCTCCGAGGTTACCAGTTCATTAGTCTCTGGAGATTTGAACAGCAGCATTTTCTGCCCTTTAGCTTTGATCCTAAATTGTTAGTTCAGATAATTCACTAACCCATTCACAAGCAATACTGTATGTACTATCTGTTTACCCTCCTCCTTTTGCCTGACTTCCCATGATGGTCTCTTGAAGTATGTCTTCGTCTTTATTGCAGCGTCCGTGATTAGCTGAACAGACTGTACTGAGCCAACAGCGAACTTTTGACCTGCAGATAATGTGCTATGTGTACCGCACACTTACTGTAGCGTACAAATAATTAAAGCAGTTGGCAAGACTGATATAGGCATAGGATGTGTAAACTATACAAGATAATTAGAATACTGGTGCTTTGGATGAATGTAGCCACACTAATTAAATGCAGTGTTATCAGTTGGAAAAGGAAGGGGGGTCCCTTTAGGGATAATTAAGAAAATGAATAGAAACTGGCTGTGAAATGTCACAGATATTGAACATATACAATCATAAAAAAATAATAATAATAAAATGACCAGCCTTATAACAGGATTATGATTGAGAAGAGGTAGGGGAAAAAAGGGGGGCAGAGAATGTGTTTTGTACTTAATTATGTGCTTGAGTCTCATTAAATTGTTCTTCTTTGTCTTTTCTGATATTCTAAATCCCAAGGGCCTTTCCAGACTCCAGATCAGGGAAGCTGGAGAAATTAACCTCACTTTCCCAAAGGAAAGTGTCCTCAGGGATGTCATCTGTTCAGTAAGTACTAAAAGCAAACAGCCGCACAGAGGCATATACATAACACACACACATACATATTCCTAGGAGGCTAATTGCATAGGTTAAGAAACTCTCGTCGCTAAGATACACACTATTATATAACATAAAAGCTCATTTCAATATGGGAAAGTTCAGCAGCCTGATGAATATTATCATAAATGTACATTTTTGATTAGCAGAGGAAATATAGATTTGAGGTTGAGTAGCTAATGACAGTGAGTTAAAATGTAAAATAGACTTTTTGATTGTTTAGTTCTTAGTCTGAGATATTTCTGTTTGACAATTGAAAAAAATCATTTAATCCAGTAATTGGCAAGTTACAGTCCTCTATAAAATTAACTATGCCTGATATTGTTGCACAGATGTCAGGTTTTAAGTTTATCTGTGTCTGTCTTGACTGAACAACTTTTTCTGAGCAAAGTGCTTGTTTCCAACACAACTACTGCTTCCCAAAAAATCTTTTTTTTTTGCCGTGGATTGTAAAACTGTCAAATGAAATTGAAAACTTAATTGACTAGGCTTTCCTCAGGCTTCCTAGTGAAATTCATCTTTGTGCACGGCAGATGAATTTGAAGTGAAAATTGCTGTGACCTCTGTGCATACTAATGGCGTGCGCGCTTTGTCTTTCACATGGTGAGAGTGCCAGATGGGATGATGCTGGGATAACATGTTTAAACTCATAATTTTGATGCGCTATCAGCTAAAGTGCCCAGTCGATCTCTTCTGTTGTTTTTTGTAGATGTATGAATACTTACGCTAAATTATGATGTTATTTTATGTTAAAATTGTTATGTATTGTTGTAATTATAAACACACTTGTAGGTAGCGCATATAGTTTTACCATTTAGCTACTGCACTTTGATATTCTTTTCGTTATTTCCCTATAGCAGTTAATTAATCAGAGGACTCTTCAGAATACTTGGCTCCATTAATAAAAGTCTCCATTCAAATTGAAGCATCAGAGTTTTGGGTGAATAGACTTTCGATGGAGGGAAAGAAATCTCAGAAAAAAGCTTTCTTGTAGCTCAAACAGTAGAGTGTTGGCGCTTGCAACGCCAAGGTCATGGGTTTGATTCCCAGTGAAAGCAAGATCTGATAAGAATGTAAAATGTGTACCTTGAAATGCAATGTAAGTTGCTTTGTAAAAAAGCATCTGCCAAATGCATAAATGTAAGTTCTCTCAGATTTCATTTAAAAAAATCTTATTTTGTGTTCTAAAGATTTGGAACGACATGAGAGTGTGTAATTGTTGACATAGTTTTCATTTATTTCATAAATGAAAATTCTGTCATCATTTACTAACATTCCTAACCTGTATCTCTTTTGCAATGAAAGTCAACAGAGTCCGATACTGTTTGGAGCCCAATGTTCTTCAAAACATATTTTTTGTGTGTTCTACAGAAGAAAGAATGTCATAATTCCATTAATTCCAAACCTTTTTTCTCCCTTTGACGCCACTCTATCTTCTACGTTTATTGATAAAGAGATAATGCATTAAAAGCAGTGATATTATGTCAATGTAACTGCTGCTACTTTAGCTGCCGCTCTCAAAATCTTTCATGAAATTTTTATTTAGTATCTTATTTCTAATCTAATGTGGAACAGATGGAGTGATGGGCACATTGACTTCAGCACAGGTGTGGGAGGAGGTACATTATTCATTACAGGATAATGTGTCCACTGCAAACTCAAGAGTGTGATCTAGATCCATTTGAAAGTTTCCCGGAAACAAATGTGCCATTCCTTGTGCTGCATACTGCATCACTTCAAGCATCTCCATGGTAACAGGCACTCTTCTCTTCTCTTCTCTTCTCTTCTCTTCTCTTCTCTTCTCTTCTCTTCTCTTCTCTTCTCTTCTCTTCTCAGTTCAAGGTTGGGGGATATAGGGAGATGAGGAAAAAATCCAAAATGCTCTTAAACCTGTTGTTAGGGGCAACTGCTCGTGACTGCAGAGCTGACAAAGAAGGATGCAGAAATGTCTCATTTAAATATGGCTGAACACATATTCTGTTGATTTAATCATGTTCAATAAAACTGAAGGTAACACTTCAGTTTAGGGTCCAATTCTCACTATTAACTAGTTGCTTATTAACATGCATATTACTAGGATATTGGCTATTTATTAGTGCTTATAAAGCACATATTAATGCCTTATTCTACATCCCTAATCCTACCCAGTACCTAAACTTAACAACTACCTTACTAACTAATAATAAGCTGTAATTAGGAGTTATTGAGGCTAAAGTCATAGTTAACAGTTAGTTAGTAGTGAGAATTGGACCCTAATCTAAAGTGTGACCAACTGAAAATCATATGCAGGTCTTTTGTCTAAAATCTGGTTACCTTTTAGATCAATTAACCATAAAAATATTTTGCCATTGCACTGGGACAGGAACATTTTGCAGTGGATAATTATAAACAGATGTTTAGGAAAGTGCGGATGTATTTTTATCTGCCATTTAACATCTGAAGGCTCTAAAAACCAGAGTAATCCACTACTCTTCCTAGTTTTTAAATACCTAGAGCATTTCTTTCTCAAGCCCAGTTTAATTTCTGACCCTGCTGTGCGTGTACCAGTTTTAGATGTGTGCACATTAAAGATCTGAGCGTATGTTAAAGTTAAAGTATGTTGATGTGCCTGTAATATTCTGTTAACCTCTCTGTGTATGCTGTCATCAAAGCCGAGCGGTTCTTACTCTGAGGACTCATAATAACAGAGCGAGTTGAGGTTGAAGTGAATGGTCAACCTTGACAATGACCCCTTTCTCCAGCACTCTGTCTGTAGTCCTGTAAAATAGACTAGCATTCTCTGTGTCTCTCTGGGAGGAAGCATCTCTAAACCATTACAGGAAAAAGCCATATAAACTTCTGGAGGCTCTCCACTTCTTCATTTTACATATTTATGTCGCGACAAACATTTTATTTATGCATTTCCTCTGTATAATATACATATGCAGGAAGGCACCATAATGTTCGTAAGCTTTGATCAGCAAGTAAAAAAATTACTCGTGTGATAGCACATCTAGCTAAATCATAAAGCAGAGCTGTGCTCTTACAGCATAAACAATTGATTGGCACATAAAACAGTGCATTAAGTGAAATGTGCACAATCCATAAACTTGTAGATCATCACAGAGCGACTCCACAATGGGGTTTTGATATTCTCTGAACATTAAAATGTGACATTAGGATATAAAGTTCTCACTGAGGTATAAAGAGCGCATAAGTGCTCTGTCGAAGTAACTGATCTTTCATAAAAGCTGTCTCATTTGACAAACTCTTCCAGCTGAAACAATGAACTGTTGTCTGCATATTGCCTGTGTGGGTTCAACCGAGAGTCTTTTGACAGTCACACCGCGCAGATATTGGCAATAAAAATATCTGCAAAGAGGTTTTCCTGAGCAGTCAGTGATTAAAGATGCCCTTTCTACAGCACAAAGGATGAAGCAATCTAACCTAAACTAATTGTCTGTCAATTTTCTTTTTATGTTGTCTAGTTGCATTTTATAAGCAAAAAGGGCCATTTTCCTTTGGCTGTCATGAACAGTGACTAAGCTTTACAGCCATGGATTGCCCTAAATTAAATGCATCATGTCTGAGCTGTGGTCATGTGCCATCATGCACTCACTACAGTCTTAAATGTCTCTGTCTCATCATAAAATTCACATATGTATACATTTAAAGGGGATGTTAAACATGATGTCCTTGAGAAAGGTCACGTACCTCAGTGTATATGATGTACATTCCCACTGGCATCTCTGTGATTTAGTGTGAAAGGCACCTCTTGTATAGACTCGTCGGGAGAACAAGGCGATGAAAGGGAGGTTCCTTTAACAGTGATTAGTAGCAGGGCTAGATTGCTTCAATTAGCGTGTAATCGTCTCTGACATTAGAGGTGAATGGCCTGACGCCTGAACGATTCTCAAATACCATCACCCTCCGTCCCCTTCTGAATATCAATGATTATCATCATGGTCATGGTCCTCACTCCTCCAGTGTCTTCCTGGGGGATATTTCTGTCCTTTTTGATGGCAGGATCATATCTTTGCATGTCACTTACATCATTTCACTTGTGTCATTTGCAGAGTCGTTTCAATGCTGCCCTTCAAGAACACTTCTGATTCATCAAAGACGGATGTCAGCTTTTTGACAATTTAAAGGTCAGCAAACTGCACATGGCTCCTGGTTTCTGCAGCAAAAAGAACAGTAATATGGGACATGGGGTGAAAAAAAGTTTGAATATTTGAATCACCCTGATATTTTGATATTTGTTTCATTTTCACTATGGTGGAATTGAAACGTCGGAGAAGTATAATACCTTATCTGGGCATTTTTCTAATTTTATGCAAACTTTTTCATTACAAATTATATTATTGGCATGACAATTTGAGTGAAAGGTTGAATTGAATTTTTTATTAAATATGTTGTTATATATATATATATATATATATATAATTTATAATTTATTTATTTTTTGTTAAAAAATGTTTTTAGATACATTACATTTACATATTCATTTAGCTTTGACAATGACATTTATATCATCTCATAAATTTTGGGAAATCCTGCTTTGATACCCAATTACCTCAAAGCATAGGTGTAGTTGTCCAATTGGAGATCTTTGATGGAGCCTTAAGGCAATAGATATAAACACTCTCAAGTAATTTATTCCAGCATAATATAATAAACTGAATTTAAAAGTGTCTTATTTAAGAGGAGCTATACATGTACATTATATACACAGAGGGTTTCTTGGTGAACATGATTTGGATTCAGCGAGTCAGATTGGCCCTAATCAAAATTAGAATTACCTACTCAGAGTCAGATCTGTCAGCGTCTCTGATGGTTGAAACTCTCCTCTTTGGTCTTCCTCCAAGCTTTTTAATTGCTCTCTCTCCTCATATGACCCCTTATCTTCCTCTCTTGAATCTTTCCATTTTTGTTCTATTTTGCCAAAGCTAAGATTCTAATAATAAAACTCTGAAATAATGCAAATAAAAGTACTTCTTTAAAGTTGCCACTCTTTGTCTAGATTACAGCTGAATAAAAATACAAATACAGACTTTATTTTATACAAAATGAATTAAGCATTTAAAGTTTTATTTTTTATTTTAAGATCATAAGAAACATAAATTCAGTCAAGTGTGTCCAGACTTGACTGGTGCTCAAAAGCATTTCAGTAAGCTGAAAAACATAATACTGTAACATTATTTTAATAAGATAGTTTGACAATAATATCTGTGTAGCTCTTTAATTTTAAAAGCAGACAGCAAGTCTTTAGAGACGGGAAGCGTCTTGGTTTAATTGCTTGTTCGCTGTCAGAGTACTTCTGTTATGTTGTACAGCAAACACTTGTGGCTTCATTATAATGTGATGCTGGGTCCAGCTTTATCTTCTGTTATGTTGTACAGCAAACTTGTGGCTTCATTGTAATGTGATACTGGGTCCAGCTTTATCTTTATATGTTTGATCTCAGCGCTCCAAGCGTCCTAGAACCATGATTAAGTCTCAGCATAGATTAAGATGCACACTGCGACAATAACTGTAAATTATTATTTTACTTCCCAGTTATTAAAACCCAGCTGTGCGGCCCATGTATTACTCAGGGAGTCAGTGTGGTTTTTGATTAGAGTCTGGTGAGTGATGGATGACTTTAGCACTGATGAGGTCTATTACTTTCACGTGACTTTGTATCTCCCCGTGGTCAGTTGCTGGGTGGTAAAGTTGTTCTGATATATATCTCTGTTTTTATGAGGATGAACACAGGCGAATCGAACCCAGCTAGAGCCTCTGAAGTACCAAGACGAATCTGACATAAATCCAGCTGTGTGGCAGTTAAAAGCCTTCATTTTCTCTCTCTTATATTTTTCTCACTATACTTTTTCCACAGAATCCTCTCTTGCATTACCTTGACCTTTTGTAGTTATTTTCTGTTTGTCATGGTGTTTGTAGACATTGGGATTTTTGGTGTGTGTACTCATGTCTTTGTCCCTGCTGAGCTTAACATTAGTCTAGCATCTTCAAACTCATGTATTATATCTTTCCATGCAAACTTGAGATAATCCTATAATCCCTATTAATTTAAAACACTCATCTCATCATGTCTACTGTGTGAAGTGTAGTAGATGCCCGCACTTGTTTGCTTGTATCTTTTGTGTCTCTTATTGAGTCACTTCAGATGTCTGGAAACAGAGTCCAAGGCATATACATATTTCGTACCGGCCATTAAATTGTATGTAATTGTTTTGTTTTTTCTTGTATATTACTGCCATTTCGGTGACTTAATGGGAGGAACGGTCCACATATGTGTTGCCATATGGAAGTCTGTGGAGAATTTTTTTTTTTTTTTTCCTGCTTTTGGTGCTTGACTGTTTCTTTTGGACCCTGGCTATTAGTGTGAGCCTACTTATCAATTAAATTTTTTTGAGAATGCACAAGTAATGTGGACTATCTATATGGACATAATGTAAATTAGTTTGGAGGTTTAACGTATCAATTTCTGCCAAGGACTGTGGGTTAAGCACATAATGGAAGGTGTTGTAATATACTGTGCTATTAATTTACAGTACCGCTAAAAGACTCTGGCACTTAAATGGCAGTAAAATTGTGTAATTGAGATGATTGCTTTAAATTGAAATAGTTAATTGGTCAATTTAAAATCAGTTTCTTATGCTGGAAAGTTTACACGTTTTTCACTAAATTAGAAGAAAAGGTTTCATATCATGCAATCATTTTATGGATTTAGTTTTATCTAATTACTTTTGCTTCAATTCGTTTGAAATTTTTACATTTTAAAATGTAATCATCCTCAACCTAACCACAGACTCTACTGTTTACTAACCACTGCATAACTGAAACATTAAAGCAACCCTATAAATCCCAAAATAACAGAAGATTACACACTAACACATCTCTCCCTATATTAATATTGAGCAAACCCCTACAAAATAACACTCAATTTCATTATTTATTTCCCTTATGCAGTCTGACGCAAAGCATGCTGGGAATTAGAACTCTGTTGCACTCATTCAGTTTAAGTTTGGCTTAATATCAGTTAAGTTCACTTTTTTATTTCAAGTACAATGAACTTTCAATAATATTTGCGTGTAATAAATGCATTTCATTTGGTTAATTTCACTGTTTGGGTTTACAGTGCATGAAGTAAAAGCCACAAAACTCCAATTTTGATATCATGGGCTCTCTATCTATTACCTGACATTAACCTTTTCAAACAATAACATATTGCAAAAAGTGCCAAAAAAACATAATAGTATACAGAAAATGTGTGATTAAATAATTTAATAATGTCTCTTCATTTAAATTCAAGTGTTGTGATAAGTGGATAAAATAGCAATGAATCATGAGAAGCACTTCAAATAATTTTGAAAAGTAGCCCTCTCTAAAAGCTAGGGAGAGATGGAAATTACAATTCATCATCAGTTCCCGAATCTTGCCTTCGATTAATTGCGTCCTCATATGGCAGCACCTGAAAATACACCTCTGCGTTGGCCCTACCACCCAACCTCCTGATGTGGAGTCAGAGAGGAAGAGAAGAAAAGGTGAAATAAATATGTTCTACCTAATCCAAATAAATGTAAATAACAGTGAAGCGTAAGTTTTTGTTCCTTTTCCACTTCATTTACTCTGAAGGGAAATGATGAATATTAAATGTGTTTACTTTGTCTCTCCTCTGTTAGGAAGAGCCCGGCCATAATGACACTGCCCAGATTGGGTGGCGTTATTAATTCCACACACAAAAGCAATCCATCACTGTTCTTCCAATCTCTCGAAGCCGCGATCCAGAGAGTGTTAATTGTGAAACACGCTGGGGAAGGACGGGAAATGGATTCAACCATTCTGGATTGGTTTTGACACAGTACGTTTTTATTCCTCGGATCACTAGGGGGAATGATAAAGTTGTTAATGATCCAATTAATCATCGTCTAATCATTGCAAACTGATGGAATGTATAGCATTTGAAAATGAAATGAATGTTTATCGGATTATAATTGCAACCAACTGTTAAAGCTTTTGTCAGGCAGTTCACCAGGTATGTTCGAAAGGTTGTGAAATGCATCTTTAAAGGACAAGTTCGGTATTTTACACTTAAAGCCCTGTTTACAGATCGTATCTGATGAAATAGAACGGTTAAGATAAAAATTTGGACACATGCTGCTGTCCCGAGAATTTTAGGTTTATTTCGCTTCCCCCCACCACCCCCACAATGGTTGTCTATATGCACTGGAAGATTCCGTCCTAAAAACACATTAAACTTTCGTTTACAAAGACGTGAAACTCACCGAGTGGTCAGGGGTGTTCACTGATATGTTCCATCAAAAATCGCTGAAAAAGATGCATTCCAACAGGTTTTATCGTAGTTTTTGTCCAACTCCATTGACTTAATAGGACGTGCTGTGAGACCGCAGCACCTTTACGATATTACTCCACCGCTTCTTCTTCTGCTTCTTCTGTGTATTCAATGAAATGCCCGTGGTTTGCTTGCAATTGGCAAAGGTGCATTATCGCCACCAACTGGGCTGGAGTGTCTATTATTCAAGTTCTCAACGGAAGAATCACGGGTGTGACGCGTTTGGCAAAATAGGTCCACAAAAGCGAAATAAACCTAAAATTCTCGGGACAGGAGCATGTGTCCAAATTTTAATCTTAACCGTTGTATTTCATCAGATACGATCTGTAAACAGGGCTTTATGTGTAAAATACCGAACTTGTCCTTTAAGTTTACCCAGTTAACTTACATTTTCTGTCACTATTTACTCACCCTCATTCTTTCCAACTGATAGTGACCATCTCTGTCAAGCTCCAAAAAGTAACAGATGATGTGAATGCACTACATTTCAACAGTTTGACAGAGATGGTCAATATGAATTACTGTTGTATGTAAAGAATAAGTGAATATTCTTTAAACCTGTCCGCCTCTGAAAAATATATTGTGGGTTTTGAACAACACGAGGGTGAGTAAATATTTGACCAATTTTCTGTTTTGGAGTGTCTTAAAGCTTAATTTCAGGTATAAGATGAATGTTCCCTATATATTCCAACCTTTCTTATCCCAAAAAATGGATTTTTTGGTCACTTATAGACAGAATATTTATAGAAAGCGATACACACATCAAGACAATATAATATAAGTTCACTCACCTAGTCCTAGCCTATCACTTAGAGCAAAAATCCATCCTTCTGTCCTTTTAAATGTCCATGTTAAAAGAGCTTGTTCGGCCGTTTAGCGAAGCTGGTTGCTGTAGCCTATATTCAACTTTGGCACGGGGTCCTCCTTCATTTTTAATTTGTAGCTGTTGTTTGAATGGTAGTTTAGTAAATGTATTTGCGATCAAATATTCAATATCTCTACTCTCCATAGATACATCAGCGGTAGCAGTTCAAACTAGCATCACGTAATTTACGTCTCTTCGATGATTGGTTGATATTACAAGGGAGGCAAGCCTCTTCTGACATGTCCTCATACATTTCTCAACATTCCTAATCGCTTAAAGTGAAATACTCGATGGTGATTGGCAAATTCTTTTTACCAATGGAGGCACAAGTCTCTGGCTATGGATTTGCCTATCCCTCCCCTTCTCTATCCCCTCAGACTCACGTTTCGCAGATTCGGCACATTCGGGGAAGAGGCTTGCGGTGGTTACACTTACAGTGGTGAAATTACAAACAAGAAATACACATTCTGAGACATAAAATGAATGACTGGGAATTGTATTAACATTAAATCATCCTTCTCCCATTTTCACCTCAATTTTTAGTAGGCTGTTCCTCCCTTGCCTCCCCTGACGAGCCGCCACTGATCTTGATCAAGTTGATGGAAGCTCCTCAGGTTGGCTTCAAACATCTATGTCTGTAAGCAGAAATGTATAAGGCATGCACTAGCTCAAAAATACATTAATTAAGCAGGATAGAAGCTTTTGAAGCTTTCTAAAAGCTGCGTAGGCTAAGACATGTTAACACTAGAAAGCCAAAGTGTCTTTTTTTTTCGGAGATGTTTATCCATGAGACTCAACAGTACTTGAACTTGTGACTGTAAACACAACAAAGCGACTAAATATTAAACTGCATGAATTGCAACCAACATGATCATTATCACTTGTTACGAAGCATTTTAATAGATTGAATATTTATCTGGGTTGTGCACCATTCAAAATTAAATTAAGAGTGTCTTAAAATAAATTAAATTTCTAGTTTTGAATTGAGGTAGCAAATAGGGTGCAGTATTGCAATTTGATTGTAATTAAATTAAAATGAATTGAAATTCAAATAAATTAATATAGCTGTAATTAACTAGAAAAGCAAAGTTTGTTGAAACAGTAAAAAGTTTTAGAGATAGATAGAGAGAGAGATAGATAGATAGATAGATAGATAGATGTTTCTGAATAACTTATTAATTTGATACACATTGAGTCAGTCATTCTATTGAATGATTCTCTATACTTAACCTATGTTTTATAATTATTACCATTATTATTCATACCTGATGTGACTTAGACACCATAAAGGGGGTTATTAAAAGAACATTTAATCAGTCTTGGATGGGGAGTTTAAACCATTATTCTAATTGACTGCCTTTTAGATGTAATATATCATACTGTACATGTTTACCTTTGACATTCTTTTAATGTTCTTAAGAGTACTATAAAACCATTTTGTGCTTGAGAAAATAGTCATTGTATGAATATTAATGTGTTATCTCTCTAGGCAGCTCATTTAAAATGAATGAACGCAAGCCTTGGGCAGAGATGGGCCTGTATAAACACCAGGAGCTCATTAAAACTCAATTGTTTTGTAATGTGCACCTGTCTAAAAGAGTAAAGAGGTACAGATGTGGAGATGGACCGATCTAGGATCAGGGGTTACCGGCGTAATGTTCTTTAGATTTAAATAATTTACCATGAACCACTTCAGGAGTGAATGCCCTTTCCATTAGCTCGATTTTGTGGAAATTGAATAAAACCTGGAATACAATCACTTACCTATGAAATGGACAGATAGCACGTGTGTGAGCTATTACGTGAACCAGTTATACATATATTTGCATTCAGGTATAAATTACAAGGTTGTATAAGCATGGTCTGAAATTAGCAGGGTAGGCAGTTTTTTTTATTGTATTTTGCATAACAACAAAGGAAAAACATGCACATTTAAATCGCACACATGTGTGTATCTATAAATAAATGTAAGTCTCAGCGTTTCTAATTCATATGTTATGGCTTAACATTATCCAAATGTCTGTTCACCCACACTTATTTACACTGAATCAACATGTCATTTGTCTGTCAGGGTATACAGTTCAAAGTTATTCATGCACAGAGACCAAAAAAAATACTTTTAGATGTCTTGTTCCATGTCGAATGAGTAACAGCCAGCAGAGCAAAGGATGAGCTCATCTATGTGTCTTTCTGTAGCCTGAGCTTGACAGATGCGCACATGTAAAAGATATTTTTAAATCGAAACATCACTCCTACTACATCTACAACACGGTCCCTGTCAGATTAAGTTCCACTGCATATTCCATTTACATGTATGTTTACATGCTTGTATCCTTTTTTTAATCTTTCTGTAGTTGTTTAACCTCGTGTTGTTCCTCTTCAGCTGTAATTGGCAGCGAGTGGAGTCTGCAAGTTACCATGGTAACCTATGTTTTATCAGGGTAGTGTGTTGAGTCGTCAAACAGAGCCGCCTACATGAGTCTGGAGAACATTGCTGTGTTACAGTCCTGTGAGTGAACCGCCGTATCCCATGATCACATGAAAATGTAAAAGTATTTCATCATTTTACTCACCATTATGTTGTTCCAGACCATATGACTTACTTTTTTCGGCGGAACACAAAATTTGGTCCCTAATGTTAGATATTTCAAAATATCTTCATTTGTTTTCCACATATTGAAAATAAGTCAGGTTTAGAAAGAAATAAGAGGATAGGATATCAGAATTGTCATTTTTGGGTGAACTATCATTTCAAGCATCACATTAGCTGTTATTGAGCTGTTATCTGGCTGTGATAATGCAACCATGAGGTGCATCAGACATCAGAGCATTATTGTACTATTTACAAATTCATGAATAAATGTGTCGAGACTGTTGTTCATTTGCTCGTTCAGTACATAATGAATGCAACGTGAGCAGAAATGAATAAATCCGGACACAACTGTAGCCGACACGACTGCGTTTTGTGGATGGCGATATTGATCTGATTTGACCACATATGGAGGTTTGGATTGAGTTAGTAAAAATCTGGTTTGTTTATTGCTGTTGAGACTACAAACAACTAAGCAGATTTTGGTAGGATTAAAAAATATATATATAATCTGTGATCATTTACTCACGCTCATGTCATTTCAAAACCCATTTGACTTTCTTTTCTCCGTAGAAGGTGAATTTATGAAGACAGTGTTGGTTGCTATTTTCCATGCAGTTACAATGAATGACAATTGAAACTTTAAAACGTAAAAAAATACACAAAAACACCATAAACTATAAATAAAAGTGTTCTGTATGACCGTATATCCTATATTTCAAGTGTTCTGAAGCCATACGATAGCACTGGATAGAGATTCACTCTATCCAGGGCCAAACAACTGGAGATTTCTAGCCTCGCTGTTGAGACCTACTTCAAGACTACTGCAATTATATTGTCTTACCTTTAGACAGTTTTATGTTCAATAAATCTTGATATATACAGACCGTGGTATATGTAATATAAAAGTTACATCAAGGACATATTTTCTTGTCTCCTTGAAAACAGTTTGCTTTAAGATGTTTTTCAGCCTGACATTCTATGCATCTTATTGCTCAAAGTGTACACTATTTCTGAAAATAAACAGAGGATCTAATCAGAACAGCTCTGCAGGAAAATATGATCAGAAACTGAACTGAAATGTTCAATTGCTCGCAATGCTTCTTTGAAGATGTTCAAGGTATGAAAGAAGTCACCTGGACAGATACTATGATATATGGAGGGAATGATCATTATTCAGTGTGGTAGTGAAGAAGGTCTATGTAATTTGTTTGATGTTTTGACTCCGCCATCAGACAGCAAATGACAGTTTTCTTTTTTCCTACAGTCAACTGAAGTTGTCCCCCATACAGATCACCATCAATTCAACAACATACAACATCGTTCGCCCATGACGCATCAAGGATTCATGCATCATGCAACAGAAGTCTTTTGAGGTACACGTTTAGTTCAAAATACTCCGTATTCCCCTGAGCGAAGTGCTAGAATCATGAAACTGTGACAGAAAAATATGGCTTTCAGCAGGTCAGTGACCCTGAGCTCGAGATTTGACAGGAAACGACTCGCCGCCCTTGTCAAAGTGAAGACGGCGGATGACTTTAAGAGCCTGTGACATGTTTTCTGAAGATAACTGGCCCGATGAGAACTTGCTGTTTGGACAGGAACTAGAAGGTGTTTTAGGCAGAGCCTTTTTATTGCGATTGGCAAGATGATTTATGCCCATTGATGTGGGATTCAATGACTAAGTGCTGCCAAGTGAGTCAAAGGGCACTTTAACCAGTATTATGGATTAAAAAGGTATGAATTGTAATGCAGTACATCTGACTTTTTATATTTCATTACCATTTCTCTCTCCTACTCAGGGGCACAGAGCAGTTTATATGAGTTATCCCACATCTTTGAAGCTCTCCTAACACAATTTAATATTCTTTTGGATGTCGAATCTAATAACAACGTCATTTAGAGTGGCATAATTTCTCTTTACTGCCCTGGTTACCTGCCACCCATCCGATAATTGCATCAGGAAGAAAGATTTACGCAAGGAAATATATTGATGGCTTTTAGTTAAAAAGCAAGAGAAGATTAAGTCTCCAAAGATAAATGTTAGCAAGAGACAAACTAATAATTACATGTCAACGTGGACAAACATGTTTGAGTTTGACGTGATTTATTTTAGCACTCTGGGACTTGCAGTTTGTTTACTGAGTGAGAAATCAGACCTGTCGTTTTTCATACGGCCAGCAAACACATGATTAGTACATGCATTAAACTCCACATGCGAGAGGAAGCACTTAAGCCTTGGTGCCATAGACTAACGACGCTTAACCCTGGGGTTAACAGAATTTTAAACCCCAGGTAAAGGCCATTTTAAATGCTGCATTAAGCAACGTTCCACACTTGTAATTTTGCAAGGGGTTTAGCACCTCTTTTAACCCTGAATTAGAAAACCTGTTTGCTTTGCTAGCCCAAACTGCGGTGCCAAAGGTATTCAGTAAAGCTGGTGGTAGAATCTACAGTAACAGAAAGTTGTTAAGCAACAGACAACCAAACAAACTGCTTCAGTGCTTACCTTAATAAATATTTATGCAATGCTGTTAAGGTAACGGTAGAGTATTGTAGAAGTGCAGTATCCAAAGTCATGAATAGTGCACTTTCAAAAAGGGGGTTATTGAGATAAAGTGAGTAGTATTTGGCTGATCATGCAATTTCAACACGTCTGCCTCCTTGAGGTGACCCTCATAAAAAAAATGTTAAAAAAAATTGTGAAACTGAAAAAAGAGCGAGCCTACACAACATTCCCTTGCGTTACATTTTAGGGCTTCTTTTTATACCAGAATGTTTAGGTAAATGTTGGTCTGACTCAATTTTGTACTATTTTAATTAGGGTGACGGGAGCAAAATGAGATGTATGTGTATTTATAGATAGATGGATAGAGTGCAGACTGTGCCAGTTTACACTCGAGTCAACATATGGTTATTTTGTTTATATTGTTTCATGTGTTCATGTTGAGAAAAAAAGAACATCCACATGCTCGGTTGAAAGTTGGCTCCTCAGTCTGATAAAAAAATGCACTCCGCCGACAGACGTTGCAGGGACGCACATAACGGTGTACTAGTGCTAAGCAAAGTTTCTTTTAGCGCTTTGTTTTCTGTTCTTAAACCTGTCTCCCCCAACGAAACTTAAAGGAAGCATATGTCTCAAGATCATTTTGCTTTCGGCTCACCTGCGTGAATGCAGTGATGCACAGCTGTCTTTCCTCATTTGACTGGTGTTTGAATTTCATGCGATTTCATGGTGTTGACTGGTGATATTTATGATAACTCCATTTCACCAGACAAATGTTTCCAGACGATATGTTGATCCATTTGATCAAAAGTAATTCCATTTTGTAAGGTCATTTAGTAAAATCATTTTGATCAAAGTAATTCCAAACTTCTCTGCGCTGAGGACAACATTATGTGATCAAATACTATCAATTCGTTATCAAGCTCCACAGTGCCAACTAGTGCGTTTAGTTAAAACTGCGAGTTTTATTTTGCGTGCTTAGGATTTCACTGCATTTATGGCCAGCAGAGCAACATAGTATTTTTATTTTTCAAATAATAATTAAATATTGAATATTTGACTATTCCGTGCAAACCCCTTTTTGAAAACGATCTCATCTGTAACACGGCGTGCAGATTGTGAATTGATTTTCATCCTATTGTTTTTTGTAGTGTGTATGGCAAGACCTTGCCTCTTGGTAGGACTCTTCTCTTAATTTTACCCACTGTGGAGAAAGGCCTCAGCTTTTGTAGCATCTGTTTCGAGAGCCGCAGCAGGGAAGCATCTAAAACGCAAGGTTCACTTCATCTGAGAAAGTTGCATGGCCCTCAGAATGCGTCCTTAATGTGATCACACACTGTTACCTCAGTCTCCTCTGTTTCCCCAGCAGGGCTTCTGCTTTGTTTTACCACAATTTCACTTTACACCCAACGTGCCGAGCCCAGCTCACTTTGAATTAACTCTCCGCTTTACTGCTTGCCATCAGGAAACAATGCACCCCTTCGTGTGGGCTCTTCAGGCAGCGAGACTGAGCCTGAGGTGCTGCTGTGGAGAACTGACTGAAGCCAGAATACCGCAGTGCTTTCTGTGTAAATACAGCGGAGATCGTAGCGTTCCAGATACTGTCAAGCTTCTCCACTTAGCTGGGTCAAGTGATGGTCAATGAGTATGGGAAAGATCTCGTTGAGGGTTCTCATGACCTGTTGTTTGAAGAATGAGACTGATGTTATGCTAATGTACATCTGGAAATCTGATTTTGTTTTCTTTGTTTTTTTTTCCTTGATTAGGGGGATGATGTGTAACTCTGGAAAGCCTTAGAGTTGTCAATTATTGTTGCAGCTTTAAATTATATTGCAGCTTTAAATCAAGGCAATTTTTTTCAAGGGGTGTTTGACCTATTCTCCATTCTCAGGACATCTCTGTCTGACGGGCTGCTGTCTCGCTGTGTTAATATACTCTGGCTCCATAGAGCAATTCACACTGCTCAACAAATTAAAAAAAATTCTCCCTTGTTCTTCCTCCCATTATATGGTGGTAAAGCAATTAAAATGACATTTTACCAGCTGAGTAGTAAATTGTCTATTACCCCCCAAAACATAGGCTCCATTTAGTAACAGCTCCTGAGGTTCAAAGTATAGTCTTATCTACAGAAATGTGATTGAATTAAGATTTTGTTGTTTCTACTGGGACTAGAAAGTCAAGGTTTGGTTAGCATGGCCCTGTTAACCCCTGCTGGTGGATGTTGTAACAACAGCATTCTGCAGGAAATCTAATCTAATCTAATCTATATTTATTTATAGTATTTACCAGTGATATTATTTTGGGGCTTAGTTGCTAATGAAGGGCTTGAGACTATGCATGTTGTTTTGAATCCATCAGTGTTGTCATGATGTCTTTTTTTTTTGGGGGG
Source organism: Leuciscus leuciscus (assembly GCF_965113295.1). Classification (NCBI taxonomy): domain Eukaryota; kingdom Metazoa; phylum Chordata; class Actinopteri; order Cypriniformes; family Leuciscidae; genus Leuciscus; species Leuciscus leuciscus. The sequence continues at coordinate 10,367,830 of NC_138732.1, forward strand.
GGGGGGGGGGGGGGATTTAGACTGACCGATTGATTTGATTGATTATTGATTGATTGAGGCGCAGGATAGTAATGAAAACCTTGAGGCAGTGAGTGTTCTTTCTTCAATCATCCAATAAGCATTGTCATATCATTTACCTGCGGCTTAATGTCACTTGGTATTATAGGCCTTCTTGGCTGGGGTGGCTAAAAATGTGGTGGTGTTACAATCAGGATATTGAATAAACTGCAATCCAATTAAGTAATCAATGCTTTAATCCAGTTTGGTTCTAACCTCTGACTGATCAACTGTCTCCTCCATCATTGATGAAGTATTGATGCTGTAATAGTGACTACCATCCTGTTCTGTCCAGTCAATTGAAACTTTTTTTGACACTTTTAGCCCATCTGTGTTATAAATAAGCACATCATCAGTAAACATGAAAACTGAAATGCTTGCCTGGGCCGCAGATAGTTAAGCATATGATAATTGTTTTGTGTGAAACTGCGGTACGGGGCAGCGTGTTTTAATGACACCCCTCTAATGTAACACACTTCACTGAGTGTCCCAGTAATGAGGCCATCACTCCCCTTCTTTAGCTAATGCTGACAGAGAGTTATAGAGTACATATGCTTGCTCACTGGCAGAATCTTTTAGAGTTAAAAATAATGTCTGACGAGTTAAATGAATGAGATGAAGTGTCTGGAAAACCTGAAGGCAAACAACTGTTTATTAGAGGATAAATAACCCCCAGAAGCAATTGTTCCGCTTCAGTTTTCTATCTTTCAGTCAGGCAATCAGAATAGATGGACAGCAGGTTATTCTGGACAAAAACCAGAGAGGGGAAAAAAAGGAAAGAAATGTTGAAGGCTTCAGCTTTTTTCCTGGTGAATAAAATCACCAGCCTGAACAGCAGTAAATCTAAAACTGACACAAAGTCACAGAGCGACTCCGTTATAGATCGGATAGAATGTATTAAGCTAACTGCAATATTTCATACTAAAGGTGCTGTATAGTTTGTGTCAAGCCAGCATATTCATCCTTTACTGAACTGAGAAAAACCTGCATATGGCTGAAGTTGCTTTTTAATATGAGAATAATGATAGATAGTTTTATTTAGCATCACATGGGTTTAGCTAGCACTCATCTTTCTGTGATAATTGGATGTAAAATACTTCATTACTTAAATGTACTTAATTGCTTCAGTATTATTTTATAGAACCTTTGGTTACCAGCCCAGATCTTTAACCACTAGATTACACAATTCCACCAGTGATAACATTTATAAAGTCAAAGAGCAGGATTTACATTTATATAAGACCTTTTTTAGTGTCAGACCAATTTTAATTACAGATTTGTACACACACTTTTCTACTATGCATTTGCTTTTCTACTATGCAAGGCATTTGACCTTTGCTCAATAGAGACACCCAGAATAAATGTGAACATTTGGCATTTTGTATTAAAAATCGATTATGACTATAAACTTTTCAAGATCTTGCATTGCAATCTATAAAACATGATTTTACTTAGCGTTGTGTCCAGATTTTGTTAACTGTGATTTACATGCACTTACAGTAAAGCTTTTTGTTGAAGTATCTGCCAAGAACATCAATGTAAATGTTATCTATGGGCTATTGTATAAATGCACATTTGCAGAGTATGAATTATAAAGTAAACAATTAAACAAAAAAGAAAGGACAAATAGCTTTCTGCTGGGTAATTAAGAGACTGCTTGTGACTGGTTTAAAATAAACTGGTTTTAATTTGGCATCTCAGTGACAAGATGCAAGCAGTCATGTTGACAGGAAGTAAAATTGAACAAGTTTAATATATACCAATGGAAAAAAAAGGTTAAAACTTAAAGGGGACCTATTATGCCACTTTTTACAATATTTAATATGTCTCGGGTGTCCATAGATTATGTCTCTGAGATTTTAGCTCAAATTACCCAACAGATCATTTAATATACCAAGCTGTAATTGTCCCTTTTTGGGTGAAAGCAAAAACATGCTGGTTGTGTGTGCATTTTTAAATGCAAATGAGCTGCTGCTCCCCATACCGATTTGAAGCTTGTCCCTCGGATACTCCGTCAACAACAAACAAAACATATGTTTGTTTTTAATTATCATCTGTATCGCGGTTCATCATGGACATCACGTGTCATATCAGTTTAAACTTCTGATATGTGGTTTTCTGAGCACTCGCATCCGATGCAGGCACAGAGAAAGTTGGCTGTTTTACAGTGCATGTCGCGTGAGCACTAAACAAAGTTCTCTTTTGTGTCTTATTGCGCTTAAACTGTCAAATACACACAATGTTCACATAAACAGCCGGTTATGTCTGTGAATGTAAACAACTGGGAAGGAAATCACATGTATATTAGACCTGTGATTTAAAGTGGCAGCAGCCGAATGTACAGTACCTGCTGCTCTATCCTGTTAAATAATGTTTCATTAACAAAGTTCGGGAGGAACACGTTCAAATGATCTGTCCAATCATCCAATCACATGTCATTCCAATCAGCAATTAACACGTCTATCCAATCAGCATGAGAGTAGTCCTATATATGTACACAGTCGACTCACCTACGTTGCTCGAAAGTTTTCAGCATCCCTCCACCACCCCGACCCCTCACTCTTGACTGGTTCCTACCACAGCCAGAAATACGGGGGGAATACTCTGGGTTCGGGCCAAAATACTGAGCTCTCCTCAGACAGCACGCAAATACGCATACTCTTTACTCTATTTGATTATTTGTGTAAACTCGTGAATGTAAATCAAACAACAGAAGAAAATCCTTCACTGCTCTTGACTGAAAAACTTTTGTAGATTTAAGAAGAATCGATTTTTTTTTTATTTGAATGCTGCTGTTAAATGTTCTAGCGAGGACATAAACATGGCTGATGATGTACCGCTCACTCAGGGGAGGAGCTGAGCTAATGGGGCCGATTCCGTCGTCAGTCGTGGACGGGGCCTGCTACATTGTGACGTCACACAGTGTATAGCATTCCTGAACAGGTCATTTTCAGACACTGGCTGTATCCTAATTCAGAGGCTGCATCCTTCAAATGACACAGACTTCGAGGTCCACACCTTTGAAAGCCGCTAAGTTCAGACCGAGCGTTGTTAAATGGGACGGTCTAGCCTTCAAAGGATTGCCGTTGACAAGCAGAAATAGTGAAAGTTATATTCAACTGCCTGAAAGCAAAAAAGGTTCACAACCTGTCTAAATATGTTCACGTTGGTTCATTTCTGTACATAGATCTGAAATTATATAAAATTGCATTTTTGTAAGATACAAGTCAACATTTGAACCGCTTTATATATATCAAATTTTTTTTAAAAATGTATCATTAAATATTTGAATAAGTTGAAATCAAATACTTAAATTTAAAACTAAGAGCCCTATCATACACCCGGCGCAATGTAGCGTCAAACGCGACGCAACTGTTTTTTGCTAGTTTCAGCCCGACGCAGTTATCATTTTCACATCCTGTGCCACATTTAAATAGCAAATGCATTTGTTCCCATTTATGCGCCCATGGGCATGCTGGTCTGAAAACGAGGTGTGTACAGGTGCATTGTTGGCGGGTTGCTATTTTGAAGCAGCTGAAATACACTGTGCCATTTACCAACAAAAACCTGGTCTAAAGTTTGCAATATTTGCAATATTTTATATATATAATGTGCGCCTATAGGCGGGTCCACAACGCGTGTAGACTCTGCTTATTACACACACAGGGACTCAGGGACGCAGCAGCACACAAACATGCAAAATATTAAAAATAAAAGGATTTCAATGTAAAAGATTAATATTGTGTAGATAAAGATATGTTAGAATCCGGCTTGTCCCATAGATGGTCTGCTTGCCCGCTTTAACCTTGGGCACGAGCAGATCCGTTTCCTCTCTGGAGACACGTTCAGTCTTTCAGCCTGCAAATTCCGTCATGTAAATAGTGAATCCGCCATGGCGGATTCAATTTATTGCACAACTGGCTTTTAAAGGGAATGGGAAATGAGACTCTGGTTGGTTTATTGCACGTTACGCCCAAAACTCACCCATTACTCATTAAGAGAATAGGGACAACCCTTTTAGACCATGCGCGCAGACCCTTTTTCCCATCATTAAACTAGCAAAAGTGGATTCGGACACAAGTGCAGTTGCGCCCTGTGCTTTAGACCATGTGCTTAGATCGTTAAATTAGGGCCCTAAAAGTGTAATCAGGCAATTTCTCGGGAAAAAAAATCCTGTTGTTACCGGCACGCTATGAATTCCGGGGTTGGGTAGGCTGCGAAGGGAAACGGAAATTGGGACAGCCTTCATCGTGCCGCTATGACGCAATCGAAGGATGCAGCCTCTGAATCAGGACACAGCTGCTGTTTCTGATTCATGGGGAAAATTACAAATAGAGTGGATTGATTTTTACAGAAGCACGTCGGTAAGTTAGGAAATACACTTGTGCTCCCGGGGGCGGTTCAGCGCAAAGAGGAGGCGTGTTCCGGCGCAAACGTTCCTTCATGCTATTTTGCAGGTTTAGAAAACAATTGTGCCACTAACCAGGAAAAAATTGTTTAAAGTCAGTGGCGCGTTGCGCATGTTATTCATATGCTATTTTAAGGGTGCATGCTTGGCCATAATCAATGTAGCGTGTGCACAACGCGCACTTTGATTCTCTCATCTACACAGAAGCAGCAGTTTTCATTTTTGCAAATCATAAATTATTACGAACGATAGATAGATAGATAGATAGATAGATAGATAGATAGATAGATAGATAGATAGATAGATAGATAGACAATTTATTATAAAAGCATACATCTAGCTTACACATTTACCCAAATTATCATACGCCTGTTTAACCGAAGTTAATTTGGGTGGGTTTCTCCATTTCAATGTAACTTCTCTCTTTTACGGCCGTGACGAGAGCGTTGCTCTCCTTGGCTGTGAACCGCTCCTGGCGCGCGCCTGGCAAATCCGCCGTTACAATAGCAATCCGCTATGGAAAAAGCGCGTCTGCTCTTAAAGGGAATGTGAGATGACGCTCTGATTGGTTTATTTCACGTTACGCCCAAACCACACCTATGAATAATGAAGCTACTTCAGACCAACCCATTTTAGATTTGCGCCTGGCGCAAGAGTCATTTATCCCGTCGGGAAAATAGCGACAGCGCCGAGACCCGCCCACAAAGTTACTTGCGCTTTGCGCTTGACACTTGCGTTTCAGATCGTTAAAATAGGGCCCATAATGTTCAGAAACAATGTAAATGTTTTTTTTTTTCATAATAGGTCCCCTTTTAAAAATATGTTTTTCAAAGACTTCAAGATCAGAGCTGAAAAAGAAAAACTGACACAAATGTGAACTGAAATGCTATAATGGTATCAGCTACTTGGAGATTCATGAGGAATCAATATACACACAATCGACTCAATAGCTTTTGGGACACTTAAGCCACACAAAAAAAATTGATGAATGTCATTGGATGACAAAAGATCAAACCAAGAGACATCAACAAATCACACTTCTGAGCCATTTTTGCTATTACTTTTAATCAGGGCTGAAACAAAGGACTGTTGGGCCCACTTTAGGTCAGTTTGTCCACCAGAAATGTTAAACAATGCATTTATTATTTAAAACCAACAAAATAATTTTTTATTTGTAATTTTTACAGAATTTATGTCAATTTAAGTGTTCTTGTGCTATATTTAAAATAAATGCCTCTTAGTCATGCATTTGTAAGTATTTCTAAAGTGTCCAAATATGTTTTGGATCTACTGTACTGCAATGGTGGTTGGCAAGTACTTGCATAAGTATTGAAATTTGTTAGACTGAATGATACATTTAAATCCTAGTCAATCTGTGCCATCAGAGAGAAAAAGGTTATTAGTCCTGTGATTTTCAATCAGTGACACTCCTTGCAGTGCAGTATCAGACTTTAATTAGAACGTGCTGTGAAGAGCTCACCGTCACTAGTGCTTTGAAATAAAGTGGGAATTTAGATCAGATTGCATCATTTTCTGAGAACTACAGTCAAATCTGCCCACAGTTTTAAGGACTTCCACTTTTAGAGAAGTGGGATTTGACTATGAAAGCTATAAATTAATAAACAAATAAATAAATAAAATTCTACAGCTAACTTTGGTGGAGTTGCACAAATAATTGCTTGGTGAATATTTTCAAAATAATATAATTTTAAATTATATTATTGCATTGATAAAATGCATTGATAGCATCCATTCACAGTCTGCATTAATTTAATGGCTGGTTCATAAAAGGAACTGTGCAATTCGGGTAACACTGCGAGCATGCCAATTATAATAATAATAATAATAATAATAATAATGATAAATGTGGTGGATGCAGCAGATTACAAAGATTTGATATCGGGGCTAATGTAATCCCAACACAAATGGATTAAGTAAACTTCCATTTTAAATATATTTAAGTGGAGTCAACACAATGAAATTAAGTTAGGACAAAATGTATAGCAATTATGTTGCTTTAGCTCATTCAATACACACAAAAATATGTCATGGTGGGTATTCGCTTAAACAAGGTTATGTCTTAAGTAGGCTATTTGAACAAGCAGCAAAAATAAAATAGAAAATATGAATAACTGCTGCCATAATCACAAGAAAATTAAAACAAATATTAATTGCACCACGCAAATACAGGGTTTTTGTGAATAAGGCGTGATCTATATTATAAAAGGAACTTATGACTAATTAGCATAGAAAGGAGGCGTGTTTACACTGAATAACAATGTATTACTGTTGGCTAATGACAACACTGTTTAAATAATTTAGTGCTTGGTTAAACTGGATTGTAGGTGTTTAGTGAATATGTATTTTTTTGGCACTAAAATACAGCGCACATGACCATTTAGTGCAGGGTTGTCCAATCAAACCCAATTAAACACACCACAACCAGCTAATCAAGGTATCATAGGCGTACTAGAAACTTCCAGACAGGTGTTGAGGCAAGTCAGAGGTAAACTATGCAGGACAGTGGCTCTCCAGGACAGAGTTTGGACACCCCTGATTCAGTGAATTTGGCCTGCTAACAAAAACAGTCAAGCGGAACTTAACTGGTATAATTTTTGCTTGGTTTCCTATATAAAATAAGTGACCTAGAAGTTATGATAAACACTGATTTCAGAGTTGCAGGAAATAAGACATATAAAATTAAATCTGGGTGGTTGGCAGGTGGTCTAACAATGATGATCATTAAGATGTGAGCTCCAGTTTGTCCATTAAGGGAAACGGAAAAGACATTCACAAGGATCAAAACTGAAAATTTGATTTCTTGTTTGTAAAAAATAATCATAATAAATAAACTAATATAAAATAATGCATCCCAATATTAAACACTGTGCATTATGCTGTTCAGTTTTAGCACTATGATATTCGGTTAAACTACTCATGGGTAAAATGTAATAAAATATTCCCGGTAGTATTTTGCATTATTCTGCGAAATTAAGACATTTCAAATGCGTCCAAGCGAGAGTGGAGGAGAGGAGATAAGACTGGAAGTTCTTAAGATGAGGCAGAATCTGTGAAAGGTATTCTCCATGTGCAGAGAAACATTAATCAATACAAATTACTCCAGAGGTCTCTGGTGTGATTTTGTCTTTGAAAAATATGAAAGGGTGAAAGACAAAAGGAAGGAGACATTCTCTGCTGATTCAGTTCAGTAGGCCTCCATTCATCCTCCTGTTCAGTTGACTTAATGTGCTTTTCAGAACATCACTGCATGTTCCCTTCAAAATGGTTTAATAAACATAACAAAGCACATCCTTTTGATGTTGCTGTCCTCCAGGACAGTGGGACTGAATGGGACATGCTGTAAAGTTAGAACTAAGTGGCCTCCCAGGAATGCCTTGCAGGAGGTTTGGTGTGAAAGTAAGCGATGAATCGGGATCAGTCGGAAACTGTTACCAAATCAGGCAACATGATAAACTGATGTATACCCAAAGGTTACCATTGTATACTTAGATCAGGAGATGTAGAAACTGCTTTATCCCGAAGGCTAACTGCCGTTCCTAGATCAGAGAGCGCAGTGAGCAGGTTTTATCCCAAGAGGTTACATCTGTACTTAGAATGGGGAACACAACTGATGGCTTTATCTTGAGAGATTCCACTGTGAACACAATGGTCTGTTTATCCCAAAGGAGATACTCCAGTTGTGAGATTGGGCAACATAATGAACTGCTTTACTTTAAAAGGATTTAAAAGTTCTTAGATCAGTGAACACGGCCAACTGGTTTATCTCTAGAGGTAAATGCCATCATCGTATTCCTTCTTTGCTGGTGCTCTCAAATCTGGAGAGTAAATCTCCTTTCGGTCCAATTGCTACATGGACATCGGGGTCCAGAGCCAAGTCCACTGTGAGGCATGTTATCAGTCCAGACCATCTAAATTTCACAGTTCAACATATAAAACTCTCCCGGCTTCTTCGAATCCACAGCCACCCTGATGGGTCAAATTAAGCCAAATCCTCCCAGACAATGTAGCCTGCTGCTTCTACATGTTCCCCTGGGCAACGATGGTCCCTGTGCCAGAAACCACATGATGAATTTAGGCCCAGACTTCCCTCTAATGGCTGGATAGAAAGGCTAAATGTGCAGGGAAGTGGTGCAGCAACGCTCTCACTCTCCATGCCAAGCTAAGAGCATTTCCACTGCACTCCCGAAGGTCGAACTTAAACAGAGGCTGTTAAATCACCTACTTTACATAAGACACTTCTCATCCTTTCATTACCACAGGACACTTGAATATCCTGAATGGTAGAATTTACTAAATGGCTAATTATGACTGTTGAACACTGAGGATCTTTTGCCGTATCTTTTGAACTAAAAGGAACTGTGAGCTTAATCTTGAGCCGTTTTACTGGTACAGTACAATTATTGTTAGCAAGGATGTCTGTAATACCTGGAGATTTGTTAGCATTCTCATTCATGGTGGTTGCTAGAAATGCCATTGTATAATATTGTAGCAGTAATGTGTATTATATGCAGCTAGAATGTGTATGTTCTAGTGTTTAATATTTTAAATAGCACAATAAATGCATTAAACATCTTACATTTTGGGATTTAAGACAAGTGATAATCTATCCTACATTTAGAAGGATATGATTTCTAAGATTTAAAAAAGAAGAATTTAGATTTAAATGTAAAAAAAGAAAATAGACGGGTAAAACATCTACTAAAAAATAATGAAAAATGCATGATTTAAATGTGGCTTGCAAAACTTTTTATTTAATCAGACATGGCTTATTTTGATTTGGCATCAATGGAGAAAGATGATTTTTGCACCCAGTTGGTGCCATGCTAACCAGCTAAACCTTGACCTCTTGATTGAAAGAACAAACAGCGATAATCCATGCAAATTCAAAATAAAATCTAACCTTCCGTCCCACGGGATGATTTTGTTTGTTTACAGGTGATTTCTGTCTGGCACTGGTTTCAGCAGACTCTCGCTCAGGCAATTATGAAAGATTAATGTTATCTGCAATGTTATTTCAACAAGTCCTCAGATGAGGTATTTGGGTTGGTAAACAGCCTATTCTCTAATCTTGCAGGTTCTTGTATATTTGAGCTCCAACAAAACATGATTGATAGTTAAACAGGTTGAATAGCCATGCCCATAACAAATGGTATAATTAGCATAATATGACATTCGAAACAATTTCTCTGCTCTATATTCCAAATGTTTTCACCTAACTTGATATGTAATATACTGTGGAAAAGGGGCATTAGCTGTCCTATTTCTATTCTGTGCTTGGCTCTGTATGATTTATAGGAACATGGTGGTGAAACAAACCAGTTTCTTTGCAGCATTTCCCATTCTTGTCTGGGTATCTTTTGCTTGTCAACACGGTTGCAAAGAGGACACATGCATAAAACATTATACCTCCTGACCACTGTGTCGTCTACTGGATTGTGTTATCCTCAAAGAAAGCCATGAAACGAAAAATACATGAACAGAAACTGTTTGCAAATTTTCATTAAGACACCCTATATCTTTTGTTCTTGATCAGTCAAACTTTGTCTGTTCAGTAAAGATGTCATTTTGAATGGTAGATGAATGTCAAATGTTCTCCTCTTCGCCATCAGCAAGTGTTAAGTGTAACCGTAACACCTTCTCTTTCAATAGGCTTAATGCCGAAATGCACATGAACAGACAGGAAAACTGGTTTCATTGTATCCGCTTGTCAGAGAAAGTGTTAACTGCAGTATGAACTGACGGTGATTGCTATGGACTTTTAAGGTAGTCAGAAAAGCTAGCTAGTTCTTTATATTGTTGCTGTATATTTCATTTTAATATCCAAATGTTAGTGTGAAGAGAATTTTTTATTTTTTTTACGTCAACCTGCATATGTGATGGTCATTGGTTATGCTCATCTCTGCTGGCTCTTTTAATGACATCTTGATTAAAACAGCTCCATATTTAACGTAGCACGTACGCTACAAAAGACCTAAAGCAGAACCTGCTTTACAGAATATGGAAGTTTGTTGCACATTCATCCGCATTCATGCGTTGGAATTTGCATTTGAATCTATTGTTCTCTTCAAACTTCAAGGCTTTTTCAAAACTTTCAAACAAGGCTTTGTCAAGCCAACATTCAAAGTTTTCTTTGACAAGCTTTGCTTTTCTAGTAAAAAATACAGTTATATGAACTTTTTAATTCGTATTCCTTATGTTTACATCCGAATTGCAATTTTGCATCAGTTTCAACTATTTAAATTAACTTTTGAATGGTGCACTTTCTCAGAATGCATTGTGCTCTGAATCTCCCAGTAACATGAGAAAGAGCATGCTAAGATGGCCTTTTCAGCAGGGTTGTGCACACATCTAGTTTCTTTAACCCAAGGGTAATTTAGTTCATCGTATCTTAAGAACATTACAAAAACAATATTCCCTGTAACGCCCAAAAGTACTTATCTTATATAATAAAGCATGTTCATGTTTTATTTCACCAAAATGGCCCTGCAGTGTCATATTGTATAAAACATGATTTACACATATGAATAAGTCACATGTTGTGCTTCTGAGAGAAAGGGTGATGCACTGTGGGTGTTTTAGGTTTCCCCTCTCTGACAGCTCAAGGGGCATCGAGAGCCCCGTTAGGCAGCAGCGGACTGAATAAAACATGCTTTGTGGCAGCGACTGATTGTTTTCACTGTAATATTGATGTGATTGAGCCCGGAAATGTCATTTACTGGTGAAATTCTGAGTGAGGGTTCTGTTGCGAAATGAAAACACGACACTGAACAGCTTTGAGATGCGATGGCGAATCGCGGATGTGATTTGATAAGACTAAGATGTGATGAAGTGGAGTATCTTGTGAATCAAGAGAACCCCAGTGGCTACAAGCATCGATGTGACTCCAGGTACCCTAGTCCCTCAGTAATTTAACAAGGACAACAGGATGAAGAAAACAATTGTGAATAAGCACATTGTTATTAGTTCTCTTCCAAAACCTAGAGAACTGTCATTCTGCCTATAAAGGCATCTGGCTCCTAACATTGGAAGGATTCATCCAATGCATGCCTTTGAATTTGGAAAAAATTAGGTATCTTAAAAGACAGCATTTTTAAATTGGCTACCTTTCTGAAAAAAATTTGCGTCACTTATATGACTAAAACTCTCATGACAGGCAGCCAAATAGGTTTTAAAACAGACAAATTATGTTTGTGCGATCATACAGTATGGTAGGATATCCCACAATCTGAATTTCAGTAGGCTTACAGTTGCTGTCATACTTAGTAGAATAACATGTACGAAAATGAACATAATAGCATTAGGGATTATGGTTCATATACATGCTGTGACATATTGTGCGTCATAAACAACACAGTGCATTTGTTGTTAAAGTAAGATCACACGACCCATGCTGTGAAGAAAGAGGGAATGACGCTCAAGCAGTGATAAAGCTTTCTGGGAAGTCATTCCACTTTTAGGATAATTTTTCACTGTGGAATGTTTACTTAGCACGCTTAAGAGAAGATGATCAAAGAAAGTTGCAGTAGAAGCTGTAAATTATAGACACATGCAAGACCTATATCCATCAGGCTTGTGCACAATTCAGAATTGAATTGAGAATGACTCCTTAATTCCAATTCAATTCTTGAATTTGAATTGATGTCAAAAACAGGATCTAGAATTACAATTCGAATTTGAATTAAAGGAAGCAGAATTGCAATTCAATAAATTCATATACATATTTTAAGTGAAGTGTTTAACAATGAAGCTTTACAGTATATGTCAGATATGATTGCATTATAAATTATATTAGTTTGAACTACTTGTACAGATTACATTAAAATGATATGTTTTCCCCCAGCAATGAATGTTAAAAGCTCTAGTCACAGGACAAATAATTAAGTTTGATTTATTGTAATTGTAATTTTGTGGAACATGATGGAACATGACTCCATTTCCCAGAATGCTTTACTTTAACCAAGTATTTAAAATGGTTGCTAAACAATTTGAGGTGGACATTTGTTTGAAAGCACAATTTGATGGGCAACACTGGACTTTTTAAGTTTCAGAAGTCCCTTACAACTTCACTCTGCACCTGTTGAGAGAATCTTTAGTGTTGCAGGAAAGATATTCAGACCAGAACGGTGCAGACTCAATGTAAAAACATTTGAGGAGCTATTGAGAATTAGATGCAACAGTGATGCTCAGTAATTTTTGCATTGGAATAAATGATAACTGCATTTACAACAACTTTGTGTTTGTGTGATTACTTTGAAATGAAAATTACATTGGAACAAAACTAATTAAACAACATTGAGGGGGTAATTTATTTCAAGAATTTGATCAATATCTATTTTAAGTCAAGTCAAGTTTATTTGTATAGCGCTTTTCACAATACAGATTGTATCAAAGCAGCTTCACAGTATTAAATTAAAATAATACAACAAAGTTTGTTTCAAGAGGAATTTATTGATTGATAAAATTAAATTAAATATCCCCAAAATATCCCCAACTGAGCAAGCCAAAGGCAACAGTGGCAAGGAACCGAAAAACTCCATCAAGTGACCTAATGGTGTCCTAATGGAGAAAAAAAAACCTTGGGAGAACCCAGGCTCAGTCGGGGGCCAGTTCTCCTCTGGCATTTATGAGCTAGAGGCCGGATTGTAGTTTGAACTGTAGGATTATATGAATGCCTGGCTGAAGAGATGCGACTTTAATCTAGTTTTAAACTGGGAGAGCGAGTCTGAGCAACGAACAGTATCAGGAAGACTATTCCAGAGTTTTGGAGCCAAATGTGAAAATGCTCTCCCTCCTTTAGTGGTTCTGGATATCCTAGGTATGACATTTTAGAACAAAATGTATGCAGGGTTGAGGAGTAAATAGTTACGTGAAATGAAATTTCTCTTATTAAATTACAAAATTAATGTAATTGTATTTAGTTGTATTACTGAGGTAAAATGTGTAATTCAATTAGTTACTAATCAACTTAAAACGAAATTGCTTTGCATTGATAAAGTTATCCAAATAAGTAATCAAAACCACATCTATAATGGGTAACTAATAACAGTAAGCAATAACATTTCCAAAGTAACCTTCCTAACACTGAATTCATGCGAGACTCAACACATCCTTTCTGTGTGTGACTGTGTGGAATTTCTTTGAATTGCCATGAATTTAATTCCACTTCCTGTCATTCCAATTCAAATTCAATTCAACGTCCTGTGGGGCGGAGAAAATTCAATTCAAATTCCAATTCATGAATTGAATGGAGGCCAATTCTGAAATTCAGAATTTTGCACAAGCCTGATATCCATGCACTAAACCAAGCTCTGAGTATTATGAAGATGTAAATCATTAATCTTGCATGTTGCAAAGAAGTTGAGAATTGACCCGTCAAGCGTAGGGGAGAGCGGGGCACAACCTAACACTTTTTGACTTTCACAGTTTGTGTAAATCCACTTGGGGTTCAGAGTATTTATTTTTTCCCACATTCATTTCCCACATGTCTAGTACAATTATGTGGTTTTGTTTCATTAATACAGTGTATACTTTTTTTCTAGAATGGAAGTGAAATGTGACAACATGCCATGTAAGGGGCACACAACATGACCATATGACAGTTTAAGATGTAATCTAATCTAATAAAAAAATATATATATAAAAAAAGATATATATATATATATATATATATATACAAGACAAACTAAAATATTTTGTCAATAAAATGAAATTAATAACTTTTTCATATAATATAATGGAATGTTTTTAATAATGAAAATAAACAAATTTTTTAGTTTGACAACACACCAAACACTGCTAATACAGCATAGTTCAAAACATTATAATAATTAATCATTTCTGAACATTGACTCTTAGTCTTTATTCACCTTTTTCTCATGGTTTCTCGATTGAATTCATAAAAGTCGAAGAATAGAATAGCATGTTCCAATAGGGGCACATTGTAACGTAGTGTTATAGCATGCCCCATCTGCACAACTGGGATTTAAACCCGGCTAGTTAGCGAAGCATTAGAGAACTATCTCAACTGTTAAATAACAGATTGGAGATTAAAATAATGTCAGATTTGTCTTATTTTAAATAAACACAACAAACAGAGATGACAAATTAACATAAGTAAGCAATATACTTTTGCGATGGTGAAAATAAATGATTTCTGAATTCTGGCTCAATTATTTCTCTATATAGTGTTGATATGGCAACTAGTAAATACAAGTTTTGTCATGCTAGCAAGCATGTTTGGAAGTATTTAAAATACTTCAACTAGCCCTGTGTTAGGTTGTGCCTGCTCACCCCTACACTACAAGAAGCACATTGGCCAATGATGTTTTAAGACTGCAGTAAGAAGCTCCTGATCTGAACAAATTTTCAGCATGTTGCAGATTAAAATAAATGACAAATCTAGTCGACCAGTAGTCAGGTGCGCACTGCCACTGTCCCAACCAGTTAGAGAGCAACAATGAGCAACTGCAGAATGGGAGCTTGATCATGCACCACCTCAACACGACGTTAAGTCTAATTAAACTAAAGATGCTGAAAAGGAGCTACAGATCTTTTAACAGGTATAAAGACTTTTTAAGATATACAGACTCTTTAAAGACATTTATATTTAATATTTTTATATGACAGCAGTCATTAAAATATAAGAATAAATGTCAGTGTTTTCTACACCACTTTTTAATATTAAAGGTGCTCTAATGGCGCTTTTCCATTACCAGTACCAGCTCAACTCAACTCGACTCGACTCGCCTCGCCTCGGCTCGGCTCGCTTTTCGCTCCGTTTTCCATTGCAGATAGTACCTCCACAATAGTACCTGGTCGTCATAGCGACGCCGCAGGAAACTGCCGTGACTTAATCTTTTACGCGAGACGCGCGAGATACACCCGCTACCCACACACACAGGACAATGGAGGAAATCGAGTGTATGCTGTTTTTGTTTTTGTTTTTGCTGTTTTTTATTCAGGATACTCCGTCTGGCGCGTGCAATGATGACGCAGTGAATAGTGACGATTCTCTCTGACCAATCAGCAGTCTGCCTTGTTTTCACGTCACATTTTAGTATCGCCTCAGCTCGCTTAGAACCTCGCCGGAGGTGGTACGAAAAAAAGTACCTGGAAGGAGGTACAGGTACAACTTTTACACAGTGGAAAACCAAACAGAGCCGAGTCGAGTCGAGGCGAGCTGGTACTGTGTAGTGGAAAAGCGCCATAAGTGTTGCCGGGAGTGTTGACAATTGACATTCGAATTGTTGTCAAACAAAACGGAGGCTAGCTAGACCCTCCCTCCTCCCCTCCCTTCCGGCATAAAGGAAAGTCAAAGTAATCACTAAAAACAAAGTTAAGTTTTACTGATACTTCATTCAATGTGTAATGTCACCAAGTTAGATAAATGCTTTTATATATTGCAGAACAGAATGCAGAAAAAGAGAAACATTGTCTTAAAATCGTTTCGCCACCTGAGGTTATAACTATAACTATAGCTCCCATACAAGGACGCAATAATAGCAAGATAACGTTATCTTCGCGTTTCCCAGTGAGCATAAACAACGGCGGCGGCGCAAACAAATTTAGTCAAAGTTGTCAATAGCCTATAAATGAACATTCAAATCCATAACAAACAGTGGGTGAAAACAATCATTCACACAAATTGTCGCCCTACTGTGAATTTGCTTGACCATTTACAATAGAGATTGATCGCTAGCTGCTAGAAACATATGTATTCACCAAAGCTAACGCTGACTGCATAGTTCTAGCTAATTACATCCTTGTGTTGGTTTGGCGAACATGAACGTCAATTTAGAAAGAAAAATGGATTTACCTGTTCTGCAAAAACAGAGCAACTGAATGTCGGATTGGAAGCCCTTCTGCCGGCGGAGTTCTCGCCACCTTTCGAGGGTTTTTCCGATGTAAATTCGGGACTTCGCGCGTTCCTTATCCTTGTCCCTCTTCTTTGCAATTTGTTCATCAGAACGTCGTCTCTTTAGTCGTGTGTCGGCCATAATTCAAACTTCCCTCTTCATGCTTCTCTCTCCTCCACACACCCCCTTCATGTGCACGCGCACTAACCCCCAAACCACACCCCTCAAATACTTCTTGTCGGTGATTGGCTGGAGCACTGTTTGTTGTGTTTCGTGGTGTTTCGTTGTTTTGGTTGCCGTTTGTGGAGCCTGTGGTGTCTACAGAGACCGCGTTTTTTTACTGTGTGTTCAGGGGACAGGCAGCTAGCGGATAGTGAGGAGCAGGCACGGATTAACGCACGGGCCTACTGGGCACTTGCCCAGGGCACTGGGCCAGCAGGGGGCCCTGTCAAATTTACTGTGTCTATTCTTTTCAAATAATTCTTTTTATTTTTATTTTATTTTCAGTAAAATTGTGTTAAATATTGAGGAATAATGTGATTTTTTTTTTTTTTTTGCAGTTGCAAAGTATTAACTTGTAAATAAATCAAATAAATAATTTTAATGTATTGCCGCGCTGTTGAGAGGGACATCTAGAGGCGAGTGAAAAGCATTGCGTAATATAAAAGTCACGCGTAGAAGACGGTTACTCAAAAACCAAAACAAAAATGAGTTTAAAACCTATGGGCTTATTTTTTTAACGAAATGTCAATCTTCATCTTTATAACAGAAGATAAAAATACAATACAACAATCATCAAGATACAGTAAATCTTTAAATGTGTAACGGATTGTCTCCTTAAAAAGTGTCTTTTGTGGTGGAACAAGCAATGCTATTATAGCATCTTAATTTAATCTTTGTTTTATTATTTTAGTTCATTAACTAATTGTTAACTCAACTAATTTAACGTAAAGACCTGGATACTAGAATTACTAATTAAATAAATGTCAACTAGCCTAAATGCATTGATTAGAATTGCCATTGACTAAAGATTTTTCTAGTCGACTAATCTCACGTTAATATTAATTTCATGCATAAATCTTGCCGCAAAGCACCGGCAAAAGCAGGCTAATGATAATATGTCTAATTTTTTTTATTATTATTAAAAAATAGCCATTTTTATTGTTTAATAATAAAAATATATATTTTTAAATCAGTGTCGGCTGCAAACATATCTATATCTCCGCTGTAAAATGGATGCGCCTTTAGAGAGAAATGCACCTTTCATATCATATCAGCCGGTATTTGCTTTCGATTCAAATTTTTTCGTTTAAAAGTGGACATTTCAAGCTTTATATAGAAATATTCATCATGTCTGTGAGGCTATACACTGTGTTTCAGTTCATTTTTTAAACGCGCTCCAGTTCACGCCACGGAGACCATGAAAGAGCGCCCTGTTTGTTTTATTTTATTTTACAAAAGCACAACGTTTTCTTGTTATTATGAGTTTACGAAAATAAAAGTAGCTACTTGCGACTGATGCATTATTCTTTTCTGTATATGACCAGGAAAGATTGAGTATTTCAAGTTGTTTCCACTGTTGATAGGAAACTGCAAGTGTTCGCGCCGACGCCTGCCATGCAGTGCGCGCTGCACACTCCGCACAAACACTTTGGATATGCATTTATCTAGGTTAAAGTTAGAGCGAGCTGCCATGCCAGACGGATAAGTCCTTTTTATGTTTAACAAATCAAATCATGCATTTTCTAGCAACCGCGAGTAAGTGCTGCACCAGTTTGAAAAAGGTAAAAGCATAACGAGCGTAACGAGAGAGGTGCCCACTAAGGGGGATGCAGAGATGTTTCTGCGTCTTTATATTAACATTTCTGATTGTTTAAATGATCAGCCCTCGGGGGCCCCCTTAAAATGCCTGGCTTGCCTGCCCTATTGCGGCGCCTGTGCATACAGGTGCAACACTGTTGTCCAAAAAATTGGTGAAGGGGGCCTTTGAGACATCCGTGCCCAGGGCACATCATCGCCATAATCCGTCCCTGGTGAGGAGATGTTTGCTGTATGTGACAAAAAAATGTTTGGCCTAAAAAACGCGTGATATCACTTAGAGCACCTTTAATCACCATTGCAAAAGAAATCATATTTTACTTGAGTTGTGAATGTAAATTTGCAGTTTGCATCCAATTTGACGATAAAACAAGACCGTGAAATAATGGGAAGAAAGTGTAGCCCAATTCAGAAACAAATGTCAGACTCCTGATGCCATTTCTCATGATTTATCAATATATATATATACTGTATATACAGTATATGCAATATCACTCTTGTAGCCGTAGCCGGTCTGGAGCTTACATCTCTGAAAATGTCTAAAAAAATTGTCAAATACGCGCTGTTTATGTATAAGTTTCATATTTGAGGTCTAAATAACTACATTCTCACCTACAAAAAACCTCCTTGTACTATTTGTAAATGTATGGTGTTTGCTCGTCTGCCATGACACTCACTGTGAGAGAAATGCTGCAAATGGAGTGATCCAAACAGTGAAACGGTTCCAGTGCTGATAATGGTAGAACATTGCATGGCTAGAAAAGGTTCGCAGCCAATCAGAATTGAAAACCAGAACGAACTCAGTATGTTAAGATATCTTACGGACTAATTATTTTGCCCTTTCTATCATATTTCATTGCTCTGATAAAAGGAAAAAAGGTATAAGAGGACACACCTGGTCGTTATCACAGCATCATAGAATCATAATGAACCATGATTACATTGCATGAGAGTGTATGATTGTCACCATGACAACAGCTTTAAGACTGACAGCTACCTAAATTGATACCATACAACGTGGTAGGTTTTCTCGTGGCCCTGTTGCGCCCGGTGCATTAAATGGCTGCCAGTCATCACTAACATTCATTTGTCTATCCCAACAGTTGTAGACTTTCAGGCATGGGGGAAATGAGCAGCTGATGATGAGGTCAGTGAATCAACACAAAGATGCCACATTATTTGTGAGTGCCATGATAAGCAGCGAGACCAAAGTCTCAGTCATTGTGTCAGATGACAAGTCAATTACTGTAGTCATCTGAGCAAGCCTGACGGTTTCTACCCATCCTAGCACGGGTCAAAACCAGTTCAGATTTGAACAGTTCAGTCAGAGAGGCCAAAAGTGGTCAAGTCCACTCTCCAGTCCCTGAGGAGCTGCCCCGCTATGACCCGTGATGACTGGTCCTTCCCAAGCAGTGTTTAGTTAGCAAAATGAAGGGCTTTGGAGAGAGCCTCTCACTCTCTGTCTATAGATCAACAGAGTCTTCTTCCACACCCAGAATGCAATCTGTCAAAGGCCCTTTGTCCCAATCAGTGGCAAATCAGTGGCAACGTGAGTGTTTCTACCATGCATAATAATGTTCCATTTATTTTGGCTGAAACAGATGTCCCGGGGAAATGCCAGCAGATTGCAGATTGTCACGGAGAACATTGTGAAGGTAATAACCTTGTTCTCCTCTAACTGGGTACGGCTCCCTTTCCCCTTTAGTTAGAAATCACACAAGTGGAACAATGTCTCATGTTCTGGCAACACTCTGATATTTTGGCCTCAGCAGAGATTGGTTCCATTAACAGCCTGCCTGAAAACAGAAAAATGTATGTCTTATTCAGTGTGCAAATTATAGGATAACTTTCAGAGTAGGCTGAGTGCCCGCAATCACTTTGAAAGCACACAAAAACTTTTGCTATACATTTCTGGTATGCAAATCAAAATGTTTATATTCATTTAACATTCAGCTCCTTTTTAAGGAATGTCAACAAAATAAACATGACAATTCAATTTTCAAAATTTGAATGATAGCATACCGTATGTGATATTCACTTTCACTTGCTTTACTGAAAATTAAATTTCACTGCAACACTTCACAATGAAGTTCTACTAGTAATAAAGTTAGTTAATGCACTAACTAAAATTAACCAAAAATAAGTCATTCATTTCTGTCATGACAACTCTCTTGAGTGTTTGGCATAGTAATGGATATGACAATGTTGATATGTTTGGTCTTGGCAGAATAGATCTGCTACGCTGCTGCTGCCGTTGTTGCTGCTGCTTATGTTGCTTATTGCTGCTGCAGATCAAATACAGGACTTGCTACTGCCAATACATACACAATACACTGCTGTGATCATGTAAGACAGGCTGCTGCTGCTGTACAATATAGTGTACATGATAGTGGACAAACGGCTTAGCTCCAGTCTATTTAACGGCCTTCTATCGCCCTATAATCCATCGCGCTCTTTAAGATCACTAAATTCAAGGCTTTTGGTCATACCTAGGATATCCAGATCCACCAAAGGAGGGAGAGCTTTTTCACATTTAGCTCCAAAACTCTGGAATAGCCTTCCTGATACTGTTCGTTGCTCAGACTCGCTCTCCCAGTTTAAAACTAGATTAAAGACGCATCTCTTCAGGCATTCATAAAATATTTTAATCTTACTGTTAAATCCGGCCTCTAGTTCATAAATGCCAGAGGAGAACTGGCCCCCGACTGAGCCTGGGTTCTCCCAAGGTTTTTTTTTCTCCATTGGGTAACCTGATGGAGTTTTAGGACACCATTAGGTCACTTAATGGAGTTTTTCGGTTCCTTGCCACTGTTGCCTTTGGCTTGCTCAGTTGGGGATATTATCAATCAATAAATTCCACTAGAAATAAACCTTGTTGTATTATTTTAATTTAATACTGTGAAGCTGCTTTGATACAATCTGTATTGTGAAAAGCGCTATACAAATATACTTGACTTGACTTGACTTGACATGAATTACCCGTAGCAGATCTATACAGGTGGAGCTGGGGAAGGTGGAGGGTTTCTGAAAGTGTGCTGCACTGCTAAGGCATATTAATGTGTTTGAAAGTTGAGCAGCGAGCTCATTGGCTACTGGTACAGCAGGAAACAATCAGCTGTTCCCTATAGAGAATGATGTGATTACAAGCAGGGTGATTTAAGGACCTATTAGCCTGCGCCATCTAGAGTTTCATGACAGAGCTTTGTATTTGTTACAGGATTTATTCATCTCTGTTACAATGATAATACATGATGATACAACTATACATTTTTAGTTCATGTCAGCTCATGTCCGTTAAATAATATTTATAGATACAACTTTTGATTTCAATTATGTATCAGTAAATGTAATAAATACTTTAGAATTATTGGTTACACTTGTTTTTGGAGTCCGCTTTAGACATTCTCTTGACTATAAGTAACGTTGCACCTACATGTCAACTAACTCTCATTAGAGTATTAGTTAGTAGACTGTTAGGGTTAGAGTAAGTAGAATAAGGGGTTCGGGTTAGTAGAATAGGTTTACATGTACTTACAAAGTTACTTAAAGTAAGTAAAATGTCTGCTGACCATCAAAATAAAGTGTCTGCAGATATCAAGTCTATTCATACTCAACTAATACTACTACTAATGAGAGTTAGTTAACGTAGGTGGAGCCATACTAGTCAAAACAATGTCTAAAGTGGACCATCAAAAGAAAGTGGTACCAAGTTATTTTTCATTTTTAGTTCATAATATGGTAAAACTTTTAAATAAGGTTCATTAATTAACATTAGTTAATGTATTAACTAACATGAAATAACCATGAGAAATCCATTTGTTACTGTATTTGTTTATCTTTTTTAACGTTAGTTCATAAAAAATACAGCTGTTCGTTGTTAGTCCATGTTAGTTCACAGTGCATTATCTAATGTTAACAAGATTTTAATAAAGTATTAGTAAATGTTGAAATTAACATTAACAAAGATTAAAGGTACAATATGTAAGAATTTTGCATTAAAATATCCCAAAATCTCAAGACCAGTGTTATATATTTTGTTAAGTTGATTACTTACAATATCCCAAATGTTTCCAACTATTTTTAAATCGTGAGAAAATTGCGATTTTAACCAAGGAAACGGGGCGTTAGAGCAGGGGGGAGCTGGGAGTCGCCAGTCAATTGCGTCATATCCGCGTCACCCTCGGTTTCCGCTCGTACTGCGTGGAGTCCTGGACAAATGCGGAAGTTGTAGTTGTAGCGTCTATCAAGCTACAAACTTTAGCTTGTTTCTTGCAGTCGTTATGGGACACAATTATTCTTTACCGATTGCAGCTGGTTCTGTCGACAAAGCATGCTTAATTTTATATTTTCCAAATGTAGCATTCGGTAATAGTTATGTTTATGTAAGGAAAGTATTATTGCTTTAGATTTGTGTTTAGTTTATTGACATTGTTTATCACGTCTGGTGTTTATGGCCATGTAAATAAATATAGCATGTGTTATACATAAAGATGAATCAGTATTTTGGCAAATGATGTGGGCATGTTCGAATGTACTTTTACAACAATTGTTTAGAACATGTAAAACTGCGCAGCGTTATCACAACAATGAATTCAACAAATACAGTAACATCTATGAAGTATTAAACCTTACTTTTCATGCGGTTAATTCATTTTAATGAAATAATAGTGTGATGAGGTTTAAGAGTCAGGAAGGAAGAAGACGCGTCGTCGTGACTGGGACTCGTACTTTATTAAAATAAAGCAAAACAAACAAAAGCCGCGCACAACGCGCATTCACTGTGGCAACCGCGACGGCACAAAACAGTTCAAAAATGAGAGCTCGGATCCACCGGTTTTCTTCCTCTGCGTCCAATTTTCTCTCCAGTCTCTCTCTCGTTCCAGCGCGGCTTATAAGCGGTCTCTCCACGCCGATCACTGCAATAAGACACAGGTGCATTTGCACTTGACCTACTTGCTCGTCTCTTTTCTCTCCCATCACAGACCGCGCCCCCCTCGCCACAAAAAGCATGTCATTAAACGCAACATTTATAAAAATAGAACTTAGCCTCATCCATGAACATGATTTTTCGATTCCCGTCTGACTGATTTACATCCACGGTGGAGTTTAAAACGACAGTTCCCATCATTCCACGCTCCTTCACATCGTCATCAAGCTACGCCGTTGTTGTTGTTTGGAATGTAGCGCCCTCTAGCTGCAAAAATTCTTGCATATTGTACCTTTAATAAATGCTGTATACATGCAGTTCATTATTAGTTCATGTTAACTAATGTAGTTAACTAACAAACCTTATTGTGAAGTGTTACCAATAATGTTAACAAATGGAATCTTATGACTTTGTGTGACACTTGCACTGGCACATTAATGTTAACAGTTTTAGTAAATGTCTAATAAATCTATAAATAATAAAAACATTTATGTTTTTTTACCATGTTCCATCTCATTGTAAAAAAAAATGCATCATGTTGCAATGGTTACCTCAGAAAAAATCATCTCTATAATGCAGGCGAAAATATGTAGATTAAATCGTAGCCAAATGTATGTGGATAGTTAAAAAATTTTATTGCATTATATATAAAAAAAATATGATGTACATTTAGACATGTAAATGACTTGTACACACCCTCATGTTTCAATCAGGTTTTTTGCCTTTGGGGCACCATTTAAAAGCAGTACCTTGAAAGACAGTGAGAAGAATGGTCAGGAATGTAGAGTTCTATGAAAGGATATTGAAGGTTATTATCAGGAAGAACTTGTGATCAGCTGTGTGATATTACATCTGCATTCAGGGCTCGGCTTGAAAAATATGCTGCATGGTGATAAGGAGGACATTGTTTTATATTAATCGAATCCTTTTGCACTTACACTAAATTCAGACCGAAGTGAGTGCACTTACCTGTAATTCTCACAAGTCTTCCTTTATCCTGTGTTCCATATATAACAGCAAGAGAATGACATACTGACATACTAGGTATATGGTGTGTGGGCGTTTAACCTCCACTCAGATAACTTCATCTTTTCACACACTTGCTGTAGGCTGGTGAAGTGGCATAATAGATTGTTGAGCTTTTTATAAGTACAAAATGAAATAATACTTGGAAAAAGGTCATGTTAATCAATTAAGAGTCATTGCTGTGTAAGCACAAGTTTTGTATTTTCATAGCTAAATATAAATTATTAGATTATTTTATAGTCATGTTTTTTACATGTTTTGTTTTTATCTCATCTAGACCAGAGCTATTCAAACTTTTGCATTGCCCAAATATTATGATCCTATGGGGAAAATATATTTCACGATTCCCAGGGGGAAAAAAAGTCAGAATCGCCAGATATAAACCCGGAATAATAAACTTGCGAGATACACATAAACACACATTTGCGAGTTATAAAGTCCAAATTTATTGAGAGATATAAACTCGCAATTGTGAGACAAAAAGTCAGAATTGTAAAATAAAAAGTCACAATTACCTTTTGTACATATAGTGGTGGAAACCAGCTTCCATAGGATCCCCTTGCAAAAGGATGTATTTATGCTGTGAAAAATATATGTATAAAATGGAAAATATTTACTTGCTATATTTTCTTAATCAGAAGAATAAAATAATTAGTATTTTTCTTCTTTTTTTTCTTCTTTTATCTCATTATGCACGCAGGCGCATACTGAGAAAAACCCTGCAAACCTCCTACAGTCCCCTGGGAGTCTTCGGCCTCAATGCAAACCCCTAGTTTTGTCCATCATTGAGCTCAGACCCCCACTGGTGCAGCTTTAATAAATATACTGTAGGTGCACAATGTGTCTGAATTTTAACCTCTATGGCTAAGTGGAAGCATTTTACAGCATCATCTGTCTCTCCTCACTGTCTTTCTGCATCTCTTCCAGTGGCAGGGTTAATTAATACACTGGGAATAGCTGTAAGTCTTTCTTCCCCTTGGAGGAGGTCTTGGAATACTGAACAGCCGTATATACCTGGTGCAGGTGTGATATATGTTTCTTCCCTATAAACATGCCCAACTGTTCCCTCCTTGTGTCATCAGATTTTTAAACGTCAGTATTTAACGTCTCCTAGTCGTTCCTCTGTCTCATCACCACCGTCATAACAGACATGAAACAGATGTTGCCGTTTCTACCTCCCAAACGATTCGGTTTCCGACGCTCTCCATCAATATTGAATGGGCACATCAACCTTTCACAGATCTCAGGAGGGATCCATGTGGATGAATGATGGCAACCTTGTTTGAAAAAACAATATCATTACGCAACGTCTAGTTCTCACCTTATGTTGATTCTTCCCCCTCTTTCCATAAAGTCTTCTCTTCTCTTCTCTTTCACAGTTTGTATTTAAAGATCTATTCATCTGCTCTTTCTAAATCAATATTTTAGTCTCCTCTTTCCAGGGAAACATCTAAACAATATTAAATAATTATTAAAGAATATAATTTTTTCTTTACTCATTGGCAACAGTTTCTTAGCATTAATATATTGCAAAAACTACTTATACCTGTACTTAAAAGAAAATAAACTTAATTCAAGATTGTATGTCTAACGCAATTTTCTAGTGGAATAAGATCTGAGATCACAATAACAATCTGGGATTTAAAATCTCATTTAAACCTGGAAATAAACACGTTTTAGGATTTAACGTTTCTTTAAACAAAAAACAGTTATATGACGAAAAATGACAATGAAATATTTAAAGGTCCCATGACATGAAATTTCCACTTTCTGAGGTTTTTTAACATTAATATGAGTTCCCCTAGCCTGTACATGGTCCCAAAGTTTCTAAAAATTGTAATCGGTGTAAATCGTGCTTTTGCTATTTTTCTCTGCCTTTGAGAAAATGGAAGCTCAACCGGGCTGATCTTGAATCTCCTCCTTATGACGTCATAAGGATAAATGTTACCTTTCTCTGCTTTGCACGCCCAGAGAATATTTCTCGCCCATGAGAAAATGAGCTAGGAAGTAGAACGCGCGCGCGCGATTTTAGTTTGTCCACGAAGCATAATAATTGCTCAATAATTGGATGTACAAATGAACATCGAATGGTTAATACAGAGCTGGGCTTGCTGAACGTCGGACAAGTAAGTCAACAAATTATATATGTGTTGCTTTACTGTTTATGGTTACCTCTTACACGTAGAATGTGGCTGTCACATTAGCTATGCAGCTATGCAGTTACTTGCGCTAATGTAAAGGTAGACAACATCAAGTTACACATACTGTAACGCGAGTGTTGTACATTTCTTTGTTATTTGGATAACCGTTTTCCTGTTGGTTATATGGCGCGCGCGATATCCGCATTTCAAGATCGCAGAGCTTGATGTAATTGTAATAAGATCAATTACAGACGTTACAGATCTCTCATGAAAAGGCAACAGTAGGTTCGCGTTAGCTACATGATGATAACTGTAAACCATCCGAATAAAGTAACGTATCCAGACATAATATTTTAAACTAACCATTCGGAAACGTCCTGCTGGAGCCGCTGAGTTGCAACTTCTTCATCCGTTGCTTCTCCATCTGGATCAGATTCTGGGTCAAACTGAAATGCTTGAACGACTGCGTGTCTTCGTGCCATTGCAATATATCCAACATAAACAAACATGCATGAAGAATGAAGAATCAATTATTCGCTCGTGCAGGGGCTGCTTCACTGCATTATGGGAGAAAGCGGTGTTCTTTATAAAAGAAGCACTTTAGAAATAGTTGAAATTTTATTAGGACTCATGGGATATTATAAAAAAATTATCCAAACTATAATAGCCTAGCCTACATATTTTTAAATTGTATCATATATTGCTGCCATAATAACCATTTCAAATTTGTACGTGCTTTCTTCTCTTTCCCATTTTTGTTCGCTGAGGTGGAGCTGCGATGAAATATTGTTTTTGTAAATACTTTCCAGCATTTCAGTAATAAAAGTGTGCATCTTACGTACGGTGCTCGGCAGTGATCAAAAAGGATTTAAACAGTGAATTTGTAATCTCTTCTTGTAAACTCAGAGATTTGGATTCAGACGGCAATTAAATTCCCACACGACCTGTTTGTCAAAAACAGTAGGTACTAATTTGGCCAAGGATTTTTTATGCGGGTTGGGTGAGAAAAAACACTGATATTATGGATTCGGACGGCACTAAAATCACAGCTTACCCCTTTAAATGTTTAAAAAACAGGACGAGCCCATGAGAAAAAATTAACGTCCGAATAGGACTTAACTGACAGTAGCCTATGCGTTCACTGGCCTTTAAAAGCGCTCTTTTATTAAATTAATATAATAATAATAATATAATTAAAATTCTAACAACAATCAGTGTAATGACAATTTTATTCTTTGCATGAAAACTTCAGAATTATATTTGTGTAGACCTGCAACAGTGATAAGGTTAAGCTATAGTGGTCCAGACCAACCTTCCGAACGAATGACTTACAGAAGGTATACTTAACTAAGAACGTTTCGGGAAACACGTATTATCGATAAGGTAGAGCTTAAGGTGTAACTTAAAGGGATAGTCCACTTTGAAATTAATTTTTGGTATGTTTTAGCTTACCTCAAGGGCATCCAAGATGTAGGTGTCTTTTTTTCCGCAGTAGTTTAAATTTTTATATTTTTAGGTCAAACCGTTCTTGTCTGTCAGTCATATAATGCAGGTCTATGGTCATTATCTCAAAACACAAGCACAGAGTCCAAATTAAAACAATTCCCCGTCGTCCAAATTAAACAATTCCCCATCGTAAGTACACATTGATGGCCTAAGACACGAAACGAGCGGTTTGTGTGAGAAAACGAACAGTATTTATATCGTTTTTACCACTTATACACAGCCATGTCCGAGTGATCTGATCTGACGTGTACGCAGACTGGTGCATAGATATATACACACTAGATGTCGCCTTGTCTACGGCAGTTCATTGGAACGAATGTCTTTAAGGCGACATCTAGTGTATATATCTAAAAATATCAAAATTGAAACTACTGCGGAAAAAAAGACACCTACATCTTGGATGCCCTTGAGGTAAGCTAAAACATACCAAAAATTAATTTCAAAGTGAACTATCCCTTTAAGACCAACGTAGTGTTAAGAAGGTTTTGGGAAACGCAGCCCTAATCAAAATGAATTTCATGTAAAGTTTTCAGTGCTACCTGTTAGTCGAATTATGTAATAATACATGTAAAAATTAAACAGGTTTTAATTTAGAAAGCATTGTCACTAGTGGCGAGCTTTTGGCCGCCCTATATATGTCCATGGGGTAAAATGAACGACTGTGCTGAACATGCAAGAAGCACTGGTAATGCATTGCACAAAGTCATCCAACACAGTCGCCCTGAAGTGCTTAGCTCAATCTTTTGTGTTTGGTGCTGTGAATCAGTGCGGCTGAACCAAAATAGGCAACTAGGTCAGTGGTGTTTCTATGCTATTCATCAAAATCCTGCTGGCTCCGTCTATGCAACCAAGAACATAAATGAGACGCAGCGCATCCGTCGCTTTCTTTCTTCATCACACTCATCAAGAAACTGGTGCTTTTTATCCAACATTTATGTAATTGTTCTTTTTTTCTGTGAGGTTCACAGCAAAATTTTCTTTATTTTTTTTTTAGGATGAAAGCAGTCATAATTTAGTGGGGGTGGGGTGGGGTGGGGGGGGGTTGTTTTTGGAAAGTCCAGGAACCGAAATTAGAGGAATGTTTATGGCTTCAATACAAGATAAGCTTAATTGCATTTGTTGAATAATGTTGATATACAAGCTACTATAAAAATTAATTTCCATTTGTGCCTCCATTTCTAGGAGTGACAGTGTGACACTTTCAGTGGAAGTGAATAAGGGTCAGTATGTAAATGTTAAAATACTCACTGTTTCAATAGTTTAGCCACAAGACAAACAATATGCGTATTGATTTTAACGTAAGTGTGAACTTTTTCAGTGAAACGTTATATACAATCACAACGCAATGCTATAAACACTAAAACAACTGTAAACATTAGCTTTTTAGTTCAATAAAAAGTTTTAAACCGAAAAAAAAAATATATATTTTGCTTTTATATTTTTATATATCTATTTATTTTATATATTTTAAATATAATTATATATTGCTTTAAAAAATATATAAAATAACATGCAAGTTGAATTTATATATATTTTTTTGTAATCAACATTGTCACAAATGCAGTTGATTGACGTTAAAGGGATCATTTACACTCAAGTTGTTCCAAACCTGTATGAATTTCTTCTTTTGAACACATAATAAGATATTTTGAAGATCGACGGGTAACCAAACAGTTGATGGGCTCCATAGACTTCCATAGTACAAAAAACTTTTTGGAAAATGCTTTGGCCCATCAACTCTTTGGTTACCCATATTCTTCTAAATATCTTCTTTTGTGTTCAACAGAAGAAAGAAATTCATACAGATTTGTAACAACTAGAGGGTGAGTAAATGATGACAGAATTTTCATTTTGGGGCGAACTATCCCTTCAAGTATCTCTTTCTGGTGTTTAGAATAGTATCTATGCTACCTTTTCAATACCTTGCACTGATTGGTCTAAACATATGTCATTACCTCACTCTGTCGAAACACATAGACGGCATTGTTGTGTAAGTCATTTTTGGACCTTAATTTCAATAGATGGCCTTTTTGAACTAGGGAGAAAGTTATAAAAGTTACAGTATGTTTTAATACATTGAACTCATTTAAAAAAATCGAGGAAAAATTTTTTTTTCATGCTTTGTATACACCCCCGTAAATTCATTTAAATGGACATGATGATTTGGGATTACTAGATTCTGGCAGCGCTGTATGCAGTTTTTGAGGTATTAATTTTTCAGTGTAATTAAACATTAAAACAGAATGGTTCAGTCAGTGTTATATGATGGCTGGTTAGTGCTGTGCTGTACTATTTTTATTTTTATTTTTATTTTCAGCAGCATGAACAGCAATATAGATGAGAATTACCTCTATTATCAGAGGCCTCTCACACCGGGCTGCTCTACCATCTGAATGAGAATTAGAAGTCATAGCGGTCCTGTGTCTTTTTTAATTAAGCCTCATTTAACTTTTCACAGGAAGAGAAATTATTTCTGCAGCTCATATTACTCAACATTAGAAGCTATTACGCCTGCCAGTGATTCCAGACTTAGACAAGATGTGGGTCATTGTGAGTCTGCACGTTGCCTGGTGTAGATTCAAGAAAAGAAGCTGGTCATTTTTTTGCCGTACAACATCAGGGCAAGCACAAAGAATCCAAAAAAATTTGAGGATTTATAAATGATTTTGTTTATCCTCACAGAATGTCATGGAACATCATTGAACCATCAAGGCCATAGTGAAAATCTCAGAGAATATTAGGCACTGATCACTTAAACTTTCCAAGCAGTGCTAGAAAAATGTTAAAATGTGCTTTCTTGTTAGTATAAACATATCATTATAACTAACATTTCAGCCCTGGTTTAAGACAAGAAAGCATGCAATTTTAGTTCCACTGTAGTGATTGTGTTTCCTGAGTGCCGTGTTAAGGCTGCCTTCGATAGTGAAGTTCATTCCGCTACATTTATCTCAGCTCAATCAAAGGAAAATACACAATGTCCTCAGCAGAGCTTATGTATCTGTCACATAGTGACAGTGAGCATGGTTTCTTTCATTACAACACGATCAATACACTCCAATCAATCATTTTCTTGCCAGTGTCAAAGGCCTGCCAATACCTTTACCAGAGCCCACTGCACAGACATAGACAGAAACAGGAAGAAGGAAGATTTCCTGGGTTTACAGCCAATGCTTTAATGCCTTAACACATGAGCGCTCTTTGAAACTGGGTGCAAAGGACCCAATCTGTAATCTTTGTATGAGACTTTGTGGTAGCGTCACCACCTTTAGACCCCGTGTACATTCAAGTCGACTTCAAAAGGGACACGTTAGTCTGAAGCTGAGTGGTTAGTAATGCTCATGTGGTTCAAATGTCACTTGTGACATTTCCCAGTAGTTCCTGTTCCCTGTCCGCTCCTTCATTATTGTCTCTTCAAAAGGCCCCAAAAAAAGTGACATTATCAGATGTTCCCCATAAATTATACACAAATGAAAGTCGCAGTGTTTCAATTTGAGATAATTAAATGGGCCCTACAAAGGCTGTTATTTATTATACTTTCAGTTCACATGTGAAGACAGTAGAAGGATGTATTAGCTTGACTCACTGCAATGTCATATTCTCAAGACTATTTGCAATTCCCCATGATGATTAAAATTCTAATTCAGAACCAATTATCTAATGTTTTGTTATGAAATATGCATGTCATAAGTTGCCTATAGTAATCAGATTTACAGATGGATCCTGGGGTCATATTAGGCTAAATCCCATAAAATGAAATATTCTCAGAGGAGAGTGCTGACTTTCTCTTTTTATGAGGGTGCTAGTAATCCTATAAAGTCTGGATTTGCCTTTCTTTATGAGGCTCAGTGTTGTGTTGGATCTTAGGGGCTTAAGAGCTGCCAAACAGGGACAAATTACAAATCATTGAGAAAAACCAAAGCACTGCAGCTATTGATTCAAACAAATCAAGGGTAAACAGCTTTCTACATGATCTTTCCACTCCATTGCATTCATGTCCCTGGATACACAGCCATTGTAACCGCCGTGCTGATCTCCTCTTGCATGCTGTGTTACCTGTATTCACAGATCCCTCAGCTTATCTCCCATAGGAAGACGGTGTAACGTGAGGATTTTTTGTGTATTCCGTGCTGCAGTCAACACTGACCTATCGGACACAAAATCGTGAATGTGACCTTGTTGTGTAAAGGTTGTACGGCCTGTCGTGAGCAGACCTTGAGCAAATATGTGAAGCCATACACGGACAATTCAAAATAAATGCTGTTGGTCGTTCAAGTGTAACAATCTTTTATTTATTGGATATTAAATGCGTGTCTTCAGGTTCAAGCTTGGAGAATGTTTGCTTGTCATTTGGGAATTGATTTTGTTTTGTTTTGTTTTTTGGTTCATCTTTGGAATTTAAAATAGCTTTTTAATTAAAAACAAATAGAAATTCAAATGTACATCGCACTGGTTTGGAGGAGTGCATGATGGAATGATTGATTATAAGCTTGTTTGTTTCAGGTAATGACAATACAAGTCATTTATGACAAAAATAGGATGGCTGAATGGATCCTGCTGGACTATGGCAGAAAATAACATTTCACTCAGGTCTGTTCTGAAAGCAAGTGAAAAAAAAAAGAAACAGAAAAAAACTACAAACAATATAATGCAACCATATAATCGTACATTAGGCTTTCCAACTTTTAAAAAGGGGAAAAATGCCTCCCATATCTTCTGTTGACATCAAATGCTGCGCGTCCAATCAAATGCTATGGTATTTTTCTGCAGATTCATTCACTTGGTAGAAGCTAGACAAACTAGACAGATGCCAACATGCATGACATCCTATCATCCTCAAAAACAAATCAGAACTACATAAGGAAAAAGAAAATACAAAGCAAATGGGTTCACTTGCAGTAAACATAAACATGGTTTGTGTCAACCAAAATATGTTTTGTGCATTGGCTTAAAGACATTGAAATGCAAGACATTTTGAATTTGTCATATTCATGTAGCTTATGCCATTTAGCTATACCATTCAAATGTTTGGGAAATGAATTATTTTATTCAGCAAGGATGCATTAAATTGATCAAAAGTAACAGTAAAGACATTTATGATAGATGAGACATGTTACAAAAGACACATGATAAGAAACAATAAAAAAGATTTATATTTCAAATAAATCATTGTCAAATAATCCTGAAAAAAAACAGTATCATGGTTTTCACACAAATATTAGGCAGCACAGCTGTTTTCAAAATTGATGATAATGACAAATGTTTCTTGAGGATCAAATCAACATGATAAAATGATTTCTGAAGGATCATGTGACACTAATGACTGAAGTAATGATGCTGAAATTTCTGCTTTGCAATGATAGAATCAAATAAATGCAGCCTTGAGACTTGAGACTTATTTCAAAACATAAAAAAATATCTTATGAACCCCAGTTTTTTTTATGGTTTTGGTGCAGTGTTGGGTCACCACTTGATGTCCAAATCTGGTTCCTGATTAAGCAAAACCATTTGAGAACCATGAAACTAGATCAAACCAAAGGTTTGGCGGATTAGCAGGGCACCATTTGACCCTGCTTGTTAGATGATGTAACTACACCATCTGATGTAAAAATTAAAAAATTAAAAAATTCTATACATTGACAGCCATTTAGATTTTTCTGTGTATTCTGAGAAAAATAGTGCAATCAACACTATTTAATTATATTATAGTAGATATGTTTCAAGTGTCTGATTCTTTTTTAATGCATATTTCTTTCCCTGTCTGCTTCCACGATGTGATTAGTCACATGGCATTTACTGCTCAAGTGATTGGACCAGCCAAGGAACTGCCATTAAGATGAATAGGAATACTAACAGCTAGGTATTGCAGACTTCTTGGCTTTTCGGTTATTCTGTTAGCACCCTTTCTTCGAAGTTATCTGTGGGATTCAATCACGAATCTATTAGAATCAGCATTTTTATGGGAACTATGAATGGGAATCAGTATTTTTTCATCCTTTTGTCAGAGATGGATTTCAGTAAAGATCTACCTGATTTTGTCAGCGAAAGAAGCTTCAGTGTACTTTTCTGAACTATCAAATTGCACACTCTTTGCCTACATAATAAGGTATAAGACATAAAGGTCACAGAGCTAACCTTTCCAATGAGATGTCAGCCTTACAGAGAGAGAACTGTGCTCTGTACTTCAATGAGAAGCACGAATATCTCTACAGCACCTTTAGCAGTTAATAGTTTACCTTTATTGAGTCTGAGATATCTGATTGTTTACCTCTTATATAATTACACCTCTTTCTCATGCAAAACACCACCTTTATGCAATGCTACATCTATTAAATAAATCATGACACGTTGAGCGTTAACTAGGTGTCTCGCTCTCTTTCTCTTTGTCTGTTTCGGCCATCAGAGCAGAAAGAAATGTTTGAATGCACACTGGTTCCAGAGGTATCAATTAGTCATATGTTAGGGGAGCCTTCAAAGGGGACATTGAAATTCAAATTAATTTCAGTGCTTTCATTAAATGAATTTTGCTCTGAGAAAGTCATGAAGGCTGTTGGATCGGTGTGGTTTCTATTTAAGAGCCCTGGTTTGATTTCAAAATAATTCTCACATTCACCAACCAGTTATTGTGTTAAATAGTAAAATGTCCAATTCTCTGAAGTGATTATCTTCATTTTGTATGTGTTTCTTTAAGTTAAACTGTCCACACACAAGCCATATTCAGATGAGACTGGTTTTCCCTTAAGGCGTCGGAAAAAATGTTTTCACAGACATACTTTTTTATTTTTAATCCCATCTGAATCAAACATGACCTTCTTCTTTGTACAACCTTGATAAAAATGTTGGAGCAAATTGCCAAGTGGTTTCCAGCTAACTCAGATGGTTATATGCAAAAATCTGGAAAAGAAATTCAGATGTACATAATAAAAGCATACTGGGGTAAACCAACATTAAAACTTAAGTTCCCAACCTGCAATTCTGTTTTGTACCTATAAGCCCTGAAATTAATAAGAATTAGCATTCAAGTCAGTGTCTACAAATCACAGAACTGAATTGTCAAGAATTTAACAATATTCAAATTTGATTATTTCTGTCATCATTTTTCAGAGCCAAAGGATATTAAATGAAACACTTAGCAAGCACCGCCATGCACTAATAATATTTAGTTCCTTCTCATTACAGTCTGCTCAGAGTAATCTATTAAGAGTGTACCACACACAGGCGGATCATTCACTACAGTCTTTTGTTTAAAATGAAGCTTGTCGTTGATGAATCTATACAATTTGATCTGATGCAATCTATGCTCTTTTATTGCCATCTTGGTGAAAATTAACATCATGTACAGTACAGCATTCTTCCTCATCAGGCATCAATTCATTGAAATGTGTGAAATTGATATGCTAAATGCAATGGATGCATGCAAACGACAGAGGAGGGTCTTTATCACAGGCACTGCGCGTACTCGAGATGATTCTTGTGGCGGTTTTGTTCTGTTCCCAGGCAGCCCTCAGGTTCAGCTGAGCTGTTTGATAATGGCTGATGACTGTGTTGATGAATTTGTTGAGAAGGAGGGGGGAACCTGGAGGTTTGGGGGGGGGGTTGTGCTGCATTGCTCATGCTTCCCGATCCGATCTTGGCAACACATCCATGGTTGGCTAGACTTCATAACAACCTCTATGTAGAATCCAGCTGGGAGTATTCTGTCAGCCCTGCTGGTGCCTGATTCGGAGACTGATACGCTACAATCCAACACAATCACAGTCCTTCCAAGCCAACACTGGAAATCCAAATCATGGCAAATATGTCAGTAAATCGAACATCTGTGAGGGAAGATGAAGAAAAAGACTATTTTAATTCCCCGTCTGTCAGAAGGCTTGACACGGCTTCTGGTGTGTCATAGCAGATAATAATGAAGACATATGACTGTAGGTGAAGTGCACTTCATTTGTTTTGAGCATTTAGGTGCCCTATTCTACCACCTGTGACATAACTTCGTAATAGCAAGCGATTGTAGCTGGACTATGAATATTACCCCTAGTCTCAATTATCCACACTGCAGTATTTCTGGCCTTGATGTCAGATTTTCTCTCCTCTTCATTATCGTTGATGAAATGTGTAAAAATAAAATTATCGTTACAAACATTTTCATCAGTAACTTTGTCACTAAAAGATTACCTTTGGCTGAACTGCATTATTTTAGCATCCGATTCATTAAAGGATCCATATGCACATCAAGTAACGACGCAAATAAACCCCCCAAAAAATCTCTGTATGTATGTAATTTGCATGCTGCAGTTCCTGATCTTGCAGGTGTCTCACAATCTGCCGTTCTTTACGGGGGCTGTACTATTTGCGTAACATAGATCTAATTCATATGTTTATAATATCTATTTATAATATAACAGAAGGCGTGTTTGCACTGAAAGTCAGTTATTAAAAAACTTTAACATCTATTTCAACACAATTGGTTAAACCGGATTGTGGGCTGTTGGTGAATAAGATGCAAGTTTTTGCACAAATAGCATGAGTAAAATTGCCACAAATGTTTAGTGAATTTGCCCTGCCCTGAGTCTCTTTCTCCAGCTCACAATTTGCTCATCTGTGCAAACTACCAGTAAATAAGGACTCTGCTCAAGGCTAAAGACCTCTCTTAGTTTCTGTGTTCCATCACTGGTATTTTTGTCCTTGTAATTTAGCATGGAATGGATGTTTTTGAATGCCGTCTTTGCCAGTACCATTACCAAGCCCTGAGCAAATAAGCTTGCCGCCCCCGTGCTGGAGGATGGGACAGTCACTGACCTACTTCCATGCTCTGAGCCGGCAGAGAGGTGGAGGAGAGGCCGTCTGACAGTAAGAGAGGGTGGACATCCCAGGAATAGGGATATATCACATCTGCTATGACCCCACTATTTGTTGTTGTATAAAGCAACCTTTTAAATTAATAGAAACTTCACAACACTGCTGTATTTCACTTCCATAATATATAACAGCAGATTCAAACATTGGCTTAACTGGATTGCAGACATTGAAGAATTATATATATTTTTTTTCTGTTCAAATAGCATTAAAAAGCTTATACAGTATTTCAGGCTGTGCCAGCACGTGCGCAGAGGGTGTCTCAGGACGCTAAAGGTACATCCCAATTTATGTACTTGTGCAATATTTAATGCTGTTTTGTATAAATAGTGTGAGCAATGTTTTCACACTGAAAGAAATAGTACACAATAGTGTACTCTGATAATGCACTCAATTAACTTGAAAAAACGAAAAAAACGAGGATGTGTTCAAGTCACTGATCTACAGTATATAAATGACTGGATTGCTCAGGACATCATAAAAAAGTGAAGCCACTGCGCCGCCATATAAGAGAATGGAGGAACGAGGAAGCATCAATTTGAGTATTGAGAAGCACCCGACAAGATGTTGATCTAAACACCATCCTCAGTTGTAAAAACACAGAAAGAAACTGGGAGGAGGGGCACCACCGTAAGCGTTGAGGAATGCCATCTACTCTGGCAAGCATACTGTGAGGTTAACTTACTGTAACAGTCATGTGACTTCTACATGTGTGCTGATCATGTGACTTTAATAGGTGTAAATTTGCCAGAGTTACTTCCTGTGTTTTTACAACTGAGGATGGTGTTTGGATGAACACCAAAACGTCTCGTCAACTCTTTTTTTATGTAGTCCAGTGATTTTAATTAAGAGTTTGTTTGAACATTTTATTACCTGGATGTTTTAGAAAGTCATGAATTTACATAGACATGAGTAGACTCACTCCCTATGGGGTCGAGGGTCTGTCCAAATATACTTCCCTTGTCCACTTGATGAACGCTC
The DNA here is from genome assembly GCF_965113295.1 of Leuciscus leuciscus. NCBI lineage: Eukaryota > Metazoa > Chordata > Actinopteri > Cypriniformes > Leuciscidae > Leuciscus > Leuciscus leuciscus. The sequence goes on from NC_138732.1 coordinate 10,405,420, forward strand.
TTCAAAATGGCGGCAGGCTTTCCCCCAAGGGGAAGTGCTTAGGGAAGTTCACAACCTAGTGTATATACGTGCATAGTGTAAAGTGTGTCATTTGGGACACAATTTGCCTGCTTCTATAGCAACCAGAGCTTCTAATGGCAGCAGTGGCATGATGACTTTACCAATTATTTAGAAGATGGGACTTGTTACGCCATATTGCACATTGCACTTTCTCCCATTCGTAAGTTATATGAGTGCACCACTTTTGTATATCTAAAGTCTTTGGCATGAAGCAGTTAGCCTCTACTTGTAGATGTTGTAACCACCATTCTGTGGGCAAAAAGGTGAGTTGGTATATTCCTCTGAGCCAGGTTTACAGAGAAGAGACTGACAAATGGGGATTGGTGACATCAGGTGAAAAGTAAAGTGGTTTCAGGGATAGAACATGTTATTACATTTTGATGAAAGATTAGGAAGGTAAACGTTTTTCTTTGGAATAAGATGTCATGCACAGATGATCTGTCCCCAGTAAGACCAGGAACTTACATTAAGAAAGTAAATAGATGCCTGGGTTCACAGACAGGGCTTAGATTAAGCCAGGATTAGACCTTAGTTCAATGAGGACATTAAAGTAGCTTCTATAAATGTGCCTTTGAAAAAACTAAACAAAAAAACATTACTGGTGTGCATCTCGAGACAAAACAATGGCACTGACATATTTTAAGATATGTCAGTACAAGTAGCTTTAAGTTAAAACAGATCAAACATGCATTTTAGTCTGGAACTAGCCTGTGAAACTGGAGGAAAGTCTATTTTTATTTCATGTTGACTTTTGTTCTTAAAACGATGAACCTCTAAGTACAAAATGTCTTCTTTTGGTTACAGCAATTGTAATGTTACATATAGAAATTTTGGATTTTCAAGGTAAGCATGCATTACATTTCCCTTGGAGAACATGAAGCAGGGGGGAAATAGTATACCTATAGTTTTTTTTTTAGTTTTTTTTTTACTTAAATAGACTTGAAATGTAATAATGTGCTGTCAGTGGAATATTATGACAGCATGAGAGGTGATCAAACCCTGACACAAAGCGTGAAAGGGTTCATTTTGGAATAATGGGACTGACATTATCCAACATACAGTATTATGCAGCTACAGGACAAAAAAATAAATAAATGGGCAAGAAATATTAATTTAAGTTTATTTGAGAAGAGAGTGTTTTGAGAGAGTGTAAGAGCACAATGAAGGAAACTGGTTGCCAGGACAACAGTCAGTTGTACAAAAATATTTGGAAGAACACAGCGACTGACCAATCAGAATCAAGTATTCCAGAGAGTTGTACAAGGTGTCTGATTTTTCACTCTTTAAAATGTTAAAGGAGTCATAACCTAGTATTACCTTGGATACCCACGCTCTATTATAGTCTTTCAGGCCCTTCTAAAAAAGAAAAGTGGAAAAAAAATAAACACAGAGCTCCTCTGACCCTTATTTCTGAAGGCATTATTGTCTCGCGAGATCTGATGCGATATTTTGGCTGTCGTGGACGGTCATTTTAATAATGCAAATGAGGGGCGCGTTGATTGGTGGCAGGAAGGAGGGGGGTTGACACCGCAGGTAACTTCAGCATATCATTCCAAAATGACATCATGGCGCAAGTTGTGAATGAACCCGACCTGGCCGCGACCTACGGAATTCAACCGTATATGCACGAGCCAGACTCTGAACCTGAGCTGGAAAGGGAAGATGTAGAGTCGATGGAAGGACGTCTACATCAAGATGTCTCTGAATGGTAAAGACAATCATTTTGACTGAGACATACATTATATACCTTTTATTTAATGTAGATTACATTAACGGAGATGTAGTCTACTTTATTTTTTCAGCTTACTGTGGTTATTGAGATCAACGTTTGCTATCATGTGGTGTTTTTGCCTTGTTTCACGTTGTGTTTTTTTAGACATTCAAATTTGTGAACGATTCCGGCGTAAAATGATTAGCACAGACACCTAACGTTAAGCCAGTGGGAAAGGTTGTAGGAACCGCGTCATTAAAAATGAATTTAATCCACTGGTCCCTGACAGCTTGGTCCGTTCTTGGGAGAGAAAACACATTTAAAGCCACAATATGTAACTTTTTTGCTTTAAAAATAGCAAAAATCACTATATCTATGTTATATATATTTTTTTGTTGCGTACTTACATTATCCCGACTGTTTCCAACAACTTTCAAACCAGGAGAAATTTGTAATTTAATTCGAGAAACGTCCCGTTTCTTTATTTCCGTTTTGTCACCGTCAATGGCGTCATATCCGCGTTGTCCCTGGTTTCTGCTCGTACTGCCATAGCAACCAGAGCTATGAACCAGAGCCCTCTGATAGTAACCAAAGCGACTGACGGTAGTTCGCAATGTCTATTTGCACGCTGTTGTTGTTTCGTTCAAACATTATGGACCATGGCAAGCAGACTTTGGATACAAAAGGAGAACTAAAACGAGAATCAATATCAGCGCGGTGTTTTCGAGATGCCTAGAGCTCCCATAGACAGTAAACGAGAGCTCCACGTCCGAGACTTCGACCGCTTCTACATGTACTTTATTAAACAGGTGAGCACATTTACATAAAACTAATCAATGTTATATAGCTCAACATGATGAAATGTTAGAATATGATCTGTATGTTATTCTAATGTTGATCTAGCTTACTGCTAGTCTCATACAGACAAACTAACACATACATTTCAACACATTCAAATGCAGTTTAGTGTGATAGTGTAATGTTAGACCAAGTGAAACAACGCTGCGTTACCTCACAAGTTTAATTTGTCTAATAAACTGACCTGTGACTGTGCAACGCATTCTCATCCTTGGGCGTCATAATACTGACGCTTTTGACATTTCGTCTACATCGAACACACATGGCACCCTTTAGCGTTGTGATGGCCACAGCCATGGCCTCACAACCAGTTCAAGAGCGGTAACTTCATGCACTTATATTTTTCCTGAGTTGATGCTGTTTTTCTTTAGGATTAGTTTATATACGTTTGTTCCATACACATTATATATTTGTTGCAAATATTTATTTAGTTACAAATAACTCACAGGACACGTAGTTCATTTCACATACATTATACTTTATTTAGTTGACCATACAGAAGTATATTTTTGGGAGCGCGCAACATTAGTTACTTTTGGATTGTCATTCTGTTTGTATAATAATTTGTTTCTGAGCTTACCAGTGTTGGATTCCACACCCGGGAGAGATCCAGGAAGTCGGCTGGCTTAAAGGGGTGGCGCTTGGAGCAGGAGCAGCTTTATAGGGGAGATGGCCTAATTGGACACTACCATTGTTTGTTATGTCCGGGGGGGTTAGCTCATTCTCTCCTTAGATATTTTGGGGTTTAGATTTATATTATATTGAGTACTTTTGTTGAGTTAAGGTTAAGTAAAAGTATATTCCTTTTGGAATAAGTTTTAGGTAGATTTTGCTGTTATTTGTAGTTTATGTAGTAGTGTTGTTGTTAGTCTTCCCCTGTGTGTCAAAATTGGTCTGATCAGCCAATATATAAGTCCCTGTTTCTTTTGTAGGAAGGCAGTTGTATTTTTGAGTCTTTTATGTTCAGAGCTTTAGTTATTGTCTGTTAATTTGACTTTTTTTTGGGGGCCCAAAACTTTATTTTTATTTTGTTGTCATTATTGTTGGGAAATAAAAACCCTTATTTTTGAATTTCCCTTGTGACTTCTCTTGCTTAACTGCTTGGTCCCTGACATATGGTGGCAGCGGTGGGACTATCCAGTTGAGGAGTGCAAGGTTTTTTTTTTTTTTTTTTTTTTTTTTTTTTCTCTCCATTCTGGTGAAGCATGCGAGGAGGGAGAGTGACAAGAGGCGGCCAGACAGGGACTAAGAAGACTGAGTCAACCCATATAGAGAGAGGACACCGGGTGGAAGGTGAGGACGCAATGGAGGGAGAAGCACTAAAGGGAGCATCAGGTGGTGAGGATGAAGATGGCAGAGAGCCAACGCTGAGTGACCTGGCTGGGATCATGCGGTCATTTATGGGTCAACAGGAGACCAGGGAAGCAAAATTGAGAGAGGAAGCTAACCGCCAGGAGTACCAGTTCAAAGCACTACAGCATCAGTTTCGCCTTCTGCAGCAGGAGATAGAGGTTCGCACATCTCCAGTACCAGAGCCTGCTTCCACAGTGCCAGATCCTTCTGAGGACTATGATTTGAATGGGGGTCATCCAAAAGCCCAAGCCTCACCCTCTATAGAGTCGATCCACCCCACCATGTCTTCAGCAGGTCAGTCTCGATCTTTTCATGAGCCTAGACTGGAAAAATTTACAGAAAATGATGATGTTGAACATTTTCTAATTACCTTTGAGAGAATTGCAGTAGCATGTCGGTGGCCAAAAGTGGACTGGGTTTTTCGTCTCCTCCCATTGTTGACTGGTAAGGCCAGAGGAGCCTATGTGCATATGGATGTAGATGATGCTCACGAATATGATAAAGTGAAAACAGCAATCCTGAAAAAATATGATATTAACCCTGAGACCTACAGGCAGAGGTTCAGATCTCTCTATGTGGAACCTGAGGAAAGCCCCAAGGAGCTGTATGTGAGGCTTAAAGAGCTGTATGTAAAATGGATTCAACCGCAAGGTAAAACACTTAATGAAATTAGTGAAATCCTGATCATGGAACAATTCTTGAGAATGCTGTCCCCTGAGCTTCAGGTTTGGGTAAAGGAGCATGGGCCGAAATCTGCTGCTGAAGTTGCCACACTTGCTGATGTGTTTGTTGCTGCCCGGAAAAAGGGCCAGCCATGGAGTAGTATGGGTGGGAAAGCTGGTAGGGACGGCCATAGGCCCATATCCCCTCAGTACCAACAGAGGCCGGCGCCAGGAGTGGGTAAGCCCCCCATGAGGGAGAACCAATATACACCACCTAGAGCTCCTAATAGAACGCCCATTTGCTACTTGTGTGGACAGGAAGGTCACGTTAAACCAATGTGCCCGAAGAATCCAGCCAAGCTGACCCAAATGTGTTTTATTCCACGCCAGAGTGCTACCCCTGAACCCAAAGGTAATCACACCATGAAAATGACTTGGGTTAAAATCAATGGGGAAAACCTTAGAGCCCTGATTGACACTGGCAGTACTCAGACCCTTGTACAGAGAAAATATGTACCAGCTAATGCTATCTGTACCATTGAGACTGTCCCTATTTGCTGTGTACATGGTGATGAGAAGCATTACCCCACTGCTGATATTTATCTGGAGATAGAGGGACAGATGTATCTGTTAAATGTGGGAGTGGCGGATCACTTACCTTTCCCTGTAGTTTTGGGTGAAGATCTGCCAGTACTCTATGACTTGATAAAGCCGGTGCAAAGTTGTAATGTGGTCACGAGAGCACAAGCTAAGCAGGTGGACGCAGACTCCATAGCCCTCAGTGCCTTGCCCTTCTATAATGAAGAGATTGAGAGATGTCCCGGGAAAGCTCACAAGACTCGTAGTCAGAGGAGGCAAGACAAATTTCAGGGCACGGCTATACAATCATCAGCTGAGGCTGCTCCAGACATGTCTCTGGGTTTTCAAATACCTACAGATATAATGCAAATGCAGGAAAATGATCCAACCTTGTCTACCCTTTTGCAGAGAGCACGAGGAAGGAAGCAGGAGACTAATACTAATGGTGAGCAAAATGAGTACGTCCTACAGAACGGTGTTCTTTACCATCAGAATGGCCAGGTGAAGCAGCTAGTGGTCCCACAGGTGGCCCGTGAAATAGTACTTAACTTGGGTCACTCCATTCCCTGGGCGGGCCACTTAGGGAAACATAAGACCACAGCTCGCATTAAGCGCCATTTCTACTGGCCAGGTTTGCAAATTGATGTTGCCCAGTTCTGTAGAAGCTGCTCTCAGTGCCAAAAGACGTCAATGAAAAGTCCCTCCAAAGCTCCACTTCAACCTCTCCCAGTTACAAGTATCCCCTTTGAGCGTCTTGGCATGGACATTGTTGGTCCGGTGGAGAAAAGTAAAACAGGAAATCGCTTCATGTTGGTAGTAACCGACTATGCAACCAAATATCCAGAAGTCTTCCCATTGAAATCAGTTAAAGCAAAAACTGTGGCTTTTTCCTTGGTGCAATTTTTCTCAAGAGTTGGTTTCCCTTGTGAGATTTTAACGGACCAAGGCACTAATTTCATGTCTGAACTTTTGAAACAGGTTTACCAACTCCTTGGCATAAAGAGGGTGCGCACTACGCCCTACCACCCGCAAACAGATGGGCTGACAGAGCGGTTCAATCAGACCCTCAAGCAAATGCTCCGTAAGTTTGTGAATGAGACTGGATCTGACTGGGATCACTGGCTCCCCTACCTCCTCTTTGCATATAGGGAGGTACCTCAGGCTTCCACAGGTTTTTCCCCTTTTGAATTACTCTATGGTCATGAGGTGAGGGGTCCTCTGGCCTTATTGAGGGACACTTGGGGAGGAGATCAGAAGAAGGAAGGGACCATTAATGTAATCTCATATGTTGTCCAGATGAGAGAGAAACTGCAGCGAATGGGGGATCTAGCCCAGACACACATGCTGGAAGCCCAAAAGCACCAAAAGACTTGGTATGACAAGTCAGCTCGACAGCGAGGCTTTCAACCGGGCCAGAAAGTCTTGGTTATGTTGCCTACCAGTGACAGTAAGCTCCTTGCAAAATGGCAGGGGCCCTTTGAGGTGCAGAAAAAGTTGGGGCCCACCACCTATCAGGTCTCCACTCCAGGGCATCAGCGTTCTAGCCGGGTGCTTCATGTGAACCTCCTTAAGGAGTGGGTCCCAAGAGCTGAGGTGTTCCTGATTCAGGCCGTAAAGGAAGAGGAGGAGGCAGATGACCAGTATCTGCCCTTGCCAGTGTCCACAGAGCTTGATGTAAGCCATCTGTCAAAGGATCAGCAGTCTCAGGTACAAACTCTACTTCACTCAGACATATTTCAAGAATATCCAGGGCGCACAAACCTGGTTGAACATGACATTGTATTAAAACCTGATGCAACCGTGAGACGGATGAGTTACAGGATACCAGAGCGCCTCCTGGTGTCCCTGAAGAAGGAAGTTGACCTTATGCTGTCTCTGGGGATAATTCAGCGATCTAAGAGTGAGTGGTGCAATCCCGTGGTGCTGGTTCCGAAGAAGGATGGGACAATAAGGTTTTGTATCGACTTCAGGTATCTAAACTCAATTTCAAAGTTTGACTCTTACCCCACCCCATGAATTGATGATCTCATTGACCGCCTTGGAAAAGCAAAGTATCTAACCACCATTGACCTCTGTAAGGGTTACTGGCAAGTGCCCCTAACCCAGCAGTCTCAGGAACTGACAGCCTTCCGAACACTCTGGGGGCTTTTTCAGTTTACGGTGTTACCATTTGGGCTGCATGGGGCTCCAGCAGTGTTTCAAAGATTAATGGACCAGGTTCTCTATGGATTGTCTGAGTTTTCTTGTGCATACCTTGATGACATTGTCATCTACAGCACAACGTGGGAGGAACATGTGGAGCATCTTAAAGTGGTCTTTGACCGCCTACGTTCTGCCGGCTTGACAATTAATCCAGCTAAATGTGCCCTGGCCAAGAAGGAAACTGAGTATCTGGGTTTCACCATTGGAGGTGGGTTAATTAAACCTCAGGTTCGAAAGATCCATGCAATTGAGTCATGTCCTCTCCCACAGACCAGGAAGCAGCTAAGATCTTTCCTGGGGATGGCTGGTTTCTACCATCGGTTCATCCCCAACTTCTCGGCCAGGGCGGCTCTACTAACGGATAAGACGGGCTCAAGATGTCCCAACCAGGTCAAGTGGACGGGGGAGGCAGTGGCAGCTTTCAAGGACATTCAAAAATCTCTGAGTAAAAGCCCTGTTTTACATAGTCCAAACTTTGAGAGACTGTTTATATTACAGACTGATGCCTCTGAGAGGGGTGTGGGGGCGGTGCTTCTACAGGGACCTAAGGAGGAACGACATCCTGTGGCATATATCAGTCGGAAACTTCTACCCAGAGAGGTCCGCTATTCAACAGTGGAAAAGGAGGCCTTGGCAGTTAAATGGGCCCTGGACTCTTTCAAGTATTACCTGATGGGCAGAGAGTTTATCTTAGAGTCTGACCACAAGGCACTGCAGTGGCTGGAGAGGATGAAATATACCAATGGGCGGATTACCAGGTGGTATCTGGCCATGCAGCCGTTCCGGTTTACAGTCCAGTACATCCCTGGCAAGTTCAACACCACTGCAGACTACCTCTCTCGCTGGCCCAGCAGCAGCTCTGAAGGGGGGGGATGTGTGATGGCCACAGCCATGGCCTCACAACCAGTTCAAGAGCGGTAACTTCATGCACTTATATTTTTCCTGAGTTGATGCTGTTTTTCTTTAGGATTAGTTTATATACGTTTGTTCCATACACATTATATATTTGTTGCAAATATTTATTTAGTTACAAATAACTCACAGGACACGTAGTTCATTTCACATACATTATACTTTATTTAGTTGACCATACAGAAGTATATTTTTGGGAGCGCGCAACATTAGTTACTTTTGGATTGTCATTCTGTTTGTATAATAATTTGTTTCTGAGCTTACCAGTGTTGGATTCCACACCCGGGAGAGATCCAGGAAGTCGGCTGGCTTAAAGGGGTGGCGCTTGGAGCAGGAGCAGCTTTATAGGGGAGATGGCCTAATTGGACACTACCATTGTTTGTTATGTCCGGGGGGGTTAGCTCATTCTCTCCTTAGATATTTTGGGGTTTAGATTTATATTATATTGAGTACTTTTGTTGAGTTAAGGTTAAGTAAAAGTATATTCCTTTTGGAATAAGTTTTAGGTAGATTTTGCTGTTATTTGTAGTTTATGTAGTAGTGTTGTTGTTAGTCTTCCCCTGTGTGTCAAAATTGGTCTGATCAGCCAATATATAAGTCCCTGTTTCTTTTGTAGGAAGTCAGTTGTATTTTTGAGTCTTTTATGTTCAGAGCTTTAGTTATTGTCTGTTAATTTGACTTTTTTTTGGGGCCCAAAACTTTATTTTTATTTTGTTGTCATTATTGTTGGGAAATAAAAACCCTTATTTTTGAATTTCCCTTGTGACTTCTCTTGCTTAACTGCTTGGTCCCTGACAAGCGTCAATATGAGACGCACAGAGCTTTGTTCGGTTATGGGTAGGTTTAGGTGTAGTGTAGGGATAGGGTTAGACCGCTAGGAGGCGCCTTCTGGCCCATTTCTATCTGCGTCTCATATTGACGCTAAAGGGTGCCATGTGCGTTCGATGTAGACGAAATGTCAAAAGCGTCAATATATGACGCCTTGGGATGAGAACGGGCTGGACTGTGAGTAGTAATTCTGCACTCGCATGTAACGTTAGTTCGGTAGAATGAAATGTCCATATTCCTTATGCGGGACTCGCGTAGCATGTGGAGCTGATAGCTGTCTCTTAGCAATCACGAACTGCTTCATATCACAGTCATGATAAAAGCATCGATGTATTCAGTCATCCATAAACATTATTAGATCCATAGATTAGATCGGTCGGCTTGACGTTGACGACAAGATCCATAATTCTTAGCAAATGTTGCGTCATCAAACTACGCCTTTGTTATTGTAAATAGGTTAGCGACCCCTAGTGGCAAAAAATTCCATACTGTACGTTTAAGTTACATGTTGATTCTGGCAGTCAACAACAGAGCAACTCAAGTGTGCACTACGTTTCTGCATCTTTCGCGACTGAATATGAGGGGGAGAGGGGCAGGGCGGGCTTCCTGCAGCATAGGTCTGCGGTGTCCATATATGGTATATCCTGCCCCGTCTTGACGTCAAGTCGGGGCAGAAATTAAAATCTCGTATTTGAGTGCGCGTGCACGTGGGCTGGTTTACGAACCCAGGGGTAAACAAACGCTTCACTTTTAAATATCGGCTTCCCGGCCAGTGTATAATCGTTAGGCAATCATAACATACATTGATTCTCGTGGAAAAGTGAAAATTACAGGTCATGACTCCTTTAAATCACTTCCTTTAGAATGGAATACAAAGTTGAAAACACTCAAGACACTTGAGAGCACAGGGAAGCTTTTAATCTTGCGTCATGATCCATATTTTTAGAGGTGAAAAGCAAAACATTGTACAATTTCGGTGATTACTAAAATCCTGCTTGTGTAGTAATGTTTGAAAACATGTGGAAGGAACCATTTAGCCTCATAACGGTCTGTTGACATTAATGTTTAGTGCCACTAACAACCAATTTCATGCAATTACTACTTCCACTTTCAAGAGAGATTTCTGTAACTAATGAAATGGACAACAATAAAAATTTGCTCACATTAGGACATGACTTGTTCGGCTGCCATGCTTGAAAGCGCATATTACTTTATGGTTGCTCAAAAGTCTTTTTCTCTATCATGGAGCCCTAATGAATCATAATTACTCTTATCAAACTCCATTAAAATCTTTCATCAAGGTCCTCTCAATGAAAAAAAAAATACAAAGAAGGTTCAGATTAAAAGCAGCTGGAGCGCATTGATTTTATACTTCATACTGAATACCCTCATTATTGCAGCCTCAGACTTGAGGTCAGTCCAGTTGGACTATGGAGACCACTACTGTCCACAGAGACTCCATGTCAGCAAACATGCTTTTATTATTCATTACTCAACATTTCTTTCAAACTAGGAGGCATGAAGTCTTCCTGTTTATTTAACCAGGACTCCATTGCAGCGTGGTAATTTATGCAACAGATGTGTGCGGCAGAGCACCGCCTAGTATGGGGAGCCATGATTAATTTATTTGTGTTTGGATAAGAGCATGTTTTCTAGGCGGATTATTATTTCTCTTTTGCAAAATCAGATCATATCTGGGTAAATTCAATATTGCCTTCTTAAATGAGTCAACGTTTTACTCTACAACTTTCAAAGAACAGCTGGTTTTCATTAGCAAAATAGCCACAGGTGTTTGCATAATGAAGAAGATTATATTTTATATTCAGGATGTGCTGTGGTAGAGATGTTTTAAAATGCATGAAAAGTTACAGCAGGTAAAAGGTTGATATTTTCATGACATTTAAGATTTGTGCCTTTGCACTTTTAATCACTCTCAATATAAAATGTCCTTAATAAAATGTACACCAACTCTAAAAAATAAAGTGTGGTTGGAACTCAGTATCAAAAATAGGAATTCTGTACTGAATGAATATTCAGTTTTTCATTTAAGTTGAATTTGATTGGTTGGTATTACTGCATTTGGCACTGGTGCCCATGCAGAGGCTTATTTTTTCGTGTCTGTCCAAGAAAAGCAGTAACTATAAAACTTCAAAACAAGTACTAGTGCAGAAAGATAATAATCTATGTTTTATTACCCTTATTGTTCTGAAGGACCTTTCAAAATGAATAAACAGAGCATTTTTCCCTTCATTAGTCTTCTTAATGTTGCCCATAAAATGCAGCATGTACTTTACTAATCCAGAGGGAAAGGTGAAATAGTCAATACATCAATAAAAAACAACACAAAAAGGCTTTAAATTAGAAACTATGTGAAGCCATTGAGATGACATGATGTTTCTCCAGACAGAACATGTGTATCGGAGGCCAGCTAGTAGTCGCTGTACGAGTAAACCTCACTCCTCTGATCTCAATAGGTGCTCTAGCGACAGACACTAGAGGCTGCAGTCTTTAGCCTCCTTGTTAGAGCACCTGACTCTCACATGACTACACATGAAAGGGAGGAAGGAAAGCATAATGTTTACTACTATCTCTTAAAGACTATAAACGTGTGTAAATCACAAACTAGAGGGTAATTAAAATGCATTAGCTGCTGAATTAGTGTGTAATTAAAAGTTATTGGTCTCTTAAAAGTAAATAACTTAATTGGGCTGTAAATTGTTTGTGTAAAATTAAGTATAATGATTCAATAAAGACACATTTCCCTCAGTGAAATATAATGAGCAGTATTTCTAAAGAACTATGGTTACAACAGAGAGTAACTTTTGTAACAACAGTTACAAAATAAAACAGACATGGAGGGAATGGGGAACATTTTACATTTTACAAAGCCACCCTAGGCCTACACACATATTTGCAAATAATAAAAGGCATCCAACCATATAATCGTGTTAGGATAGCAAAGGAAATTGCCTTTTTAAATGTGTTCCCTTATATTGATTTTAAAAGCTGTGCATGCATTAAAACTCCACGCTATTTTGGTGCAAATGCATCTGTCACTTTGAAGAAATCAAGCGTTGTGCAACATACCCTAATGAACTTACAAAAACACAGAAAAAAACATGAACCAACAAAAACACAGAGCTATGCAAGTGTGATGCTATACATGACCCAGACAACTTGACGGTCACTTGCAAGAAGGATAAACATGGTTTGTGTCATATTATATATTTATATTATATATTTGATGTACTTTTCTTAATTTGATGTTAACGAACCACAGCCACTGGATATTTCTACAGTTTCAAATCTGGAGCAAATGTGATTATATTCTCTTACACTATTTTATTTAATTTTTTTACACTTTCAGAAAACACTGAGCTAGCTGTCAAATGAAGTGGATTGAAAATGGGTTCATGTAAAATGTAGAGTGTGTTGTCAAAATGGCATGACTCCTACTTGTAGAAACCAGCTTTAGCTTGGCATTATTTCACTGATGCAGCTCTGTCAGTCTATTTTCTTGTCTGTCCATCCGTCTAGATATGTTTTCCTCTCCTGTCGGCTATTTGTCTGGTATTTCGTCCCCCATTTAGTTTTTGTCTTTGCAATCCCTAGTAAACTTTAAAGGAAAATAAAGTTCATCATTTTCATTATGCCCTCTGCCATACTGTATTCATCAGTGTGCACATTAAAAAGAGATTGCTGTGGAATCTTATAGTTTCGAGTGTGCCTAATGAGAAAATGCCCTGATTTCATTTGCATGTCTACTTTCTTGATTAGAAGTCTTGGATTAATGCTGAATCGGTAGATCTTGCTCACCAAAGCTTTTAAGCGGCATTTTGCGTGTTTTTGGGAGTAATGGTTTTAAAGAAAATCAGGATGTCATGTTGGTTAACTCCAATGAAACCTTCATGTAACACTGCAAAAACAAACCATTCCAAACCGCAAGTCAGTAGTACACTAAATAATGCTCAGAGCTGGATTTATGAGGGTGGAATTGCACAGAGTGGATAATGATGCCATTAAAAGGAAAGTTTTAGGTGAAGGTATTTTTCCTGATGTGTGAAATAAACAGTAATTTAATTACATTCTGCAACAAATCAGATTTATTGTGTACAATGAAAGACACTAATTGCATTTAATTTAGGTAGGAACTATTTGTAGAATTATTCATTTTCACCAAGAAGCTATACTTCGCACAGCGTTCTGCTTCATCTTGCGAACAGATGCAGTTCCCTCGACAAAAGCCCAATAGGATTTGTTCATTGGCTTTTGGATTTTTTGCAGAAAATAAGAAAATATGAAACAAAAGTTTATTATTCTTACACACTTGATACACATCATGAAAATCTTTCACAAATGAATACAACATTTATGAATTTTGAAGCTTAAAAACAATCACCTGTAAAAATCTAAATGTAGGCTATAAACGAACAACACAACGGGCTGAAGAAAGCCATTAAAGGTGCAGTAAGCAATTTTTCAAATTTTAAAGTGCTCGTGAATTTTGGAGGCGGAGCAATGAAGAGAGGGGGTGGATTTGTTTGGGTTGATTTCAAATATAAACAGCGTTCAACAACAATTCTGGGAGATCGCTTACTGCACCTTTCAACTTTCAAAAACTCTTTCCTCTTTTATTTAACACACATTTTCTCTGAAAGTTTGAGTTAGAATAGTTTGCAGGAGCATAAATACACAATGAGGCTGTAAAACTGGGCTGGTGAGTAGATGAGTTTTCCTGTTTGGCAAGATGACGTTTAATGTCCTTGACAACCTCTGTAGACCCATTTTGCTACTTGTTAGTAACTGCCTTTTTCAAAGCAAGAAAAATCTGATATATTTTATGTCATAGAATAAAACCATGCGTCCATCCGCTCATGGTGATCAACATGATCAGGGCTGAGACTGAGCGGAATGTAGAAAACAAAGCTTATTCTGGGCTTAACAATATTTTATATTTATATAATCAACATTGTGAATTTTGCACATTGTACAGTAATAACGCCACTGAAGTTTTAGCTTTTTTTAGTAACACAGATTAGATGTATTTGAAGACTGTTGGCTATTGAAAGAGAATTAATGAAAAGAGAGGAAGAGATGTTATTAAATAGACCATTAAAAGGGGTTGCGGTAATAAAAACCTTGCTGTCTGGTCTTTTTATCTCTTGCTCACCTCTGAGGTAGACAGCAGGTTCACTTATAATGACAGCCTACCTTTTCCATTCACCAGAGGAAATTCATACATCTCCACTGCTGTGTGTCTGCAAAATGTGGCACATTTTTAGGGCAAGCTGTTAATAAACTCCCTGAACAGAAATGTAGAGGTTTCTGTCTTAGTTGTTAGCTATAGGTGGTTAAACTGTTATAGTCTAAGCTGATCTAAAAGATATAACATATAGTACATAGCCACATAATCCCCATGGAGTATCTAGAAGTATGTACACTTCTCAAGAGGACCGTGATAGAGACAGGATGAGTTTTCTTTATCACTTCCTGGTCACCCTTGCTTGGGATTAAACCTCTGACTTTACTGTTAGCGGCCCTGACTCTTAACCGTAGGCAGACACCACTTCCAGATGGTTGCCATTTCCCTTCCTAAAAATGCTTTGACTGAAGTATATATAGTGTGTGTGTGTGTGTGTGTGTGTGTGTGTGTGTGTGTGTGTGTGTGTGTGTGTGTGTGTGTGTGTGTGTGTGTGTGTGTGTGTGTGTGTGTGTGTGTGTGTGTGTGTGTGTGTGTGTGTGTGTGTGTGTGTGTGTACCACTATAGAGAGAAGCTAATGTTTGTGCAGTTATGAAGACCAGTGTTTGACTGCTTGCTAACTTTAGAGTGCACAAAGAAATTATACACTGTAGGTACTCTCTGAAAATCTGGTGTAGAAAGAGACGACAGAGGCAGGAACACGTTGTGCTACACATCTTATACACGTAAAACCCTGTGAGTTAACAATATCCCCAGGAAGCCCTACGTCCATTGAATGTAAAGAAAAGCAAGGGGTCTATTGAAGCCAAATTCTCCTAAAGCCAGACAGAAGCAGGAGCTGTCATCATTAGGATAGATTGCACCAATTCATTATTAATGATTCATAAAATGAGCTCCTGTAGACCCATTTTAAATGCATTTTCTATTATGTCGCATGACACCCACGTCTGCTGAGTATGCTTTAAGATGTGGGAACAGAGCACGGATTCCTGAGACATGAGACAAAACATACCCACAATTTCATCTGCAATCAGTTTTGAAACTATTAAAGGTATGTTAGGCAATATTTTTTTCATGAACACTTTTTGTTATAGTGGTTGAAACTCTCTTAACATCCTGATAGCAATCAATAATAGAAGTGGTCTTAATATAAAAAAAATGGACATATATCTTCTCTGGAAGTCTCAGGACCAAAAAAAATGTTCTTCCAATCATTGCATTCGCTCATCAGCACGTTCCATAAGGCTATGCAGAGTTGCAGACAGACAGTCACAGAGCGCCACAAACAAACAGCAGCTGCCTTTTACAGTTCCTCCTGTACCAAAGCAATGAGCTTATGCTGCGTTCACGCCATGTCGTAACTATAATTACAAGATGCAAACCTGTGACGTTTCTACCCAGAGCTGTTCACATCCACAGACTCAGATTTATGCGTTTCTATGTCAACACTATCAACGGCGAAATGAATCTGCAGCAGTCAGGTGGTACAACTAGAGCTCTGTACGTTGTTCATGTTCATTATTATTGTAATGTTATGTGCTTTAAGACATGTGGTAGTTTAACGCAGTCTTTTTGCAGACTCTGCTGTGCGCGTTCATGTGTTTTGAAGGAGGCGTGGCTTTGGAGACACTCTGAAGGGAGGGTGGAATCTTATGCTTTCAAAACTAGCTTGCTATTGCTAGCCTCTCCGAAATGGCCTACCCTAACATTACAAAATAACAACATCTTCCCTTTGAAATTACAGATGACCAGAATGTATATGTGCCATTTCATTAATTTTCTCTTTTTTTATCACAATTATTACATTATCACTAACTATCCCTAAAACTACCTGTATAAAATATTAAATTGTGGTAATTGTGATTTTATATATATTACTTCTTATTAATAGCAAGCAATGCAACGGGCAAATCAGTTTGAAACCATCTGGTTGTCTTAAAGCATGCATTAATTGAAATTAATTTCAGATTTATATTTGATACATTATTTTTATATTTGACAAAGTGAATGAAGGAAAAGAGATTTTTTTTTTAGGAAAATATGAAAAATCATCACGCTAAACATGTATGGAACCTCTGAACATTGACTTTATGTTTATTGACTTTACTTTATGAGTTCAGAAGCCTGTTTTGAAACTTTGCTATCAGTAGCCTGACTGACAGCAAAATCATTTGTATCCTGGAGATATTTACTGTTTGTAAGGATAACTTATAATAAGGCGTTCTGCTTTTGACTGTAAAATACACTGGCAACACAAAAAAAAATGTAATGACTAACTGCTGTCATTTAAGAGGTATATAATTCTTGTGCTCTGTAAGGTGGCAGCAGAGAATTGCACAACGGGGATAATATTCATATGAACATGAATACCATAAGAGCGTGTGATTTACTGCTTCTGAGAAAACCATCTGACTGATGAGTCAGTGGCCATTTTGAAAATATCAGTCCTGTATATCAACAGCATAACCCTGTCCTCATTTTGTGTCCCCATTCAACACATCAGTAAATCTATGTGACATAATCAGAGGATGAGATAAAATACGCATTCTTGCTTCCAAGCTCTTCGTTACGCACATTTTGTGTAGCTTTTTCATTTCCACTGATTTGCTGGGTGTTAAATACCAAGAGCCACATAAAGAGGGATGACGGTACTAATCGTGGATCAAACACTGTTATTAAGCCAGCATAAAATTTGACATTATACATATTGTCTGTTGCATCCATATCAGTTATGCTTGCAGACAGCACCTGCATACACATGAACACACACACATAGATTCAGTGTATTGTGATTCAGAGACTCAGCCTAGATTAAATTCTCCAAGATGGAAGATGAATCATCTCTTAAGCAGTTGAGGATTAATTTGTTTCTGGAAATCTGCAATAACCAATGACTTATTTTCGTTTATAGAGTCAGTTGAGTGTTAAATAACTGCTAACATCTACAGTTAATAGCACTCGTATAGAAAGCAACAGTGCATCTTTGAGAGTATTTTTACCATTTATTTTACTGGTAACACACTACTGAGCCCCTAAAGGGACATGCTGTTGGAAAATACATGAGATGCATTCTCTCTCAAAAGAACGTGCGTTCACACGTAAAGAACCAATTTTAACCAATGGAACCTTATTGTAAAGTGTTACCATTTATTCTATGTGGAGATCAAAAATGTCTTTAACCAAAGTTATTACCAAACCAACCATCTATTCCATGTGAATCACAATATTACAACCTTTGATATAGGAAAAAAAACACACTTAAATTCTTGTATGAAGTTGATAACTATTCATCCACTAATGCATTCACTGGTCTTGTAATTTTCATTAAAAAAAATGAAGGTGATAATTCATAATATTGTGTATATTTTATTAAGAAAATTGTGGTTCAGTGTTGCATAGAAAATATTGAGAATATTTCACTAATAAAACCAAGAGATACATTTTCCTATTTTTTTTATTTTTTTAAGGAAAAATTTTGAGACTTGAATTGAGGAACTGATAAAGCTGATGAAATTAAGGTAAAAAGGCTACCTATTTATTTTAAGAGAATTGGCTCAATTACGCGGTTTTATTTAGAGACACCATTGTTAGTTTCCAGCATGCTTTGCACATGTTGAAATGAAGTGTTATTGTGTTTTTGAGCAAAGGGAAATATCTGTTAATGTTTAATGTTCCGTTATGTTTGGCATTTGAAAGAGTTTCTATTATGTTGAAGTTTTGATTGTTACCATTATGCAGAAGAGTAGGGCTTATGAATAAGGTTAATAAGGTTTATGAATAAAACCTAATAAGAATTAGGTTTTGAATAACTGCATGTATTAATACTCTGAAGCATGTTGCTTTGTTCATTGAGCAATAACTTTGCTAATGCCAGTGCAGTAACAAGTTTGTTTCTGTGCTGTGCTAACAACATGCAGTCTTTTAATTATACAATATAACTCAGAGTCAAATATAAACAGGTCATTTCCATTCACTCGAATTCACACAATTTTGGCAGTCAACTTAAAATAAAAAAGCATATTTCACTAAAATTATTAAATTCATTGTGTCATAGACTAAATAAATTAGGGGATTTGATTTATTCAGGTAGATTCCATGAAAGAAATCAAGCCTTAACTACTAAAAAATATCATGTGTAATATTGTTACCATAATTTTTTTTAAGTATAATAGCAGTAACATTTTTACAGTGTTGTCAATGATTTAATGAAAAAAAAACCAAAAACAACGGAGCAAAGTACTGCTTGTCATTGGTTATTATTAAAAAACAATTATGAAGACAAATCGATTACATTGCTGATAACGTTTTCCTTTTTCATGGTAGCGTATAAGGTAGCAAGATACAGAATTGCTGAATAAATCCAACATTTAATTGTTTATGCTATCAGCAAACATCATAGTACAGTTGTAAGTCCTGTCTGCAGTACTAAATACTGTTCAAGAGACTGAAAAATGCATTCAATAACCGAAGTGACTCCTTGTAAAAATTCAGGACTCACAACCGAATTCTGCGAGCCATTATGCTTGATGTGCATTGTATGAACAGAAAAGCAGTCGACAATTTGTCTGTCACGTTAAGGACATATATCTATGACAGAAGAGCACGTTTCATACGGTATTTTTGGCTGTCAATCAGTATCAATCATGTCAGGACTGTCAACCTCTCTCAGCTTACGAAAAACGGCAGGCATTGTGTGTTCAAGTGAGACAAAACTCCTGTTAAGTGTTTCGGTGGAGGGGAAATTGGAATGGAAATCCAAAAATTATAAATGTATGTGCAATATATTTTTGTCTGGATGATGAAATCTTTAGAGTGTTTTTCTCACCCACAATACGTTGCAGAGAGATCCCTGTGAGGTGTCAGAACATTTGGAAGATTAATAATGCATGTGAATCCACTCTGATGATGTTTATCAAATGTTTGAACACAAACAAGATGCTTAAAATGGACCCAAAGCTTGTGGGACGCAATGGCCAAGAGCCCAGTCCAAGCCCATTTCTATTATAGACAAACACTGAGTCCAATCCATCATCTCCAGCCCATGGAGAAGCACAGTGGCCTCACTAAAGCATGATGTTGCTGCCTGGCATGACTGGCATAAAGTATGAACTCATGAAAGGAGGAGCCAAAAAAAACAAAACTACAATGAGATTTCTGGTGAGACTCGCATGAAAAGGCAGTGGAGATCTCTCAAATCCCCATTCAGATCGATCTTCTCCATCATCAGACAATGTTTGCCAAAGTAAAGGTCAAGATTACAGTGTCACTGTCATTTTTGGTTTCCAGGCTGAATTCCAGTTGAGTATGACATATAAGCTGTTTATGTGGGGAAACAGTCTTCAAAAAAGGTTTTTATTACTTTATAATTTGTAGTTGTTTTTTAGACTCCAGAGTCCTGGCATGCACACAAATCCAATCAAGTTTTTGCAAAAACCTTAAAGCCTCAGTTTTTTTGTTTTGTTTTTTTGTGTGAAAACCCTGAAAAATAATGATTTATTAATGGTGCACTCAGTAATTTTTTGTTATGTTGTGCTGGCATGGATCTGCAGCTAAATCCTGATTCCAGCTATGATTCATTTATTGGTTATGTGTCCAAAAATAAGGGCTTATTGAAATAAAGTAAGCAGTATTCAGCTGGTCAAATGATGGCAACGTGGTGGCATGTAAAATAAAACAGCTTTTATTAGGTTGCTGACATGGCTTAGGTGGGTGTGCATCATTTCAAATATTTTTCATTTATGTGAAAAATGAGGGAAATTTACTAATGAGGGAAATTTACTGAGCTCACCTTTAAAATCAGCTTGAGTTCAGGTCTGACAGATTCATCACAATCTGTTTGAAAAGGATAAGTTTTCATATAGCATTACAGTTTCATCTGAGATAAGAGAATATTATCGACAGTTATAAAATGCATAGGTCCCAAAATGGCAAGAATAAGATAAAACATAAGATTACCATGACACTCATTTTTGTAAATGTCACAAATCTGTTCTTTGCTTTGTCATTGTGTATGGAGTGTAGAGTGATGTGAAATAAAAATAAAATGAAATGAAAGTAGTAACATAAGGCAGCAACATAACAAAATGTGGGGGGGAAATTAAGGGGTACGAATACTTTTGCAAATCACTGTATTTGAAGACTTCAGACTTTTTTTATTTTTTATTAGCTTTTTATTTTATTTTATCAGACTTGTTTAGGTTTAGTGATTTTACTTTAGTGGCAATGAAAAGGTTAGTAGTCAGTTATTGAAATGCCTTATGTTGAAAAATGGCACTTTTGTCAATTCACTTGTATTTCCATGTGTGATATTTGTGCAAAAAAACACTAAGTCTGCCACTTTGGACAAGACATAATAAACAGTTGCAAAATCGCTACTGGCAAGTCTGTATTGTATTTAAGTCCAAGTGCTCACAAGAAACACAGGCTCGTATGTGACCCGCGGTCGTTTTTCGCCCAATCCCACCCTATCTCTCTCCAGTCACTCATCACTGTCCTCTCTGAATAAAGGTAAAAGGCGTCAAAAATATAGTAAAAAATATTATTCACACAGTATAACCCAGGGTTCGTACGGTCATGAAAAACCTGGAAAAGTCATGGAATTTTAAAATGGCAATTTCTAGGCCTGGAAAAGTTTTGGAAAATGAATAAACTCAGAAAGTTTTGGAAAAGTCATGGAAATTTGTTTTTCAAAATATCCGTGTACTTGAATTTGTTTAATTAATAATATTGGTGAAACAAATTGCAATACTTTTTTCGTTAGAGTGATCAGTCGAATCACGTGACTCACTTGCGGCGGATTTTGATTGTAGGTGTGCCTCCAGAAAACTAGATGGGCCAAAAGAAATGGGTTCCCCTTCATGTCCGTTTCAGCGCTTTTCTGCCGCACTGAGGACAGCGACTAAGTAGCCATACCTGTGTGGCTCTTGTGTCGCTGTCCTCAGCTCAGTGCTTCAAATGAAAATAAGCTGCTTTGCGTTTTCATATTAGCTATAGGCTAGCTACCGTCTGTATGCGCCTTTCCATTACAGATTTGAGCAAAACTTTTTTTTTCTTCTAAATATCGATAAATAACTATTGCAAAATGACGGCGTTTCCATTAACCGATGTTAAGCAACTAAAACTTATTTTTTTCCTCTCGCGATCAGTCATTCCAAAAATCATGGCAACGGAGGACGTTAGTAGGTTTATATCTCAGCCACCGCCCTACAAATTATTATTATTAATGGAAGGAGACGTGTCTTATCCAAGCATTAATGTCAGGGAAAGACCCTTATGCGAACGGCACATATATAGGCTAAGTTTCTTCATGTTTCTCCCTTGATTGTGATGACTTTTTGCCTCTTTGTTAAACATTTAAAATATATACAAATTAATATGGATGATTTTTTCTTTAAAAAAAATTATTTTGTCTTTTATTTTCCGTGTTGGCATTTATGAGGAAAAAACAATGTTACGTGACCGTTCTCCATTACGGTAATGAGTGCTCTGAATGCGGCACTAAAAGACTTTAAAACTTACACAGAGACCTCAAACAGAAAGCACAAAGCCTTTTTCAAAAAAATTCGTTTTGTATTAATTGTATCTTGATTTTAAAATTTGTTTCATTAACCAATTGCTTAATAAATAAAAAGTAAATAGCAGAAAATAGATAATCACGACACAGTGGTGCTGGAGTGAACTGGAGCTTAAGCTATCATCCATGAACCGAAACTCAGCGTAAAAGGTAGCCTACTCGCCTCACAGACCTAAACAAAACTGAAATAGGCCTATATCTATTATCTACAGAAATCTCTACTTTTAAACAGAACCATTCAAAACAAAATAAAACGATGTAGCCTAATCCGTATGAAATGTGCATTTCTCTCCGGCGTGTTCACTACTAAGAAGATCGCGAGTCAGTCAACTTCGTCTTTGCAGTCGACACAGAAAACACTTGTTTATTAATAAACAATTAAAATTGAGAGAGAGAGAGAATATATGATTAGTTTGACTCATTTTGAGGACTTATAATGATCTGTTAAGATAGAACGTTCACCGAATTCTGATTAGTCGAGTGGATTTATCCGTTTAGGCTAAAAATAGGGTCGGCGCTTCTCGGTTTGGAAAGAAACTGCATCTTGCAGTGGCCTACATTTTAAACAAGGAAATATAGCGATTTGGCATGAAACGTTGATGGAGCAGTGAATAGGAACAATCTCGTTTTTTTTAATGGCGTTTATCGCGTTTTGGAAAAGAGCTCTTCAAGCACATTTTTATGGAAGCTTGTTTCCGCCACAGAATAAAACATTTTAAAAGATAATTGCGACTTTTTATCTCACAATTGCGAGTTTACATCTCGCAATTCTGACTTTATTTCTCAGAATTGCGAGATATAAAGTCAGAATTGCGAGATATAAAGTCAGATTTGCGTGAAATAAAGTCGCAATTGCGTGTTATAAAGTCAGAATTGCGTCTTATAAAGTCAGAATTCTGACTTTTTTTCTCGCAATTGCGACTTTATATCACGCAATTCTGACTTTATATCTCGCAATTCTGACTTTATAACACACAATTCTGATTTTATATCTCGCAATTCTGACTTTATAACACGCAATTCTGACTTTATATCTCGCAATTCTGACTTTATAACACGCAATTGGGAGATATAAAGTCAGAATTGCATGATATAAAGTCGCAATTGCGTGTTATAAATTCAGAATTGTGAGATATAAACTATTCTGAAAAAAAAAAAAAATCCGTCTTTTTCCCCCTTAGAATTGGACTTTATATCTCACAATTGTGAGTTTATATCTCACAATTCTGAGAAAAGATGTCAGAATTGCGAGATATAAACTCGCAATTATGTGTTATAAAGTCAGAATTGCGTGATATAAAGTCGCAATTGCCAGAAAAAATTCTGACTATATCTCGCAATTCTGACTTTATAACACGCAATTGCGACTTTATTTCACGCAATTCTGACTTTATATCTCGCAATTCTGACTTTATAACACGCAATTGCAACTTTATTTCACGCAATTCTGACTTTATATCTCGCAATTCTGAGAAAAGAAAGTCAGAATTGCGAGATGTAAACTCGCAATTGTGAGATAAAAAGTCGCAATTATCTTTTAAAATGTTTTGTTCTGTGGCGGAAACAAGCTTCCATACATTTTTCATCAGCTACTAACGTTACCCGCCTATGGAAGCTTGTTTCCGCCACTGAATAATAAATAAATAATAATAATTGCGACTTTTTATCTCACAATTCTGACTTTTTTCTCAGAATTGCGAGATATGAAGTCAGAATTGTGAGAAATAAAGTCGCAATTCTGAGAAATAAAGTCGCAATTGCGAGATATAAAGTCACAATTCTGAGAAATAAAGTCGCAATTGGGAGATATAAAGTCAGAATTGCACGATATAAAGTCGCAATTGCGTGTTATAAAGTCAGAATTGTGAGATATAAACTATTCTGTGGTAAAAAAAAAAAAAGGGGGTTTTTCCCTTAGAATTGGACTTTATATCTCACAATTGTGACTTTATATCTCGCAATTCTGACTTTATAACACGCAATTGTGACTTTATTTCACGCAATTCTGACTTTATATCTCGCAATTCTGACTTTATAACACGCAATTGTGACTTTATTTCACGCAATTCTGACTTTATATCTCGCAATTCTGGGAAATAAAGTCGCAATTATTATTATTTATTTATTATTCAGTGGCGGAAACAAGCTTCCATACCCGCCCGCAAGGAGTTCATTATCCTATGGATTTACGTTAATAAATGTCTAAGGAGTTGTCAGGGTTTGACATTATTTGTGTTACTGTGCCAGCATATTTGAATAAATATTTATTTTGTATTAAAACATTGCTTGTTCATTTATTTTATTCAAGATATGGGGTGGTAAATTTGAACATGGATTTTTATTCTTATTTTACATGTATACACAGACATTTTATGGAACATTATGTCATGAATATTTACCTTTAAGTCATGGAAAAGTCATGGAAAAGTCATGGAAAAGTCATGGAAATTTAATGGTAAAAATGTGTACGAACCCTGATAACCATAATGACACAAAATGACAGCACACTTTATTGGATATCAGCAACAAAGAGAAGACAAATATAATATTTTCTACAATAACTACACCATATATATATATATATATATATATATATATACAGTATCTGCCATCTGAAATTTTCTTCTAGAATTATCATTTTCCTGTATATTTTCTTCTAGAATTATCATTTTCCAATATATATAGATATAGTCCCTATATATATATAGAATGTATATGTACAGTGCATAGACACAGTATATACAATAATGCCATAATTTCACCCAATAATGTTCTTATAGGAACCAACATCTAGCGATTTCTGGTCCTCTGCATATTTTGATTGTTAGTAGTTTCTATCGTCATGATCAATACTTATTAAATTTTACCTTCAAAATTTGTGCAAGCACAAACAATAAATGCCCGAGACTCTAAATCTAGAAGACTTTTTCAAGCAGTCTCCACAGCAGGGAGGAATCAGCCGTAAGACAGAGTCAAACTCTCCACTTTCAAAGAGCAAAGAAAATAAAAACTCTGCTACGACAGGGGCAGCAAAGTTTTGCTGGGGCAGAAAAACAATCTCTGGAGCATCCAGCAACATAAACATATAGTCGCTGAAATAGAGGTCACTTCCCTGGGTTAACAAACTCGCACATCCCCTATCTGAATGGATTCTCAGCTCTTAAAGCTCCGTCCAAAGAGCCTGAGGACAGACAGCAAGGATGATAAGGGGTAATTCACATAGAAGAACTATCTTCTCTCTTATTTCAAGAAGGCAACTGTCCTAGATTCAGCTCTTTGACCTTTTAACCCAACAGTGTTGCCGTCCCCGTCAATCCCTGGATGGAAACAGCAGCCTTTAAAATGTTTTAAAAGCATATACTCTGACATCAGAGAATTTGAGGCCAGACTGCCTGTTGCTTTAAAATGGTTGAAAAGATCGTAGTATGCATTCTGCATTTAAATGCATCTTTTTGATTATCGTCAGTCACTGAACTTTAAGTGACTTACTGTGAAATTTCACATCTGAGCCAAGCATCTCCACTGGGATTTGTTGGGAGCCCTGTTCACATTCATTCACTCCATCAGAATAGAAAGAAATGGGTTTGGTATAACCTCAGTGCAAGGACAGATTATGGCCCTGCAAGGCACATGCACCTGGGAATGGATGGACATACAACACAGTCTTCTTTTTAAAAAGGTGTACAGTCACCCTCAAGTAATTCCAAACCTGTATGACTTTGTTCTTTCTTTGGAACGCAGAAGATGATATTGTAAAGAACATTGGGGTCCGAACAAGATTTGGAACACAGAAGATGATATTGTAAAGAACATTGGGGTCCGAACAAGATTTGGAACACAGAAGATGATATTGTAAAGAACATTGGGGTCCGAACAAGATTTGGAACACAGAAGATGATATTGTAAAGAACATTGGGGTCCGAACAAGATTTGGAACACAGAAGATGATATTGTAAAGAACATTGGGGTCCGAACAAGATTTGGAACACAGAAGATGATATTGTAAAGAACATTGGGGTCCGAACAAGATTTGGAACACAAAAGATGATATTGTAAAGAACATTGGGGTCCGAACAAGATTTGGAACACAGAAGATGATATTGTAAAGAACATTGGGGTCCGAACAAGATTTGGAACACAGAAGATGATATTGTAAAGAACATTGGGGTCCGAACAAGATTTGGAACACAGAAGATGATATTGTAAAGAACATTGGGGTCCGAACAAGATTTGGAACACAGAAGATGATATTGTAAAGAACATTGGGGTCCGAACAAGATTTGGAACACAGAAGATGATATTGTAAAGAACATTGGGGTCCGAACAAGTTTGGAACGACCAGCGGGTGAGTAAATGATGATAGAACTTGGTTACACAACTTACACTTTAATTTGATTGTCCACTTTAGACATTCTACTTACTATAATTAATTTTGCAACTACATGTCAACTAACTCTCATTAACTCTTTCTCCACCATTGACGGAAATTTACGCCATTTCTGAGAAAACGCTTCCCTGCCTTTGACGGAAATTTTCCGGCTTTACGTGTTTTCACTGTTTTTCAGTAGGGGGCGCTGTTACGCATCTTCTGAAAGAGCACTGAATCTCCTGATCAAAACATGCATGAGGAAGATGCGCAAACCCTAACAGTGTTTATTCTGCGATAATATCCGGCTGGATGTACATTATCCCACTTATTACACGGCTACTTGCCACATAAGCAAATAATTAGACATGAAATATTGATCTGAGTCAAAATAATTTATTTGCTCTTCAAGCGCAGAGCTTGCACAGAGATAGCAGTTGCTAGCAAGCGGCAAGTTCAAACTTGATGGACATTTAAGGGATACAGTAATGTCATATTACATTATTTTATTACATACATATTACATTAATATGCAACATCATATTACATATTACTTATTACATGGCATTTCACCACATAAATAATTATAAGAATAAGAGATGTTGATTTGAGATCAAACTGTTTTAAAATGGTACACCTGTTTTTTATCTTATAATCCATAACATATTCAACAACAATCGTCGCAAAATGGCAGCAGCTGCATTTGTATGAAACGAGAGAGCGAGTCCGCGAAACCAGATGGCATAGTTAAATAACTGTACACAAAATATTGATTTGAGTTTTAATATTTAGCTCACCAAACACAAACCATGAGGAAAAAATTTTCCTAGCAAGCGCAAAGTGCCGAATTCAGTTACCCGGATAAGCCTGTGTTATTCGTTTTTACCGGTGGTTATCAGGGATAACATGCTGGATGGTGTGATTGACCAATCAGAATTAAGTATTCCACAGAGCCATGTAATAATGCAATTTAATGCTCATGCATCTCCCCTGCTGCCGTAGCAGTTTCAAATGATGAAACTAGTATGTTCGCACATTTTCTTACTTGCAGATCAATACATTGTAAGTGTCTGCATAATCTTCCTTATTGACCAGTGCTGGCTACAATTCATAAGGATGTCAGAGAGCTGTGACCTATTTAAGCCTTATCTGTTTGTCTAGTACATATACAGTATATACCCCCCTCCCCCCACACATATTCTAAACAGAAGGAAGGAGTATATAAAATTGCTAAATAAACATTCGTCAATCAGTACTTTTTGCTTTTAATACAAGTACATTAAAAAATACGTACTTCTGTACTTTTTCTCAAGTAAAATTGAAAAGGAGTACTTAACACTTTTACTGGAGTAATATTTTATTTGGGTATCTACTTTTTTTACTCAAGTACTTGATTTGTGTACTTCATCGACCGCTACACTCAGACTGCTAGGTTAAGTGTTCGGGTGAGTAGAATAACATGACATAGCTGCTAGAAAAGTTACTTGTAGTCAGTAGAACGTCTGTTGGGGGAGCATCGAAATAAAGTGTGAGCAAATATTAAGCAGACAGTCTTCCAGTATTCTAATGACTGGTAGTTCACATGTAGTTGCAAAGTTACTTATGGTAAGTAGAATGTTTAAAGTGTACTATCGAAATATAAAGTGTTACATAATTTTCAGTTTTAGGTGAACTATCCCTTTAAGGCGTTTAAATGACTGGTTTCACTTTATTTTGATGGTCCCTTTAACACATTCTGTTGTCTAGAAGTTACATTGTACCTACATGTCTACTAACTCTCATTAGAGTATTAGTAGAGTATTAGTAGACTGGTAGGGTTAGGGTTAGAATAAGTTGACATGTAGTTGCAAAGTTACTTATAGTCAACAGAATGTTCAAAAGGGACCATCAAAATAAAGTGTTACCAAATTACCTTATGCATTGACATGTAGGTTTAAGCTTAAACTTGTGTGTGTACACTATACTCAATGAGTGGTTGTTGCAAGCTGCTAATCAGTGATTTGGTAATTAGATTTTTTTTTTTCATAAACAATAACGATTACACAGTTCCCAACAGGAATACAACTTCAAATACAAGGTCACACTTCATTCATTCTGTCTTAACATGTAAATCACTGCTTATCGTAACAAATGTATTTTGCCATGAAAAAATGGCTCAGTTTCTTTTCCCTTTTTTTAATATTGAGTGTTGACTGACTTTTCCCAGTTGCTTGCAGCTGAAAAATTACTTCTGACTGGATGCACAAAATGATGTGTTCTTCGGAAGACTTCTGAGAAACCTTTACAAAAAAAGGAAGATGCAATGGAAACTTATTTTCCTCATCAATGAACAAATAAAGCAATAATAGATGCTCATTTGTGCTAAATTGTATTACAGGGTCTCTGGGGTTTTGTACAAATGCACAGCTTTAAAACATGTGCCACTGCACATAGCATTATTCAGCATCCAATAAATGCATGTTCCTCAGAGCATGGTGCAGAGGAAATCAATTTTAAGATATTAAGATTGGGTCTCTGATATAGTCTGGCCTTAGAGAAATAACAGTTTAACATGTTGCTTTTCAATGCTCAAGTAATTTCAATTATGTGTGTGTTGTATAAATGAAAATCACACACATACACAAACAAAGGGGATTAGAAATGGACTTGGAACAATAAAACCACATCATTAGGCATTATTCCAAACCATGATTAATTATAGTTCACCCAGCTAACATTACCTGCTGCAATCAAATCAAATTTCCAAGTTACAAATAATAAATTGCCCATGTTCATATTTCATGTTGGCAGATGAGATGAGTGGAGAAGCTGGAGAGACTGAAGATTTATTGAAATGAGCAATGGTTTGCAGCTGTCCTTGTGTTATGCTTTTTGGATATCATTCTTATAATAAATAAACGATTTCTCTTATTTTCCGAGGGTGTGATGCAAAACCATTTGTGTGACATTGGGAAATATTGACCAAACCGTGTTTATGACAGTTCATTAACTAAACAACAACAACAACAACAACAATTCATTAACTAAAGAGAAGGTGTCGACATCATGCATGTTATAAAAATAATCCACACCTTTCCTAATTAATATAATTAATCAAGGGTTTAATTGTAAAGTGTAAAGTGTCATTGTCTCTTTTTGTTTCAAGAATGAGTCACCAACCATCACAATTTTATGTTCAGGCGAGAACAATATGAAACCAAAATGAACTATCATATTATTTAAAAAATAATAATAACATCTGATTCAGCCAGTGTTGTAAACTTGGGCCAAGACTACCGGTTTGTCCGAACAATGCTTGATTCCTATCTGTCTTGTGCCTATCTGTCTTGTTTTAGCTTGTTTTGTAGTTATTTGTGATTGCCTTAAAATGTAACTTCTGTAATTTTCTTTACAAGGTCACAAGAATATGAAAACACATGATTAACACACACATAAAAATGATTGCTGACTTCTTGGTTGTAACAAACTGCTTTTGGCCTGAGAATGCAATAGGAAAATAAATCTTACAAAAATCATATATTTTTGTTATTGATTGTTAAAACTCAATAATGACAATCTTGTTTTTTGCCAAATGAGAATCAACACTTATAATTGCACTTATAATGAATGACTTTTTCCGATTTTCCTAACCTACCAAAGCATTAAAAACATTATCTAACTCTTCACATATGTGCTAATAAAACAATTAAAATGTTGTTAATTACAGTGACAATTAATGAATGAAGAACACTGTTTGTATATAGCCTATTAATATAATAATAATGTAGAAACTACAATGTATAAACTATGAATTATACACTAACAGTTTGAAATTTATTTGTAATTAGCCTACTTTATTACTTTATATATATATACAGTATATAGTAATATATATTACTGATGGTAATAGCCCTGTCTGCTATTTTCACATCTCAGCATGGTTATGAGAGGTCTGGGATTGCCTGTGTTCTTGTGGCATCATTAGTAATGGTATCTACCAGCAGAGGCTAACGGATCCATGCTAACCAGCCAAACCTTGACCCCTTACTGATGCCATTCACAGCTTAGATGATTGGCCTCCTGAACTCAATGCCCATTAGCAAATCAAGCAGCATGCAGGTTGCAAACTGCCAGAAATTAATGGAAATGCTAACAGATAGCTCTCAAAGTATTACAGACTATCCTGGGTGGGACTATCTCTTTACATTTCTGTTTAAAAGTCAGTCACCTATATTGTGTCATTTTTATACCCCCTAAAACCATGACATCAATATGAGTGCAATTTTAAATTATGCCTTACTTTAAAGGTAGTATTGTCTTGTCTCTCTTGATCTTCCTCCTTTGTTCTCTGTGTTTGAATGTACCATACACTACAAGCACAATATGAGATTGATCAAACAGTCAGTGTGAAAGAAGCTGTCTCTTACTACAGGATCAATGCAATAGAGAAAGTGAAGTGTGGCGTCCCGGCTCTCCATTTGCAGATAATGCACGCAGACGAACACTGCAATTAGTGGCAGGGGGGAGGAGCGGAGCTGCTGTGGCGCTCAGAGACAAATGGGCTCATCAGACAGCTCTCTCTGTAGCCCAGAGTCACATGCTGCATTCCAATTACCACTGGCACCACACACACACACACACACACACACACACACACACACACACACTCACTCACTCACAGCGTCTGGACGTGAGGGAGGGCCGCAGAGACAGCCGCAGGTAAAACACACAAGATGTTTTCACTTGATTGACGTCAGGCTCACAAGGACAAATGGACCAGAGGGCTTCATTACATTTCTCACAGTTGTGATATGTGCTAGTCTGTCTTGTTGTATGTTGTTTGTGGTAGCCGCAGCATGAAATGTCTTTGGGAAGTCAGTTCCTTCAGGAAAGCAAACACACGTGACTAGTAACAAATGCATTAAAAAGTAAATTCACGAATTGGAATTTGAATTGAACTGGCCACAGCCCACAAAAAGCTGAACATTTAAATAATATGACAGAAATAAGGAATTTATTGAATTACATTTAAAAACAGAATCTAATCTATCTATCTATCTATCTATCTATCTATCTATCCATCCATCCATCACTCCCTCTCTCTCTCCCTCTCCCTCTCCCTCTCCCTCTCCCTCTCCCTCTCCCTCTCCCTCTCTCTCTCTCTCTCTCTCCCTCTCTCCCTCTCTCTCTCTCTCTCTCTCTCTCTCTAATCAATCAAGGTTGAAGCTGTACATTGCAGGAAGAGGTAGATCTCCAGGAACAGGATTGGGCACCCCTGACCTAGATCATACTGTACATGGAAAAGACCATTTACAGCTAAAACAGGCAATTTACTAATAAAATCTATGTTTTAAAGCTTTTTAATAGTTATCGAGGTAGAGCCAAAAACCTCTAATAATCTCCAATATTTAACGAACGATTCGATTGACCTGGTCCAAGAGGCAAAGCTGTTCAGAATGAGGAGTTCGACCATATGGTATGAATGTCATGGGCATGTGCAAATTTCTCACAGCCCTCCAGGGTCGTGAGTCAAACAGGCCTACCGAGTTTCGTTCCCATCATAGACAGTAAAAGAAATGGACACAGCGACCCCATAGACTTCAATGGAGAAAAGTGAATGAATGGGAGTCAATGGAATGCTAACAGCAGGTGATGGCTTGTTAGCCAATGGATGCCCCCATAGAAGGTACGCTTTCCGGATGCTGGATTACCCCCTTGGTTCCCATTGGTCTCCAAATCTTGTCTGACAGCTGCTCGAAATTCATTGGGCGACAGCGGCCTTGTTTTTCGAGACACGCAAATGTCCTCATAGGGAATGCACGGCACCTTGGACACAGACACCACATGCCAGTTTTCAAATCAATCGGACTGACTGTAACATAGCTAGCCGTTTTCGTGTTTTTTTTATTTTATAGCGCCACCAAGTGGCCAGTCGTATCATCTTTTTTCACGCGACCACAGACCTAGCCCATACATGTACCGAGTTTGGTGAAATTATCACATTCCATAAAAGGGAACAATTTGGTGTTCCGTCGCGGACGTTGATAGAAATTTCGAAAAATACTGACAATCAGACTCCAGAGAATCTTTCTGCACTGGACTAGTTCGCAAGTTTTTTTTGGAAAAGTTCACCATTGTCCACCTTGAACCAATGAATATAAGACACTTGAGTGTGCGACAAACGGTTTAGGAGTTATGGGCCATTACGTGCTTTTGATCACTCTAGCGCCACCATCAGGCTGATTGGTGCAGCTATCCCCACCAGTTTCAAGTCTCTACGCAATAAATGAGTCACTCAATTACCTGATTTGTAGCAAAACATGCACATCACTCTGAATGAAATAAAAATGGACTGAATTTATGAAACCTACATCACAGCGTAAAATGTTTCCTGGCATAATGAACTTTTCTATAGAATTGCAAAATGTACCTGCTCAAAAAATAATAATTTTTTTCTGATGTTAGAGAAGCTCAAGGACACTGTTTTAATTGCAAATTGAGGTTGTTAGGTGTGAAACCTACACAACATTGAACCACTTAGATGCTGTTCTCTGATCTCAAAAGGAAATAGCCATGTTAAAAGATTAATATATGAAATAACATATATTGTTATTATTGTTTCTCGTTGTGCTGCAGTTTCACTGTGGAACAGTGGAAACAACAACATCTAATTATTATTCTGCTCGGCCAATCAAAGAAAAGACAGGCACAAGTCCAAGCAATTATTCAACAGTGTGTACGCCAATGTATTTTCAATACATTAATTTCACTTCCCTGTTCCTACATGAAAACAAAACCCTTTCAACAGTTTAGATTACATGCCTGCTGGAATTTATTTTATAGCACTGCACATCAAAGTTGTGCAAGGGGGAATTACTAAGGAAGCTCTGCCTTTGGAAACCTGAAATAAGCCATAATCATTAAAATAAGTCTTTTCCTCAGAATTTTTGTTAATTGGGCCTTGAGGATTCAGCATTTTTTTTCAGCTAGTCGTTGTGAGCGTAATGCATGTGACTTTTTTGTAACACACTAGAGACCAAGATAGATGAAACAAACTGACAGTTTGAAACCCCCCTAATCCAAGCACAATGATAATGACCTGAGCTGCACAAGCAAAATTCACTCGAGGTCGAACTGAACTCGAGACTGAATTGGTTGCAGTGATTACAGTGTCGTAGCAAGGAAATCTCATCAAAGATAAGAAATGTTTCTTGAACACCAAATCAACATTTTAGAATGATTTCTTAAGGGTCATGTGACTGAAGACTGGAGGGCAGATGAAAATTCAGCTTTCCATGACAGGAATAATTAACATTTTAAAATGTATTCAAATAGAAAATAGGTATTATTTGACAATATTTTACTGCCTTTTTGATCATATAAATCCAGTCTTTGTGAGAATAAAAGACTTCTTTCAAAACTTAAACAATTTAGAATAATGGACCGTCATTAATAGGTAACTATGCAGGAAGAGATGCAGGACAAATGATTAATACTACATTAACACTTCAACTATTAACTATGGAAACAAGATGAACTAATCAGCAAGTAATAGAAAATTTAGCACTGAGATAGTTCCTTATTAGGTAATCAATAATTACTGAGTGAGATTGGCCTCATTAAGATCTAATAACAAATTATATAAAGCATTACCAATTCATTACTAATCACAACATTAATGTGTCTCTGAGACATAATAAATTGTATTTTATTTTTTACCCTGAATATGGTCATAAAATGCATCCCTAATTAGAATTTGTCATAGTTGGTTAATAGTTATTGATGAGGCCAATCACATTCAGTTATTATTGATTACCTGATAAGAAACTATCTCAGTCCTATATTTGCTTGTACTTAGTGATTAGTTATCTTGTCTCCATATTAGGTAATAGTAGTAGCTGAAGTGATAATGGGCTGGATAATGTAGAACTCATTTGTTCTGTATTTCTTTCTGCATGTTTACCTATTAATGACGGTCCATTACTCTAAAGTGTTACCAAAAAATCTGAGCACAAACTTTTAGTGTACATGGATACTGCTGTGTGTTATCAATTAAACCATTTTTTAATGGTTTATTCTAGTGGTCATGTGATATTTAATGTCAATACATTATAGCAGCAAAGGGATCATTTTATATGATTATTGTTAATTATTTTTAAAAAGTAGTACTTTAAACTTGTTAAAATGTATAAAAAAAATAATGCTACATGTTACCAGTTATGCTTACAGTAATGGGTGCAAAAATCAACCAGGTTAAACCAGTGAACCATTCTTTAGAAGACCCAACAATAACTGTGTGCCTTTTTGGAGAGAAACTACAGCTGTCCCATCACCGAACTACTTGTTTCCTACTCTGAGTCTGAACAATCATCAACATTTTCAGAAACAGGAAAGAATACTATTTGAAACTCTAGAGCAAAACAAGAGGTAAAAAATGAACAAATGGAGACACTGAAGACAGACAATGACTTCAATGGCGCGCAGTTTCTTATAAGGAACGCACCATGGAAGATTGAGTAAGCAATATGGACGTTAAAACCGCAGAAGCACTACCAACATCATTAAAAGCTTTTCCTCATTATCATTCAGTGTTTACACAGTGCTGAGTGTTTCTCTAAAGAGGCTAATTCTTTGATAGAAAAACAGACTAATGGCACAAAGTGTAATTAAAGAGTGTGATGAGGCATTTAGACTCCACTGGGGTGAATTGGCTTTCTGTGCCCACAGCAAACTCGCTCTCATTCACTGCCGTCCAGGAACACGTAGGCCACCCATAGGCTGTCTGCGATCTCCAGGGAATAACACTATTGAGTACACAATGTTCTCTCTGTATAATGAAACAAATCTGCGCTAGGAGTTAGCCACTTGTCCAAAAGCACATAAATCCATGCGGGATCTCTGTGCCTGTGGGGGTCTTGATCTTTAAGTAACTAACTCCCATGAAAACACAATCCCCTTTTGCTGCATTTGCCCTCACGCAAGGGACTTGGCAGAACCGACACTTTTGGAGGTTGAATCCACCTGAACTTTCAATCTGAAATTAAATCTTTGGCAGTAAATTAAATGCATGTGACAGAAGAAGTTGGAGGCCGTCAATTCATGTCATGAGTTATCAGCACGAATCCACAATTAAAGCCTGGTCATAAGTTCAATGTTAGAATTTGTAATTGTTGTTCAACAGTGGAATATTCAATGAGGAAATAATAATCTTCAGCTGTTAATATTCAGAGAAGAACGAAACTATGTAAAAGATGGAGGTAAAATACTGCATTTAGAGGTTGGCAAATGAGGTCAAGACAATTGAATTGTCCTATTTATACAACAGCTTACAGGAGTGACTCAAACAATGTCTTAAATAATAAATGGCTAAATACCAGTAGGAAATATCAAATATGGCGACTTCCATGAACACTGGAAAGTCTTAACACATTTGCACAACATATTTTAATAGTCTAATTGAGATGCAAGTTCATCGCTTACATTTTCTTAATCAGCAGCATCTCTGAATGTTTTATTTTTGAATAAATTAATTAATAAACTCATGATGGCAATTTGACTTGACAGACAACCGTTGTCTGGTGTAGATCTTTATTAATCAACATCTGCTTTGAATGCACAATTTCTAACTTCTAATTTGAAAATTAAAAAAATTATAAAATAAAACAAAAACGTAATATAAATCACACATGAAAAAAACTAAAAAACACACCCCTCGCACTGCATGACTTGACAGACAACTGTGGATCTTTATTAATCAACAGCAGCTTTGAATGCATTATTAATAACTTATTTTACATAAAAAATTTTTTTTTTAAATGCAGCACTCGTGATAGCACTGTATAAACTGACAATTGACAACTAGTTCACTCATAGAAAAAAGAACCCCAGGGTTCAATATAGAACCCTTGGGTTCTTGACCAAAGATTTTAGATCATTGTGCAGAATGTGCAATATGCAATATGGCGGTATCTTCTAAATAAAAGAGCCAATCACCAATTGGTAAAGTCATCACATCACTGCAGCTGCAGTTAGAAGCTCCGGTTGCTATAGAAACTTCTGAGATGCACGCTTGTGACTGCGCATTGGCTGGTCCAGCCTGAAAAATGCAGGGTTTTTTGTCATGATTTGAGCATTTTCAAACAAAATATATGAGACAGTTGTCGTCAGTTTTCATTGTTGATTTCAAATATAACATTTAATCGTAAGCTTGGTAAACAGCTTTGGAGAATTTTATGTTTCCCCATTCAAAGAGATGGGAGTTGTACTTGCATGACTGAAATAGCTGCCAGAGAGATGCGTTACGAAGATGGCCGCCGAGTGAAATTACTTGCCTTAAAGGGACTTTATATGTCCCAATTTGCGTACTCATTCATTCACTATATAAGTATAAATAGTGTGAGTAGTGTGTTCACACTAAAAAAACTCCCAAAAGAAAAAGTCTTTTGACTTTGAAGTGCACTTCAAAAACCTGGATGATGCACTAAATTAACGGAAAAAAACTAAGAGTGGAATGTTGATGCACTAAACTGTCGCAACTTTAATGACGTAGTGGGGGGGGGGGGGACAAAATATGCCTTATAAAGAATGCCTTATAAAATATGCCTTATCAATGACAAAATAGCCTTATAAAGTTCATCCACTACACAGATTAGAACATAGTGCATAAGTGCATAGAGTAGTGCCTAATATGGGTCGCAACTTTTGTCTCAACTCAGTTTTAAAGCGTTCTTTATGTCAAAAATGTTAGGAGAAATGTCTTAAATTATTGCATAATACTTTCATATTTAACAGGTTATTTATAAAAAAAAAAAATTATGATAAACTATGTTTATGAGCTGTTTAATTCATACAATTTAAGTACAATTAAAAATGATTTCAAACAAAATGAATTCATACTAAATATATAAGTTTCTTCTAAGAGTGTAGTGTGGATTTGTATTAATCAACAGCAGATTTGTATGCATAATTTGTAACTTATTTTACATTTTTAAATAAAATAAAACCACACATAAAAAAGCACAGCTCTCACTATCGCACTTGCGTATGACATGACAGCCAACATGTCGTCTAGTGTGGCTCACTCAGCACAGGCAAACCAAACTTAATTCGACTGCAAGCCCTGAAAATGTAAGAGCCACTTTGGTTATACAATACAGTTGTTGCTCTTGTTTATAACATAACTGTGTATGAACAACAGAATTGCATTTATCAAACAGGACTGACAAGTATATTGTGCTTTTGTGTGAATGTAGTGTGTAATAGTGTTTTCGGTGCCACAAACACCTCTACCAAGAGCGAAGAAGAATCAAAGCTGACGTTTCCTGTTTTCTGTCCAACATCTAAGCCGATTACCTTTTCCCATCCACCCCTCCAGACCTTCCTCTCCCCTAAAAGTTTATCTGGAAATTTCTGCACAAAAGGTTGCAATGTCACAGTCAATATGTCAAAGCAGGCGCAGGGCACTAGAAAAGGCACATGTGACCCTGGAGCACCGAACCGGAGAAGCCTCATGATGATGGATGTGTAGCGGGAAACCCGAGGTCTCCGTGCCAATTCCACATGTGATGACACTTGGCCGCTGGTTCGCTCAGGTTTGCCGTGGCAGGCTGTTCCGGTGAGGCCTTCGCTCTCTACCTGCTGTGCTGATTGCTTCCTGATTTAGCCGATTCAGTTTAGTTGTAATGTGACAAAGTTAGAGAATGTGGCAGAGCGCTCATAAAATCGCATTTTGCAGGGGTCTGCCCTTGCTTTTTTTTTTTATCTCCCTCTTCTTCTCTCCCTTAGTCATGGTTTCCTCCAACGATGATGAATTTCACCTGATGTGATTTATTTCAAGAAGAGGCGCAGAGACAATTGCAGTTAGAAGGTAAACGGTCCTAATCTAGTGCACAGTCCCATCCAATTAACCTGCGAGTTCTGACCACATCAACATCACTCCCGGCTAAGCCGCCAGGGGTACTTCTGCCTTTATGACTCATTTTGGTTATATAGCCTCAGACCTTCACCTCCTCTGTGATTTTATTCAAACTCATTTGCAATTCAGCTGACCACACACATTCAGTGCAAAGGATGCCTATTTTATTGAGGAAATAAAACATCCTCCATTCATTTTCTTATGGACAGGAACATGCATCCTAATTCTTTTATGAGAGTTTGAATACTAAAATTAGGCTATCGTGGTATAATGACTAAAAATGCTTGCCCATCCTCATTAAAAGACACACTGGCAGCCTTTTTTAGCAGTGCTACACACATACTCGACACTCTCACAGCACAGAATTGTAATGCTGGCACTGAACCTCCATGTTTCCATGGCCACGCAGTTCTATTCCCGCTCTGTGAGAAATTGCTCAATACACGCAACACAGAGATTAAATGTATCAAATAAACTATTTGATACCGCCCCAACTAACAATCTGCAACTGCATGACACAGTGGGTTAGTTTCATATTGGTTGTCACCTGCAGGCTGTCAGTTTGAGCCAGGAAAATAATCGAATGCTTGAGTCGAGGGCGCCCGCCGTTCTCACAAGATGCTAAACCAGAGGAGGGGGGGACAAACAGACGGTTCATTTACCACGACTATTTGTACTGAAGCATTTACCGCCAAAATCCTCTTTGTCACATTGTAAAGGCTCGATACAGAATTACATAGTGCTTTAATCTGAACGTTTATCCAGTAGATGATTACGTGTTGCTAAGCCCTCACGATAGCCACTGCCTGTCAGCCTGAACAGGACTGCACGCATCTCTATTAAAGGAGCATTTCACCCGTGGGATCATTAATCTTTATTGAAAGTGGGTCATATATGTAGTCGAAATGTAACATAAATTTCTAATTTGGTGCCTTCTTGACCGAGGAAAGACAGAAAGTAACTTTAGAGCGCATTTGTATGGAAGACAACAACTCCCACAATGCACCACATTGCACAGCTCCGCAAGCCACTCCCACTAATCCAGAAACTAGGATGGTTCACAACACAAACGTCCGTGTCCTCGTCTAATTTAGATCTCGTCCAGGAGAAATTGGCATAGTTGAAATTCTTTGCAGCAGACGGACTCTATCTCTGTGTCCGTAGGCGTACAGTGAGAGCAGTGGCTCCACCAGTCCGCCCCAGCTCGAGCCAGTCCGGCCTCCTCGTCCGCGACAGGCAGGTCTTCTGCCTCGGCTGCAGAAGCCACAGCAGCCGCCTCCTGTTCCTCCATCAGCCTCAGCTGCTCTTCGCCATATTGCGACTCATAAAGGTAGCCATGAACATCTGATTCGAGCATCAGACTTTCAAAATCCTCTTCTTCCATATCATACTGAGTACCTGCCATTGTCGTAACTTCACACGTGGCTCCAGAGCGCCTGTTAGCTTAGCTTCCAAACAATATTGCTTTTAGTTTCTGCAAGTGATGTCCCACCCACTGATCTGTAATAGGTCTGTAGTGTGAGTGGGTCCCACCCCCTGGAAAAATGAGGAACGAGTGTTTGTAGTCTCAACCCCTCTACAAAGATAATGGACTTCCTGCTTAGAATGACGCAAAATTATAAGCAGGAACTGCAACACTGAAATCCGTATATCTCCCGTCTCATGGGAAAATGAGGGAATAATGCACGACCATTCAAAAATATGACTGGGTTTCTAACGATACAAAGCTTAATGCAAAAAGTGTTGCATTTTAATGCAAAAGAAGTGTTTCTTTAAACAAGCGTACCTCTGTCGGTCTGGCGTCTGTGCTGCAGGAACATTGCCATTTACGCATTGTCTCTCAACTCTCTCCCAGTTGAGGGCTAGAGGAACAAATAAATGCAGTCAGAACTTACGTTTGACAGTTACACTCATTTTAAAGGACATTACATCGTTAAGCCCATCTTACCCGGCAGGTACTTTTAGATTTTATTATATATTCATATCCTATCCACTTGCTCCGTCTGTCTCACAAACAAAATGACGATCTTAAGACTTCCCTATAATGCAAAGTAAAGCACTAGCGTGTCTGGTTTGATGCGTACACACTAACTATGGCTATGTTCCAAAACCTTGTGAGCTGCCTTGCTGTCTACTACGTACTAATTGAAATAGAACCTCATAAATGGAGCAGGGTTATGATTATAACTGAAACTAAAACTAAAACCTTTTTTTTTTTTTTTTATGTTCCATTACTTGAAATAAAATAAACATGAACTGAAATTAAAAAAGTGAAAAAAATCGTATTTAAATGTATTTTATTTCAGCTAGTTGTCAGTGCAACATTTCCCATTTTCATGTAGTTTAACACAAAAAAAAAACACAAAATTACTAAAACTTTAAATAAAATTCAATTGAAAATAGAAACAAAATCTAATTCAAAATATTGATTAAAACTATAATAGTATCTCAGTGATACTAAACTGATTTGGAGCGCTCTACAAAAATGGCGCTCTGATTTATAAGCTAACAACGCAATACTGCATAAAACTACTTAACACAAACAAATATTGGGTAAAAGAGTTATTTGTTTAAAATTTTACTGAACTTTTTTTTATAGAACAACATATTCCATATTCCATAGTCCACCATCTTGGATGAATGCTTTCATTCAGTCTGCTGCAGTGCATTATGGGACTCCCTTCTCAATTAAGTATTAATGTGGCGCTGCCTTTGAATTTGGCGAAAAGAAGGCAGAAACATTAAAGTTCCCTGCTTGGTGTTGGTATTGTGCTTATGATGCCTTAAAATGCAGCCTATATTGGAAGCTCACCAGAGTTCAGAACAGAGAAAATACTCAAATTGAATTCTCAGAGTTGTTTACTGGATTTTTTGATGGTTTACTTTGTAGATTAAAATATTAGTTAAATATGAATGGCTTCCTATTTCTTTTTAATCTCTGAAATAAAAACATTTAGCTCATCTGTGAATGAACATTCAGAAAAGAGCAGATGCTTCGATATTTGTCAGCAACACTTGCCAGCAACCTTTTTTACTGCTAAATGAAACAAACAAAAATGATGCCCAATAAAAAGTTCTGAAATGCACTTTGCAGCATTAAATGGCCTGGAGCG
Source organism: Leuciscus leuciscus (assembly GCF_965113295.1). Taxonomy (NCBI): domain Eukaryota; kingdom Metazoa; phylum Chordata; class Actinopteri; order Cypriniformes; family Leuciscidae; genus Leuciscus; species Leuciscus leuciscus. The sequence goes on from NC_138732.1 coordinate 10,446,730, forward strand.
CTGCTGAGGACTGGAACAGCAGTTAGGACTTTTGCACTTGCGGAACAGAAAAAAAGACAGAGTAAACAAATCAGAAATTCCATCTTGGACTTAATCTGTTCTTGCGCCGGAGGCTTGGAGCTCATGCCCCAGGGACCCCCTGCAATCGACTTGCTCTCCCCGGGGATACCGCCTGTAGGAACACGCAACCGAATGGAAATCTCAATACACAATCCACACAGACTGATATTGGAGGCATTTACAGTATGCTGAGCATTTTGTGCAGTCAAGCATTCATAATAGAAGCACCACAAAGGCAACACTCAGGAGGAAAACAAATACCACGCTACTGATCTGAAGCAGGACTTCCTTTATCCGCTGTAGTATTTGAGGATATGGGTGGATGTGGTTTTGAACCTGCTGCAGATTTTGATTTATTGCGTTTATTGCACTGTGCAAGACGTGCCCTGCATGTGTTTCTGTGAATGTTTGACTGGAAAGAACAAGTGGGTATATCATACATTGAGAAACCTATCCGTTAGCTATTCATTTTCATTCATGGACACAAATTAATTTTCAAACACGAAAATGCCACTAGACAGCAATACCACCAAACTGTGCTGAGATATTTAATTCCGTTAAACTTTAAATGATACAAGACTTTGTCATCCCCCCCAAAAAATAATAATAAAAATAAACTGAAATTAGAGCAAAATAACACTAAACTCATTTGAATAGGCACACTTATAATAGGGGGGGGGGGGGGGGTATTGTTTTAATAATTTAATTATTAAGACATTTACTAAATTATATAGGCAACTGTATACTGTACACTACCATTCAAAAGTTTGGGAGAGATACAGTACAACATTTTTTAATCATTTAAAAAAAAAGTCTCTTAAAAAGGTGAAATGTTGTTTTAAAAAAGAGAATGGATTAAACCGCTTAATTCTTTTTCTTCGTTTTTTTTCACAATCACTATGAATGTTTTGAAGCATCAGAATTTTGTGTGAATAAACTTTAAATGGAGGGACAGAAATCTGTCAGATTTTATTAAAAAATATATCTTAATTTGTTCTGAAGATGAACAAAAGTCTTATGTGATTTGATTGACATGAAAGTGAATAACTGGTGACATAATTTTCATTTTTGGCTGAACTACCCCTTTAATGGGCCATGCTAACTAGCTAGCCCTTTATCCATCTCCCTCTTTTTAAGACTGCAGAGGTCGTTCAAAGTTTTGGTAGGGCTCCAGGTACCTGGGCTACTTCTCTTTACGTTCTTCTGATGGCATTTAGGAGACTGTCAGAAAGAAGGGGAGTGTCACATTTCATAAAACAATTATCACAGACAGCCATGGCAACATGCCTGTTAGCACTGATTACTTCCCTTGCATGCTAGCCTGGTGCTTGCAAAAGTCTGCAGCCTGCAGCTGACTAAATGATTTATAGATGAAAAGGGATCCAGAACTCAACGGTGCATCACAAAGCCAGCACCAAAGGCTTCGCAACAAACACTTGAAATTGTCTCGGGTACGGAGAGAGGCAGAGGGAGATTACTTCCCAGAAGAGGTGCACTGTAGCGGGATGTTAAATGACTAGCTTGCTTTAAGGAATAGATTACTTGCGCTCTGTGAGAAATGGTTCGATATGGCATTTTTAGCCTTTTCATGTCAGAGCCAGCATGTCCGTACTGTAACGCTGGAACCCAATGAACGCATTCATCACCAAAAGCTTTCCGTTTCCTTCACAACTATGCACCCTCGGCCCACCGCAAACAACATCACCTTACATTCAATAAGGCTATTAAAGTTGCAACTCTACCACCGCAAATCTATTCCACAGCTGAACACATGTAAGAGAGGACCTATGGGAGTCTGAAAGCTACAGAGAGTAAATTAACCCACATACACCACTGCCAACAGTAATTTCACACCTGGTTGGACAAAAACAGAACTATTCATTTTTTGCTGGTGACAGGAAAAACATAGGTGTTTTCAACATCTACAATAGTACGACTAGAGTGTTAGCCGTCATTCACACATCCTTAAACTGCGTTTTATGGCTCTGAAATTTTGATTACGCCGCTAATGGATCCACAGATTGCGACAGCTTTTCCAATCTATTAAATTTAGACAACAATAGATGAAGAATACGTAATGCCCTTCTGATGTGATTTTTGGCTTCAAGGGGTTATGGCCAAATAATCAGACTACAGTGTTTGTTGGATTTAATAACCTGAGAGCAGTGATAAAAGCTTGTATTAACACATCCCTCAAACTCAGCGCTCAAAATTGGTGTCCATGTAAAATAGGACAAAAGAGCCACAGCAAATCCTCTGGAAATTACTTTTGGAAGTAATACATGGACCTGTCTGACACATTAAATAAGAATTCGATAAAAGCGCAGTGTCCATTATGGAGGTAAATTGGTCCGGTGTGATCTGACTTACATCTGAGATTGGAAAGTATACATCTTTCCTGAAAATAAGCTTGTTTTTTTGTCACAGTTTTCTTGGAAGCCATGCTAATAGCCTAGACTTAAACTTCTAGACATTTTTCAAAGTTTAAAGTCCAAGAACTAAGCTATCTTTGTGCTACTAAAAGTTCAACATGTTTTACCATCAAATGGCCATTTATTACGACCTGCACACCAATCTCTGTGGTGGTTCACAACAAAAGAACAAAAACAAGTAAGAAAATAAATGCTCATTAAAAAGAGTTAAGCTTTGTCTCTAATGTGACACAGCAGCACAACACCCACTACTACAGAAATACATAACGCTCAACACAAACACGTCGTGCAGCAGCAGCAGCATCTGAGCAGACAGGGAGAACAGCAATTATAAAATTTAATAAATAAAGAAAAATTGAGGACGAGGGAAATGCAACAATCAGAACGCCAGCTACTCAATCCATTAGCCTTCATGCAGCATTCCCACTCCCTAATCTGAATCTCCAAGTGGCTTTTTAAAGCCTTGCCTTCACACCAGTGCAGCTGCCAGTCACTGATTGCAATAATTAGAAAATCTCTCTCATAGGTGTATGAGACAGGATTGGCAACTAGAAGGTCAAGGTTTGGCTTGCCAGCATTAGCCCCTACTTGTTGATTCTGTATCTGCACCATTTTGCAAATGAAAAAAGCCTGTTTCTCCATTGACGATCATTCAAACATAGCAGAGGATTATGGCAAAATATATATTTTGCAAGCAACATATAATCGCACATATTTTATTCTTATAGATATAATATTATAGGCTGTGGCAGTTGAATGGGAATGCTAATGGATGGTTTTCTCCAGGCATTATAGACCTCCTTGATGATAACCAGCCAAGCCTTGACACCCCTGGTCTTTGTAGCATAACAACCTGCAACAAATGGAATAGCCTACTGTAGTATTTCTGCAGTGTAGTAAAAAAAAAGCTTTATTAGCATTTAAAATATTTCCAAAGCTTAAGGTATTAAAACAGATAATACAAAATAAATACTGTGTAATGAGGAGGAAAATACAAGAACAAGAAAAAAAAAAATATATATATATATATACGTTTTCTGTATGCACGAAATACCCAGACCACATTTCCCCAAATGCACAGTATACAACTAAGCACACTGTTTTTTTCTTTTAACAAATAGTGTGTATATACATTTTACATTTACATTTATGCATTTGGCATATACGTGTATGTATGTATATATATATATATATACAGTATACAGTATACATACACCTTATTTTTAATGAAAAAGCAGGCACGGCCATTTGTAACTTGAATGCGCCCAGCTTCCGTTGTCATTCGCTTCCAATTATTTTACCTGTACAAAAATAGTCTGTTCTGTAATTGTTATCATATTATTTTAATTTCATTATCATAATAATAAACACAATGGTTTGTTGCGCAACTACTTTTAGCATTTACTGCACTTTGTTATTCTTCTAGTTATGTTAATGAACCTGAAGTCTCGCACATTCAAAGAAAATAGCTTAATTCCACAATGTAAAATAAAGTGGTTACACTGCAGTGTTCAGTAAGCTGTAAAGTAGTAGCCTATTTCATTTATAAAAAAAAAATTACATTAAAATGTATTTAATTCACATATTTGTATGTCAACAATGACATTAGGATACAATTTTTGTTCCAGACTTTGCAACATCTACATGAAAAACATTCACTGAATAACTATTACATTTGTAATACTACAACATTTGTAACACTCAAAGTACAGTTACGTTCAAAACCATTGTGAAAAAACACGGGTTGGTCATTGGGTGTTTGAGAGTTTAAGAGCCACTCTAGTGTTGTCTCTAGTGAGCAAAGTAAAAGTGAAATCGTTTTTTAAAATAATTTAAAATCTTTCTGTGTGCACAAATGATTCCTAAGGCTGCAGTAAATTGGGAGCAGATAACAGGCATTTAGTTTTCCGTGTCCAGACTGTTTGATGCAGAGCAGTCAAGGGTACGGCCATGAGACAAGCACAATGGTGGATGAAGTAATAACTTAATTCAAGCCTCTCTTGCATTGTGCACTTCAGAGATTTCGCTAGAATGTCAATGCAACACATTTCAGAAGAAATAAGCCAGAAATAGTAGAGTTGGAAATCACTCATAATCAGTGAGGAAGGATTATAGAGGCGCATGTTTCTGAATACCGAAATTGAGAATTAAGCAAAAACAGTGTATTACAGTGGTTAATTTGTAAACATGCATACATAAAAGAACATATTTTAAACCGTTCCACAAGTCTTCATGTTATACAAGCACACTCTTCATTAAGCTCACTATTCGTTCATTTTCTCTCACAACACCCAGAGGGATGCTGGGTTTTCATGAACAGCAGATATCAACTCCTACAATGCCGGGAAGAAAGAATGGAGCTAAAAAAGAAACATGAGAACTGCAAATTTGTGGGAGTTCTCAATGAGTGATTCGTTATCGCTAAGATACAGTTGCTATGATGAGGCTAATTAGCGTGGCTACATGAGGGTGTGAATAAGCACTATTGGTGTCCAGTGGGAGCCGGTGAGTTACCAGTCAGGAAAAGGGAAAAAAGAAATAATGAATTGTTTGTGCAGCTGCACTTTCGGTCTAGCCGGCAGGACTGTATTTCAAATATAATCCTGTTTCAAGACCAGAAAAGGCCAAACTATAGCTTTCCTTTTTTTTTATTTTGGTAGTCATTGGATACCAGAGACCTGAAATGTGCATCCTGCATTAAGAAGAGTTCTTTGTGGAAAATAAAAAATAAATATTGCATGGTTTCTTTCTTTCTGGGAATTTATCTCTATTTTCCTGTGCAGAATCTCTTTACCGTTTTAGAAACTGTGCTCAGACCACCAAAAAGCATTGTGAATGACATTATCGAATCAGTTACCCTTTATCAGTTTAACTGACCCTACATTCTGTGTAGCTTATCGTCTAAGAATCTTCAAATTAAAGGATTCCACAGCATTCCTTTAACTGGGGTCAGTTTCTGATTGACAGAGTCAGTTGATTGAGAATAAAAATGTGTAAAACCATGGCAAGCAATACATTGTATACTTAAGAGTCAATAGTGTTATATTGCATGGTGATTTGATAATACGAATTGTGATCTTATGCTTTTTTTAAATTTCAATTGCTAATGTGATTCATCTCAAACAATAAAACATTTCTCAAAAGTTATTTTATGTTTTGTTATGCTCTGCAAATAAAGTCATACAGGTTTGGAATGATATGAGGATGAGTAATTGATGACAGAAACAGACCCCGTTTAAAGGTGAACTAAGTAACTTTTTTACCTTAACCGAACAGCTTCGGAGTCATTGGAATAGTTATATGACTTTTTTCGGGTTGAATGGTGGTCGTATCGCACCCCCCAAGCGCCTGTGAGCGGAAAAAACCACCCTTGCAACTTTGAGCCGTCGGGCCGCCGGCCGCAGCGTCAGGAAGATATCAGGTCTCGCGATGTAACGAATTGCTTTACAGCAAAAAAAAAATCAGCTAAAATTCTGTCATTATTGCACTCCCTCACGCTGTTCGAACCCGAATGAAGAAGACGTTTTAAAGAATGTCCCATCTGCTTTGATGTCGTTGATCTACTAGCCTCTGGTATCTGAGAGTCGCCAACGAGTTTTTCGACTTTTTTGTCAAATATCTATTCCGAAGCTGTAGGGGGAGCTCTAGAGAGAAACCTGCGAGCAAAAAGCGAGAATACAGCGAAGAAATTCCCCAAACTGCATAGCCCTGCTTTAAGAAATGCTGCTGAATCCATTTATTTGAGGATTCCACACACATATGAAGAAGTTTCCAAAGATGCTAAATGTACTGTTTAATACTTATTGTTATTAGTGGGATCTGACATACACAATTGTTTTCTTAAAAACAAGAAAAAAAAAAGGGAAAAAAGACAAGACAAAATTAATAGTCGTCAGTCAACAAATACACATTCCTGCATATTTGCCTGGCAGGTTCTGCCTCTGGCAACCATCAATATATCAGTGTCAAGTCAAAGCAGAGAGACGGAAAAGAGCAAATCTCAGCAAACACTGAGGCACGTGGTTATTGTTGGACAAACAGCTCCTCCATGACATTGAGATGGAGATGAAAGCGGCTGTAAGGCAAATGTATTTCATATTAGGAGTGAGATCATAAAATTGCTTTCTTCCGTCTGGATGCAAGTTTTGACATCCCGTTTAAGAAGATATTGCAGAAAGTGTCCTCTAAACTTAATATCTGAAGGCAATCACAAACAAGCACTAAATAAATACCCGGAAAACCTCATGTTCATCCGTCAAGGCTGGCCAAGAGTATTATTAGAGATGACGGGGGTGAAAAATGAAAATAGGCCAAGAGTTTCTCCTGTCTGCACATATAAACGTAATGTCTGGCCCCCGAAAATTTCTGCTTTTGGGAAAACTGGAGACCAGTGGCTACAATTTTTTGCAGGTCAGTTAGTCAATTTGTTGGCCCAGTGGCAAAGAGCAAAACACCAATTAGGAGCAGGGAGGGTCGGGCACTCGGTATGTGAGGCGAGATTAAAGTGCTGGCAGAGTTTGGCCACCGGAGCACACTGTTAGACCCTGACCTCAGAATATATCAAACACTATATATATCAAACACTCTGTTCAGTTCACAAATTTGCTCTGTATTCAGCCTTGGAGTGTTTTTGTTTTGTTTTTTGGGGAAATTGTAAGTGAAAATCGGCCATTTTCAGTCAGAATAATTAAATTAAAGATGCAAAGTTTTTTTTTAATATTCATTCATATTTTATTCAGCAAGGAAGCATTAAATTGATCAAAAGTGGCAGTAAAAACATTCATCATTTTACAAATGTTTTCTACATTCCACTTGGATTCCTTAATTTGAATTGAATTTGAAATGAGTAATCAAACAGGATGCAGAAATCCAATTTAAATTTGAATGTATCAAAGCAGAATTGAAATTCAAAGAATATAACTTTTTAACAGAGAGAGAGAGAGAGAGAGAGAGAGAGATTCAACTTCCTGTCACACTGGCCAAAATTCTATTCCAAAAAATCACAGTAGGTAACTAGACACCTGTGACATCTCACCTTAAAGAGTGTTAGAGTAGGCTATGTTTCATAATATTAATTATCACAAAGCCAGTGAGCTATAGCACAAGGAGATGGTAGCAGGGAAACTCGTTCAGTCTGTAGAAAAAAACCTCGGTAAGTCTGGAGACTCAAAGGGAAAATCAGTCTTAACCCCACCATGAAAACCAATCAGTCAGAAAATCTATAAGAAGTACTGTCGATATTCTTCATGTTCCCATCTATTATTTCATACCATGTACAGGATATGAATCCATAATCCATATTGCAGAAATGTATAGATTAAAAAATATGATGTATCACATGCAATTTAACATGGTATCACATGGTATCACACAAATAGCATTCAGTTATACTGCACTGCTTACTGATGGATCTTTATATTGCCTGAAGTTGTCCAGCTACTGTATCAAGAAAGAGAACTAGTTAACTAAATGAGAACATGCTGCCATAGCTGTGTAATATTCAAAGCAGTTCAGTTGGTGCGGTGATCAAGAATATGACAGGAAAGGAAATCGTTATAAGGGAACTGTACAAGTTAGTACCAACCCGTTTTACAGGGAGACATCAAAACAGTTTTGATGTCTGGATTTTTGCATGGTATATCTCAAACTTTGATATAATATTCCCACATGATACAATATTTTCATACTTTCTGCTACAAATTAAAGTCGCTTTGAAATCTACAACTTTTCTCAAAACTGTATAAATTAAAAGTAAAGTACAAAGAGTGCTGCTGTTACCACCATACTAATTGAAATCATGGACATGCATTTCATTTTTGTGAATAAATTTCATGTTATAATCACATTTACGGTTCAAAATAATTAAGGATGAACAATATTTTGAGATTGACAGATGCTTTTATCCAAACTGTGACTGTGCATGCTGTCGCTGTTTTTGTGGATTCACGTTTTTGAGGTTTGCATGGGGATAGTGGTGGTATTGTTTTCGAAACTGGTTTTCAAGGACTTGCACTTTCTTCTAGAGCTGATGTACAGCCAAAACAATCTTTGTTGCAATTTCTTATTATCACTGTAAAGCTGCTTTGAAACAATATTGTAAAAAGCGCTATATAAATGAAGGTGACTTGACTTGATATTTAAAAAATCCCCCAGTTTTCGTCATCTTCAAAAAGCCAAACCAATGTTGATTCTTGTTTTATTATGAACTCTTTTGTGTTTTCTTTTTGCCAGCACTCTCCTCTGTTAGTTTTTCTTTTTCTTTTTTTGCGTGTGATTCTCCTTTCTCGCTGGTTGTGACAACTAACCAATGTTTCAAAGTAGCCAGAGTAACTTTTCTCTATTTACGGATATGACAAGATACGCACGGGCGAATGACGGATGTACACTATGCAATTTCCCACGAAAACCATTCCATCAGGTCTAAAATATAAACACTTATTTATTCTTTCTTCTCAAAATGTATATGAAATTTCATACTGACATAATGACTAATTTGTTTGAGTGTGTCTTAATTTAGTGTTCAAAATTAGCATGTAAGATTAATATTGGTGCATCCCTAAAGAAGGTCATTTTACTCCATTACTCCTTGTGTACACACCCTGTCCTTCGCCTATATTATGGTAAGTGACGCAAGTCTGGATTTTGTGGATTTAGACGTGTTCTTAGGTCAACATATCTGAAAATGTAACCATAACCATATCCCCAAACATGAGTTATCCCTAAAATCAGAGGGAAATGATGTGAATAGCACTGATGTAGAAGCAGCAAACCCTGGTTGTAAGCTTAAACTTGACATAAACTATAAACTTCCCTCAAATCTGATTGATTGATTGGAATGTTGTTCCAGGAACATGTTGCACTTGGTGAAATCAGGCTCTATGTAAGTGACAATGTTTATAATGATAATTGCTAACTTGCTCAGGAGCATGATTTATGGTACCCTTTCACATCAAAACACCAAAAATGACTGATTAATTTAGACCTCCCAGAACGGGAAAAAACCCAGTTTTCTCGGAAAGCAGCACTGATACGGGTCAGGCACGTTCTTGCCTTATCTGAAGTTATTTACTGCTGTCAGGCGAGTTGACTGGCAAAGGAATGAATGAATGATTGCTTGAGTTTGAGTAACTATACTGGCCCAGCAGTCAATTTCTGTCAATGAGAGCAAAAAGTTTAAAGGAATGGGATTAAATGAACTGCCGTTTGTTCACAGATGCCCTGATTTGAGAATGCGAAAGTTTACTCCTGAACTCCTCTGAACAGCTACTTTGATGTTATGAAACTGAACAAAATCAAAAATTAAAAATCCCCAATAAACTTCTAAAGATCATAGTGTGAAAAACAAATGGCACATGAATGTCAGGGAACAAGAGTTCACCAGCTGATTATGAAGAGCAAACAGAAACAAAGCTAGTGGGACGTGTCTTCAAATAATTCAGTTCTATATTTGTCTCACTTTGAGCATTGCAATTCAATAATCTACGATTGCATTTTGACAATACAGTACGTGTTTCCACAGATATAAGCACAATTGTCTGCAAAGCAAGAAATTCAAATAACTGTTCAGTACATTTAAAAACAATCTTCTACTTCATTACACTTTGCACTTTGGTATTTTCTGGAAGTTTGGCACAGTGTTTACTCATCGCTCGCTCACGTACCCTCCAAACTCGCATGATGCATATTAATTTTGTTTACAAATCTCGACGGATTTATACGTTAAAAACATTTGTGCTCATGAGCCTTCGAGTGCAGATAGTGCTCTGAATAATGTAAGTAACTCTTTCCAACTAGTATATTTTTAGCTAAGGTGAGTTAATCACCTCTTGGATTAGGACTTTACAGTGAAACTTCCCCTTCATATTCAAAGGTCTACAGAACTGGAGACTCCTATATGTGCTCAGGACAACCTGGGGAAATAGCGTGATATCTTGAACTACTCAGACGTGCGCACTCTCCTTCCTATGGTCTGATGGGGCTTTGTGCCCTTCATAAAATATACAGTCTAACAATCAGGGTGATTTAATGCCCCCAGGAAGGACATTATTATAGAGCAGACAAAATCAATACAACTGAAACTCCGGCAACTTTTTTTTTTCTTCTTTTCCTCCTTTGTAGCCTGGGCGACTGAAAGGCTTTTCCCAGCATGCCGTGGTGCTTCTGTTCAAAGAGAGAGATACCACAGGACAGGGATAAGTCAGGAGGCATAATCCACTGGACTGTCATTAAACAAGAGTTAGGTTCATGGCACCCATCATGTTCCCAAATTACCAAGTGTCACTTTTAATTAAGTGTGGCAACAGCTCATTTTAATGAAGGCTTGATGTTCTCAGCAGATTTTAGCCCCAGCAGTCCTCATTCACTTTTATGTGCCGGTGCATTGATTGTGCCCAGTCAAACTTTCTATGAACCCTCATTTAGATTGAACCCTCATGATTGTGTTAATATGCAGCTGCTACTTTGAAACTTCTCCAGAAACAATCTATTCATTTAAAAATGTAGCCACTGTAACTAAGCTACCAACAAACAGAAAATAACATTATTGAAGATTTTAAGGAGGCTATATTATAAATGGGCTATCTTCTATGTTATTATATAAAACTATATTTTATTATATATTTTTTTTTGCAATCGGAACAGTTTTTGAGAACTTTCTTTGAGATTGTGAAGTATCTTCTCAAGTGCTTTTATGCTAAATGCAACCAATAAAACAAAACAAAAACAAAATTATATAACAAGAGTCTAAAACTTATGATGAACAACAACTTTTAACTTAAAAAACATTTATTTTTTTATTTTTTTATCTGAAAATCTAGATACAAGTAACACTTCAAGTTACACATCTTGGTGCTTGCCTAAATCATTTTTAAAACAATCAAACTACTGAAAAAAATGTAGCCAAGTCAGTGCCGTTGCTACTTTTAGTTTGTTACAGCCCTGATATGCAGCTTGACAAATTGATAACAATGTTCCCGCACTGATCCTACATCAGGCTAAATCACTTTCACTGTCAGGTAAAATATGTACTAGCCACAGTAGTGTGGTGCATTTTCCTTTTATTTCTCTATATACAGTATACACACAAACATTGGGTTTTCATGTTTTATGGGGATTTTCCATAGACATAATGATTTTTATACTGCACAAACTATATATTCAATCCCCTACCCCTAAACCTCCCCACCACAGAAAACTTTCTGCATTTTTACATTTTCAACAAACATCATTTAGTATGATTAAGCTGTTTTCCTCATGGGGACCCAAAAAATTTCCATTTTGTCCCCATAACATGGGGTATACCGGAACATCACACACACACATATAACTCTGAAGGGCACTTGTTACTCTTTGTATTAATTAAATCTTTCCAGGTTCTCAAAAAACAGAATTGGACACCTCTGGTCCTTTTAATACAAGCCCGATGAGTAACGACACAGAGGCGTTTAATTTAGCGCCACACAGCTAGATAGTCTTGTTTAAGGACCTCAAAGAGAGCCCCTTTTGTGTTCGGATGTAAAAAAAATCCTGCGTAAACATTTTCAGCGGTACTTGCACACGAGCGGCACAGAACCACAGGATAGCTTTCCCTGCTTGAGCGAGAATGGGAAGTTTTTGATGAATATTACTATGCTAATGCACCTAATATTTATGGACTTTTTATTAGGCTGTAACTCTTGGGTCCTGATACATGTTTAATGCCCTCATATACAGATCACAAGAGACCAGCAGTTCACTCTGAAAAATAGCATGCTAATGAAAGATAGATTGGGTGTGCATTCGCATACTTTCAAAAGAAGTCTTTAAAATGTGTTGATATGGATGCCGTTTGAGGGACACAACTCTCTCCATTTGTATGCAGGGAAGGGAAATGTAGCCTTCGGTTCAGACGTGGTATTTCGAAAACCGCTCCATGCTGACATCCCAGGTGTCTGTCGCTCCCGTACCATACAGGCCAGGGCAAGAGGGGCTCATGGAAAGATGCTCCCCATCACCAGAAATCTCTCTACACATACACATGAGTTTCCATGTTTTATGGGAACTTTCCATAGACATAATGATTTGTATACTGTACAAACTGTATGTTCCACTAACCCAACCCCTAAACCTACCAATCACATTTAATGTGATTTATAAGCTGCTTTCCTCATGGCGAGCAATACAAGTCTGGTGTTATTATCCTTGTGAGGATCATTTTAATACTTTTTTCCCATAACATTAGAAATACCTAAACCACAAACAAACAAATAATAATAATTGATAATAACTGAGCACCAAATCAGCATATTAGAATGATTTCTAAAGGTTCATGTGACACTGAAGACTGGAGTAATGATTCTGAAAATTCAGCTTGGCATTACAGAAATTAAATTAAATTTTAAAATATATTATAATAGAAAACAGTAATTTTAAATTGTAGTAATATTTCACAATATTGCTGTTTTTACTGTATTTTTATGATCAATTGCAGCCTTGATGAGCAGAAGAGACTTATTTTTTTAAAACACATTAAAACAATCTCAAATTATTCCAAACTTTTGACCGGCAGTGTAATATAATTGTGAATGTACACAAACACACACACCCACCCACCCACACACACACACACACACACACACACCCACACCCCCATACACACACACACACGCTGTGATCTAAACCACTGGCCACAAATCACACAAGTGCATTTGAAAATCATCACCAGCCTTTCCCATAAAGAACACCAATAAAAATAAACATTCCCTCAATGGAAAACATTTCAAGCTCATATGTAAAGTGCTGGCAGGCGAGTACATTACGTGATTGTAGCATATTTGCCATTGATGTTGCTGTAGGAAAGGGAGAAATGAAGACGGAGAGAGATGGAGGTTTGAAAATGCACATAAACCTTCAACATACACACTGGAAAATGGAGTGATATGTGTTGGGTTCAATACATGCTATGCTTAATCGACAGTATTTCTGGCATAATGAATACGAATAATTAATCTAAGAATAGGCTCATTTCACTGCTTCATTTAGGGTTAAAAATAAATAATTAAAAATGATCCCAGCGTCCCGAGGGTTTATAGGCAAAAATGTGCATCGTAAACATTTTTAAAACAACCACTTCATTCTTTCAAACAAAATGGCTATTATTTGAGCTGTAAAGTTTTCTTAATCATCATATTTCAGTAATCTTGTTTACAGATGCTGCAATGCCTGTTCAAAAAAAATGTTTTATGTATAAACATATGCATATTAAACAGGCTAATCTAGCATTCTGAGTGGGTAGATTGCAAAGCGTGCTAAACGAAAAGAAACGAATAATGAGAAATGTTTCTCTTCACAATCTAGAAGTTTGGTTTAACTATTATGTAATAGCCTATATATAATAAAAATAATAAAAAAACGTAAAACTTAAACACATTACGTCGTCATGATGAAAAAAGTTTGGTGTCTCATTTTTTTTGTGCGTTTTTTTTTTTGTGCGTTTTTTTACAAAGTATTTCTATTTCAAATAAATTCTTTTTAATTTTCTATTCACCAAAGAATCCTGTAAATAAATGCATCACGGCTTCCACAAAAATAACAACTGTTTTTAATATTTATAATAATAAGAATGTTTCTTGAGCAGCAAATTATAATCGTAAGTGTAAGTGTTGCATTTTAAGATGAAGGCGTCAGCTAACTCGACATTAAAAAGTTACCATAGTAAAAGTAAAAACATTATAAAGTACCATAGAAAAAAGACCTGTAATATTGAGCTATAAAAAAACAAAACCACAGTCTTTGACATCCACAAGATTTGGGATGGGTTTCCTTACTTTTAAAAGCCTATTTATTTTGCTATCATAATAATGTGTGATTATATGGTTGGCTGCATTTTAGTATTGCTTTTAGCGTTGTTTTCCCCATCAGAACAGACAATTTTTAGGTCGTGACCCAACAGTGAAGTTTCAGCCCTGATTAAAGAACAGTGAGATTATTCAATGCTCCTCTCATGCTTCAGAGCTAACAGCAGGCTGTAATGATTTGCTCATATTTCAGCCTCTTGAAGGAATGCTAATAAACTTGAACGTTTTGAATCCTAATATTGCTCTGTATATATTAGCACTAATATATTCAGAGAGCCGAGCAAGAAACACGAAAATCACAATATTTCAAGTCCTCTTGGGGAGTGAGACTTATCCAAGCATAAGGGTAAAATAATACGTTTTACTTTGATTTTGTTTGTGCGTACAATTACAGTGGCCAAAAAGCCGGGTGGCCAAAAGATTAATCACAAACATGCTGACTGTAGATCTCCCGATCCAATTCGGCTGGAAATAAAAGCAGGGCGAGGAAGCAGGTCACATGGTCTTTACAGACAGCTAACACAGACAGACTCATTCAGAGCACATTCCTTGAGTGGCACGTCCACAGAAACGTTGTCTGGGTGTTTGATTAATCTCCTTGCTGCCTGTCTGATCTAATTGTAAAGGCAGGAAAACACTTTGAGTAATTTAGCACTAGAAACGTGGGAAGGAAAGAATTCAAGGAAATGGAGACGAATTAGCTGCTGCGTCTGTGGGTCTAATTTGTGGTGCACCAGTGTCACAATACCAGCACACAAGCTTCAGATTACTGCCAATTGTACTGTAGTACAGTAGTTATCATTTATACAATTACCATACGAAGCTAATGCAACACCACAGAGAATGAGATAAGATAGAACTTATAGAACTGGAGCAAGACAGTTAATAAATTAATTGGAATTAATTATATTAATGTATTATGATTTATAACACATAAAATACAATAATTGTGTGTGTGTGTGTGTGTGTGTGTGTGTGTGTGTGTGTGTGTGTGTGTGTGTGTGTGTGTGTGTGTGTGTGTGTGTGTGTGTGTGTGTGTGTGTGTGTGTGTGTGTGTGTGTGTGTGTGGCCTGGTAAACCCTACATTATGGGGACAAAATATCCCCACAAAGATGGAAATATTCGAAATCCTTTTCCTTGTGGGGACATGAGGAAAATAGCTTATAAATATGTGTGTGTGTGTGTGTGTGTGTGTGTGTGTGTGTGTGTGTGTGTGTGTGTGTGTGTGTGTGTGTGTGTGTGTGTGTCTCTTCTGCTCATCAAGGCTGCAATTGATCATAAAAATACAGTAAAAACAGCAATATTGTGAAATATTACTACAATTTAAAATAACTGTTTTCTATTTTAATATATTTTAAAATTTAATTTAATTTCTGTAATGCCAAGCTGAATTTTCAGCATCATTACTCCAGTCTTCAGTGTCACATGAACCTTCAGAAATCATTCTGATATGCTGATTTGGTGCTCAATTATTATCAATTATTATTGATGTTTATTACTAATGTGTTTTTTTTTTCCAGAAACTGCAGGATTCTTTGAATATAATGTTCAAAAGGACAGCATTTATTTGAAATATAAATCTTTTGTAACATAAATGTCATTACTCACACCTTCGATCAATTTAATGCAGCCTTGATGAATAAAAGTATTAGTTTCTTTATAATTTTTTTCACGGCTTCCACAACAATATTCAGCAGCAGTTATTTTCAACATCGATAATAATAAGAAATGTTTTTGAGCAGAAAATCAGCATCATGTGACTGAAGACTGGAGTAATGTAAAGTAAAAAAAAAAAAAATTTAATCCAACTGTTTGACTGGTAGTGTATATATGATAAATTAGTATTTTACAAACAATATGTATTAGCCTATACAAATCATAATAAAAAAATGACTTGACTACTTATCTAAAGCAAAGTAGAGTGACACAATACAACATGTGATCAACGAAAGAAGTGCTTAAGGCATTGTGACAATCCTAATAGCCATAAAAGAGCAGTACGTTTTCAGTTTGACAGCATTAACCTCTTTCAGAACATTATTTAATTGAAAGCGATTAAAAGAACCCTGTGGGTGATCCAGATCTGTAAATATGATGGTGACTAACACCTTTTTTTTATATATAAATCAATTGAAAGCCATCTAGCTATGACAGGCATTTGAAAGAGAGCAAGTACACCTACAGTCTGAGGTCATGTGACAGGCAGCATGACATATCACAACAATGTATGGATCAGACGCACATGCTTTATTTTCAGTCGTTTCACTGGAACAGCTAAAAGAGTGTTAAGATATGTGTAGATGTGATGTGTGGAACTAATGCATGTTCTGATCCCCAGCACTGCCACAAAGAAACACAAAGCCTTGAACCAAGACACCAGCATGTACTCGATCACCACCAATCACTCCAGGAAAGCAATGAAAGAGTCAGCTCAAAAGCATTTTAGCTGTAATTACATCACACAAATCAACTCGGACAAGAGAGCACATACAAGACCACATGCAAAAACAAATGCATGTGTTTTACATTTGGCAGCAGCTTTACAGTGACAGCTAGAGAGCAATCAGGTTTCTGGAAAATAATAATAATAAATGTCTGAGCCTCTCTTCTTATTCCATTACGATTTAGGCTTTTATAGGGTTTTCTCCCCATAAGAGCTTAAAAATACAAATACATCCCTTTAGCCTTTAGCAAACAATTCACCACCAATTCCACTAAGGAATGATTTTAGCATGACCTTCAAATGAGATTATTTTTTACAAACAAACAAACAAACAAAAAATATTAATATATTTTTGTGTGTGTGTGTGTGTGTGTGTGTGTGTGTGTGTGTGTGTGTGTATGAATATATATATATACTATTATTATTATTATTATTACACGGTGGGGTTTTAAAAAGAATATCAGTCAGGATATTTGTGCGTGTTAGAGAGACGGGTTTACAAAACAAGCATGAAATAATATTGCTCGCTGGTGTGTTAGAACTGCTTCCCCGTCCATAAAGATAGCATGCGTGTGTCAGACGTGAGCTGCTTCCAAAATATCCTCGAATGTCCCAAAAAAAAAGAGACTTAGCAAACATTTCTATTTATGTTTTCATAAAATAACCCACAGAATCTATATCTCTGCAGGAATAGGAAATTCATAATATAGGCCTACCTTTTTATATATGATAGTTTAGGGTACAAATTATGTTTATAAATTTACGTTGTATACATTTTGTCAGCAGCTTAAATTTTTTCTTTTTTTTTAAAGCAACCTTCATTTCAAAATAGGCTATAGACCGCATGATTTTCATCAAAATTGCTGCTATTACCCGTTATCAAAATGAGGGCCACCAAACATTAGCAAGCAAGAGTCCAAAATATGGCTTGAAAACAAAACAAAAACACTTTTTTCACTGTTAATGGTAGACATGCTATGCTCTGAGAATCTTACCAAGCATGATAAACAGCAGTTCATATGAATTAAGTAGAACTTACTAGTTTTTAAACATGGCTCCTCTGAAGATTCACATGATGTCACTTCCTCTTGATTGTGTCATTTAAAGTGACAGTTCACTATTATTTTAAATTGAATAAATGGTGTAAAAAAAAAAAAAAAACTCATCGACATAGGTAAATAATAATAATACATTTAAAAAAATTATACACATACATGTGTAATTGATCTAGTGTGTATGTGGAAACTAAAACATTTTATTTTTGTACAAAGTTTTGTTGTCAATGGTTGTTGTTTTGCTATATGGACATGCTAAAATGTTTAAACTTTTAAAAAACATATCACAATAACACAATCATTACATTAAATAAAATATTTCAATATTATTTATTTATAGAATTTGTGTTTATAATAGATTACTTCATCAAATGCTAGGGGAATCAAATGCTTTTTGGTAACAAGGTTTCATTTGTTATCATTGGTTAACTACATTATAGTTAACATTTATTAGGAATGAACAATACTTATACATGTTAGGTAATACATTAACTAAAGCTAACAAATGAGACCGAATTTTATATTATAGTATTATCTTTTTTGTATTCATCCATTTATATTGCAAATCACAATCAATCTCTCTCTATATATTTTAGTAAGTCTAAAACATTAACAATATTTTGCAGCTTTGCACTATTTAGGAAATGCAAATCTGTTATGTATATACATATGAAATCTGTTCCCAAAAGTGTCATGTTCAGACAATTGATTTCAAAACCTCCCTCATTTCTAAATAACAGACACATGTAAAATACATGATAAAAATGTAACATCGATTAAAATTATGTTGATTGCTACACCATTATAAACCTGGTGTGGGAAGCACAATAAGTACACAAGTAAAGGACGACATTTCTTTTCTTGAAGGGCTTCACATAAATGAACACGAACTTCCAAAGATCAGGTCTCCCTTCCCACCTGCAATAAACACCAGTGAGCAGTCAGACCCTCATATTTTGATGTTTTAATAGAACATTTAGACCAGGTTTCACAGACAGGGATTAGATTAGGCCAGAATTAGGCCTTAGTTCAAGTAGCTTTTATAAACGTGCCTTAGAAAAAAAAAAACATTACTGGTGTGCATCTTGACACAAAACAATGGCACTCACATATTTTAAGATATGTCAGAGCAAGTTGCTTTCAGTTAAAACAGTTCAAATATGCATTTTAGTCTGGGACTAGATTTAAGCCTTGTCTGTGAAACTGGGGGGTTAGGGTCATTCAAAACAATATCCCCTCCAAACATCACTTTTTGGCCATTACATACATGACACACATATATATATATTATATACGGTATATACAGTACACACACACACACATTATTGGCCAATTACTCCGAAAACCTTAGAAACCACGTTGCAATACCATGGCAACTGCACAGAACACCTCTGCATGGTCATATACATTGAAAAAAAGTAGAAACAGAAAAGTAATAACATATGCGGTCTATTGGCTTCTATATGTTTGGATATTTTTATTTCAGTTTCTGTTTGGTACCTCTATAAACGTCTGTTCTAGTATGTTGTCTTATGCCTTGTGAATTAATCTGCACTGTGTTTCCGCACAAGATTGCTCACAGCTTCCGTTTGTACTAAAAATCAATGGACATGCAGATGGACTCCAGTTGAAACGCTGCCCATTCCTGTAGCACTGATTGAAAAAATATATATATTCTCAGATTTTTTGAGTCTGACTTCTGCGTGGAATATTTTTTGGTCTGTGTGGCTGAAAGGTTGATACATTAAGATTGCAGCACTCAGTTTCTCAGATGAAAATGTGTCTGGAGCTCGCCTGTGCAAAGCTTACTGTGACCATGCTAAGGTGTTCTGGGTGTTTGCCATGGCATTGTTATGTGGTTGCTAAGGTGTTCAGAGTGGTTGCCAACTGGTCCAAGTCTCTCCATATCTCTAATATAGTGGTCTCTGGATACGGCTCATTCAATGTATGTTTAAAATATGTTTTTCTTGACTCATTTTAAAAGCACACCTCTCCTTCAACACAAATGAAAACCTACCATTTAAAACTTAAGCAAGCACCACTATTAAAATTAAAATCCGAATCCACAGGGCAGCATCCAAACCACTGAGAGCCTGTTTTTTGACTGGTTGCTCCAGCAGGAAAGAACTAGGCTCTTAGTTTAAGGTACATCTGATATAGTATAGATTACACAGTGTTTTTCAGCCAAATCAATATCAGGGAAAGGGATTGGATATAAAAACCAACACAAACAAAGCTCAGCTTGCTTAGACACGACAAAATGTTTGTTTTTCCCTGAAGTATATCAGTAAGAACATTTTGATTGCTAATGCTATGGATGCTGACTCCCTTAATTTAATGCCACACTGCTCCCAGCGTTCGTATTACAGGAATATGAGTGCGAACAGGAAGAGAAGCTCTTCACAAAAAAATTGTGTTGATGTGTAAGTAAATGGGTTTGACTCAGCGCAACCATTGGCAGAATCGCAGTTAAACCTTAGGTTTCAGAAACGGGATGGCAGACGACGGGAAATTTCCATCAAGTCATTTGATTTAGAAGTTAAAAGGCACACCCTCATGTCATTCCAAACCTGTATGACTTTGTTAAACAAAAAGGTGAATTTTTAAAGCATATGCTGATCACTATTTTTAGTGTAATGAAAATGAATGAGGACTGGTTAAACTCCAGTCAACAAAAAAGTATGATATAAATAGTCCAAATGATTAGTGTTCAAAGATTACAATTAGGGTTGGGCATCGTTTGAATCATAACAATTCCGATTCTGATTCTGCTTATCGATTCCGATTATTATCGATTCCTAAATTAGATTCCAAAAAGGTAAAAAAAATATTAAATAAATAAAAAACTTATTCAAAGTCTTATTGTAAAACATTTCATTGTAGCTGAATAGCAAAGTCAACAGGCTAAAGAATACTTACAAAAGGAACTTGTGTCTATGGTTTAAAGATACCATTGCAAAAACAACTAGCTAACTTTCAAGCATTATTAAAGACAAGTAATTACAAATTAGCAATTGCACAAATAAATACAGCTGAACAAAAAAAAGATTGAAATAAACATTGTTATTAGATTTTCAGGTATTCATGTACAGAAACTGTATTCAAATGTAAAATAACACTGCACTTTATAAATAAAATATGCATTACAAATATAGTTACAAAAGTTATTCAGTCAAGAACAGCTATTGAATTTTCTCTTTCTTTTGTTGTTTGATTACTGTTATAATAGAGACGTCAGCAGGAATATTAGGCTGCTGTCACTTTAAGAGTTGCACGGATCCAATATACTGCTACACTTAAGTCTTAAGACATAACCGACTGTTTACGAGGATATTTTGACATTTTTGTGTGTATTTGTCCGTTCAAGTGGTCAATTGATAAGAGGAATCGGAATGCGCACGTCTTATCGAATCCCTGTGGAATTTTGGAACCGATTCTAAAATGGAACCAGTTATCGATACCCAAACCTAATTGCAATGCGTAAGGAATGGACCATAATTTAAACAATTATTCACTGAAAATCTCAACAGCGCAATCCAATGAATAAGTTGATTCAATTCACAAAAAACCTGTTGTCGTGGTTAATGAATGGCCAAAATGCAATAAAAAGTTTTCTGTTTTTAGTTGAAAACGGTGTTATCGTAAGACTTCAGACAAGCAAGTCATGTGGTTCACTTGTATTTAGTTTTTTGAAGCTTGAAAGTTTATTGTACTTGCATTAAAAAGAGTGACCCATGTTCAGTTCATTAAAATAATTTCCTTTGTGTAAACATTCCAAAATGACACTAAATTATAAAAATAGTACAGATGTAAAGGTTTGTTTTCTGCATTTCAATTCATACTTTAGCTTTTTGTAAAAACAGACCATCATTTAAATGATTATTCACCAAAAAAACAAAATTTCATGAAAGAAGCAGCAACATCCAATTTGAGTGTGATCTTTTCAATGAATCAGTTGATTCACAAAACTGCTTTACAAAACTAGTTTACAGGGTAAGGTTATGAACAAACGTTCATTCAAATCTGGATTGTTCTCAAAACATGAGCATAAAAAAAATGTTCAAGGAACTTTTTTTGTCTGAAACGTTTGTCTAACATTTTTTAAATGTTAATATTTGTTTCAGGATGTTTAGAGTAACACTCCCATAATGTTTGAAGAATGATCAAATAGAATGTTTCCTTCACATCGAGGGGACAATTGACTGGACATTTTGAATGTTCAGAGTGCGTTCAAAATGAATGTTTTAACTTAATGGGAACGTTAGCAAAAGAACATATTAGAACCTATTTTAGTTAGCCGGGAAAGTCATATTGACCACTGGTATGGTGCTATTTGAGGCTTGAAAGCGAATTTGTAATTGCATTAAAAATGTCCTTGTGTTGCACCAAAGGAGTCATTTTTGGGTAAACTAATTAAAGTCACTTAAAGTCACCACTTACCTTCTGTCACCTTGCCCTCTTAGCAACGTCCAATGTTCTAGAGTGGAGTCTTTTCATGAAGTGGAATTGCTGTGAAAGATAGCATTGTTGTTTAAAAGATAGATGTTACCATACACAGCTATCTAACAAAACCTCTTTAGCAATCCCTTTAAGTCAATTTAATGCTCTGAGATTTAGGTGTGAGAGACTGGATTTAAATTTGCTGCCTGTCTTCTCATGGCTAGCTGAAGGGTAATACCTCATAAGACATTTCTTTTCATACTTTTCATTCGGAATCATTTGTTGTAGCATAACAGGAAGCCGGGAGAATACTCTCACAATTGATTGAACTGTCAAAAAACACGTTGTTTGATTGATCACATTTCAACCAATCATGTCATGCCAATTTTTGATGCGATCGGGTTGGCTGACGGATCCTAGGAGAGAAAATACAAGAATTCGAGGCAAGGTGATACTGTTTTTTTTTTAAACAAAAAATTTGCCCAAAAATAAAAAAATCGACGCAATCAGACTGTTCGGCATTGTTGTCAGTTGTCTGGTGAGAAAGGAGGGCCAAAGAGAGTTAAAAAAAATCTCACCTGTCAAATAAATCCTCTACAGCCCAGCAGCAGGTAAAGTTGACCTTAGACTTCCAAAAGATACACTCCTGTTAAAACTGGAGAGGTTTTTCGGCATCAAACAGCATGCATGAAACACTCAGATGACCTTCCAACACAGGAAGGATATATTTGAGGGTGCCCATTGTTTGAAGGACTGGAGGGAAATCAGGAGGTCAGGTCAAACGCACTGCACAGCCTTGACAGATGCAGCAATTATAATGAAGCTCAAATCAAAAATGTACTCCAAATAAAAGTCGACAGCTGAAGCCAGACAGAATGTGAGCGCATGGGCCGCTAAAATGTGGAGAGAAGAAGAATGTGTTAAGATCCTGTGAGAAAACCAAACAATAGAACATCGGAAATGAACATCCTTAAGTTTATTTTGTTCTTCTCAAGCAATGCAGCTACATCTTTCAACAAATAACAAACTATACAATCCTGCTCACGATTAATACAAGCAGTTGAGCTTCCCCTGACAAGCATGTCGACTCGAGGTTTCATGCTCCGCTTTAGCAGCGAGACCCTGTGTAAATGCACTTCGTCTCAGCAGTGAACTTGTATCGAGCTTGTCCACTCGCGCCTCCCTCACCGTAGTACATTTCCTATTTGGAGAACCATAATGTCTGGAGGGAAAGGTCAAACACAGACAGTATGAGTAATGTGAGAGAGAAACGGGGGGCGAGAGGACATCACTCCGTATCTGAAAATCTCTGTTGAGGGAAAGGTGCATTACGTGGCTGAGAGGAGCTTTGACACTCGATACTTTTCCTCACCAGAACAAAATATCAGAAACGTGTCATTTTAGATGAGTGTAAAGCGGATGTGTTGGCTAAACAAAACAAGACAAGTTTTCAACATGTATGGGGCAAGACAGAAGACATGCCATGTAAAATACGGCACATGGCGACGCCTGATGGCCTTTAACAGAGAGCGGTTTGATTTGAATAATCACTTAGAGAAAATGTCTCAGAGTCATGTCAATTACAATGAAATATTCTTCAGACGTTAATTTGGGAAGCGTTTGATAACCTGCTACTAGCTGGACGTCTGACAGCATATTTTAAACAATGACAAGAAAAAGCAAATGGGAACTTTAAAAAAAGCCATAGAGGCTTTTGATATAGACCACCTTCAGGTGTGATAACAGATGTCATTAATCAAAGATTCAACATACTGTAAGAACGTAGGCTCGAGTTATGCTAGAAATATGAAGCAGTTTCACCACATTCTAGCAGCTGGCTAATTTGGACACACTGCAGCAGGAAATCAGTTTGGCTGAAGATAGTTTAGATTTATATTTAGAGACCATGCATTCGACTTGCAAATCACTTCCTAGAAAATGTTTCAGTAATGTTTAAGGTTTAAATTTAAATGTAATCTTTCGAAGACATATTATTGGGACATATAGGCCTGGTTTTACAGACAGGGCTTAGATTAGACTTAGTTCAATTAGGACATTTAAGTAGCTTTTATAAGCGTGCCTTAGAAAAAGAAAAAAGAAAAACATTAC
This sequence comes from Leuciscus leuciscus, assembly GCF_965113295.1. Taxonomy (NCBI): domain Eukaryota; kingdom Metazoa; phylum Chordata; class Actinopteri; order Cypriniformes; family Leuciscidae; genus Leuciscus; species Leuciscus leuciscus. Next base: position 10,471,103 of record NC_138732.1, read on the forward strand.
TGGTGGTGTGCATCTTGAGACAAAACAATGGACCGGACATTTTTTTTAAGATATGTCAGTGATATAGCTTTAAGTTAAAACAGATCAAACATGTGTTTTAGTTTGGGACTAGGCTTATGCTTGCTACAGACTGCGATTTCGGAAATCATACAAGACTAATTTATGTTCGGAGAAGGAAGCGAAAGAGAAGAATATGGACGTGGTCATGGCTAAAGAGGCTAATTTGGCATGGCAATTTTGCTTGAGGCAAATAGTTTTAAGTTTTAGCGTCATGTCACGTTGATCAATAAGCCATTTCATGTTTCATTTTTTTGCCTAGTCATTAGACGTTGTTCGTAACATTGAACACGCTGTGAGATGACCAAGCTACATTTCTGACACAGTCAGAAACTTATCGCAGGCTCAAGGTCGTCGTTGAACCGCTCTCACTGTACGAAGTAGGAGATTGGTCATCTTTCATCTAGGACAGGCCAAAATCGTACAACGTGTACTGGGCATTAAGCCTTGTCTGTGAAACCTGGGGAATTGATAATTGTATGCAGTTTTTGTTAGTAATCCGGAATTGTAGGAATTAAATTTTTTTGACTATTTAAATATCAGCAACAGCATCAAATTGAATCTTTTTGCTTAATTTGGGCCTCTAAAAAAAGCAGTTTTTTTCCTTATCTAGTATGAGTTCCATATTCTCCTGTATCATAGGCTATACACCATAAAGCCTGATGTAGCCTATCAAATATGATACTCAACTAGAATTTTTGGGGGGGATTTTGTCTAAATCATTCAATCATTTCATGTCAAGCTTTACAGGGTTAATATCTAAAAGCTCTTAAAGTGGTGTTTTGCAATGACGTAGAATAAAAAAAGGAAGGTTTTACGAAAGCGACGCTGAATTGCACGTGACCAAAAAAATTCATATTTTTACAATTGACAGGCAAATTTCAGAGAAGAGGGTTATTTTGGAAATCACATTTGTTGTATGATTTCAACAGATCTCGCTTTTTCTCACACCTTCAAAACAACTTCCTATTTGATTACAAATGACAATGTATGTTTTCATTATTTTTTTTTATTTTTCATTTGAACCAAGAATGCCAATGTGTAAAACAGCAATCAGCAGATAACTCCCAAAGCATTACATAACATACATAAACTACTGATCACTACAGTCATTTTCAGAAATTAAAGACAGAAAAAAAAAAAAAAATTTAAACCCCAAACCAGTCCTAAATCCGCAAGAACTTATGACACGCAATTAAGTTGCAATAAACATACAAACTGAATCATAAACATCTGTCATGTGACCTCCGGTGACCCAACACACTGTTGTTTGTACATGCAGAAACAAGAAAATGCGCTACCGCTGGGATCAGCTTGGAAGTGACGTTGGTTACATTAAAAAAAGTCGTCACCCATCCATGCGTGATAGAAATGTGTATGCATGGCTAGAACGCAGCTCAAGAAGCAACACTTTACCACCCACTGCGATGACTAATGTGAAAAGCTTTTTCCCTGTTGACCAGTCAAATCACCGAGCAACTGCATTTGAGGTCATACGTATCACGCAACCAATCAGGCATCATCCTGCACTTTCACAATCAAGATTTTATTCATCGCAAGAGAAATGCAGTTAAAATGAACGCAGCAGCGCTGATATGTTTTTCTACCCACAGATATATTCAACAGATGAGCTGATGATGATGATGAACTCATTAGCTAGCGTGGCCTTATGAGAAATATCGATCACTGATTTTGAAGCTCTTTCAGGGTGCTTGATCCCATTTATCGTTGGAGGTGCTCAGTGGCTCATAGATTTCTGGCCCAGTCCATCCACACCCATTTAGCCCAAGAGTTCTCCATCTCTTAGCGAGCGCTCCTCCGAATAAGAGGCGTGTTGATTCATTTAATCAGTGTCTGAGTCATGGAGGGGTATGAGGATGGGAAGGAGGAGGAGAAGAGAGGCCTAAGGCCAGTCTTCTGAATTTAAATACAGGGCTGAAGATTGAACTCGCTCACTCTCAGCCTCTCGTTCACATTTAGCTTTGCCCTGCTGCTCCTTGAGATTTACTGAGGGCATTGAGATTTTTCTCTCTTTTTTTTTAGGCAACTCTAGTCACTGAGAAAAGCAACTAGTTCAACTTTTTTGCATTTCGAGTTTCACATCGTCACTTTTTTCACACAGGACCTTTTTTAGAGATAGAAAGCATTAATATTCACCAAAATTAGTCTATTTTACAGTTAATCAAAGCAAAACAAAAAGTTATCAAAAAGTTTATTAGGCACAGCAAAATACAATGACTTTGGTCTTGAGACTTACACTAAATCAAAGCCTATTTTTCTTTTATAGTTTCATACCAAAACACAAGTATTGCAAGTGTTACAGTGAGAGTTTGCATAGGCATGAAGAATGGAAAAGAAAAACAAAAATCAGACAGTAATGGGCAATATCAAAGCCCTTAGTGTGAAATATATAAAAGTCTTCTTGTAAAATACACTTAAATGTTTTAAAAAATACACAATAGTCATCTAGAAAAAGGGGAAACGTACACAAACTGTGAGGGAATGCCCGGAATTTAATGTATGCCCCTACCTGTCCTCGGGAAGAAATCTTGTGTAAAGATTGAGCAGATTAATGCATTCGTGTGTAAAAATATAACATTTGCTATATAGACCTTACCGCACTCAGCGCACTCAGCATAGCCACTGCTTATGGAAAAAAGGCAGATTGGTGACTACGGTACAGGAATGCGTTTAAATGTGTATTTGCTAAATCTGACTGATTTTAAGGCTCAATCTACATCTGAAACAATCAACTGAAATGCCTTAAGGGCTGCTTAAATACTATCCATTGCTTTGAACTCGCTCAGGGCCTGCACAGGGTTGACGTGCTTCTTTTGAGAGGACCGCTTCACTTTGTTGGTCTGACCATCGTCTTGCTTCTCGCGCTTGACCAGCGGCTTCTTTTCGGGAGCTTTCATCCTCCAGGAGATGGCGGGCATGTTGAGGTTTTGCATTCCTTGAGACTTCTGGTACTTGGTGGAGGCCACGTAGGAGGCCTTCACAGTAGACACCACAGAATTCATCAGATTCTTGGCTGCCTGAATCAGAGACATAGCACTGTCCACCTGCAAATAGGAAGGAAATAGAAAAGACCAATGAATTCCCATTCCCATGACACTTTCAGCCATTAATGATTGTTTATGGATATTTCACTTTTATAGAATTTGATGGAGATTTCAGCTTGCATGTCAGGCACTAATTTTTCAAATAAAAGGATTGAAATGATGATACTTAAAATGTAAAAATGTCAAACTATCTAGCTTGCGGGCAAGCTTTATTCTACACAAATCTATTGGAAATATATTTATAATGTAGCTTCACTATAGAATTCTCTTTACTTTTCATTTTAAAATTCCCTGATATGACTTACCCCAGACACCACAAGCTCTCCGCCCAGATTCTGCACCTCTGCTTTGACTTTACTGCAGATATTGAGCTGGTGACAGTAAAGGGCGATACGCTGCAGATAGGCCAACAGATCCTGCTTGCATGCTGAATCTGGACACTACAGGAAAAGAGAGAAAAAGCAGTTGCTTACGGTCAAGCATATAAATATTTCAATAATTCAAAAAGTCAATGGGCAACATATTTAAAAATGTTATAATGTTCTAAATGAAGCAGTGGGTGCAATTTTAAGAGTTATTGTAGTTGAAAACGTTTGGGCGTTTCAATTAATTTGCTGGAAATTTGTGGCACTTTGAAAAGCAGACTTTGTGTGGGCCTAATGATACGGATGCACCATTTAATAAACCTGACAAGAAAACACGGCGAAACTAACGCCGACTAGCATCTATACAGAAAGAGTTCTACTGATATCTAAAATAAAGCGCACACAACGCAGTGATTGTTTTGATGATCTTTGACTGTTGCCTGTGGATACCCTAACGCTCCACAGTCACCTGTCCAGCTGCATGTGCTAGTCAAATTCATTCAATTCCCCATTGTGGCAGGCGAACTGGCCCACCAAGGGCTCACAGCCAAGCTGTCCTTATTTTAGTAAGTTTTAGGGTAGTAGACTACTCTGTTGCAAAAATTCCGTTTAAACGTTTAAGAAATCAGTTATTGTAGACTATGATCCTGCTCATTTCTACATTTAAAATAAAAAGCATGCACTGCAGTGCTGCCAACCAACTGAATACATCACTAGCCCCATTAACCAGTCGTTGGTGCAGTAAAAAGCACAGTGCTTGATTTTTCCCCATAGTTTGGTCATCCAATATCAATACCTCACCATGCTTCACCAGTCTCCAAGGTAAAAATACTTTCTTCACGGTGATAATGTTCAAAGAGTCTGGCCCCACATCTCTGCATTGAAATGCTCTGAACGAGCAGGACTTGAGGGTGCCTGCCTGCACATAATTACACAAAGCCAGTTTCCCAACAGTGCCTTTATCTCAATAACTCTCCGCCAAATGGCGTAAAGCATTTGGGGAAAATGTCAAATTTCCATTATTTTAAACAACAGCTAGACTGTAGATGCATACTTATGTCGCTTAGGGCTGGAAAGACACTCACAGATGTCATGTGCATAATTCTGCAAAGCAAAATGCACCAATTATGATTATGTAAAATTCTGTTGAATGCAATTTAAGACCTCAGTTAATCCAGAAAGCATGAAGTACTCATGACAAAATGATGAATTTGAATTAAATCTAGATGGTCATTTAATATGATTCTTCCATGTATACATAACCAAGATGGAAACTCGAGTCCGCAACTTGGACTCGAGTCGCACAAGCCACACACACACACAAAAAAAAGACTTGCGAAGTTGCGACTTGACTTGGACTTGTGAACAACTGACTTGAGACTTGACCTGGACTTGAAGACAGACTCGTAAAAAACAAGTCATTTTGGTCTGGTATTTTCGATTACGTTCTCTTTACTACCCCACATGACAGCATGAAAACACATCAAGCCAGCTTTATTATATTGCACATAATGCATCTGAACGCACGTGTATTCATCACCCACTGGAAAAGTTATATAAATGAACAAACAGTGACAATATAGCCAAGTCTTACCTTGTGATAATCTTTGCTTTTTAAATTAAATGACACAATCAATTAATCCAAAGGGAAGCTGCAGTATTGCACAGTTGTTAAAAATGTAATTTCTGATGCTACAAAATCATAAAATGATTACAATGCCTAGCCTAACAACTCATGAATAAAAACAACAAAAAAACAAACTCATGATTAAAAAGACTGAGGAAGACTATACAGTGACAACACTGATTAATTGAAGGATGAACAGGCAACCATCTTACATTAAATTCAAATATAATTTTAAAAAAGAGAGCATTTGATAAGAGCATTTTGCCAAGTGAGCTCCCAACATCCATCTATTCTAATGTTTGAGGTCAGTTACTCAAGATAAAAAAAAAAGTGAAATATAAAGCCAAACTTGCAGAGATGTGCCTGTGGGAGATTTAACTGGAGATCCAGCAAAATACAGAGTCGGAGTCAGGCCATCTTCACTATACTTTCATAATCATCAGTCTGTCTATACACCCCACTGAGAGAGAAGGGCAGAGATACAGGCACAGACTGTTAGAGACAAGACAGAGCGACAGGGAGACAAAGGAAGATGGGAGACAAGTGGGCGAAACAAGAGTGGGATGCGAGGAGGAACAGGGGAGAGAAACAGGAAGAGTGAGAGTGATGAAGAGGGCAACATGCTGCTCATCTTTCAATGAGACGCCTTACAATTAGCAGCAATCTGATCACAGTATTTACCTAAAGTTTTGCTCGTTAAAGGTAAAGTGAGAGATTTAGGTGGTACTAGAAGCACTACATGGAATGCAAAAATAATTGTTTGCAAACTGGTTTCCATAACACTCCTACCAGTAAATGAATGGTTTAGTTGTAGGATAGACATTTATATGTATATACTACATAAAAATAACAAAAAATAAATAAAATAAACGTCAGGAATATTCATTCATTAGGTGCACCATTCCTTTAAGAGACACAAATGCTATAAAAAGGCACTTTCTTGGCCAAAGGAAAAAGCTTCACCTACAGTATTACAGTATTTGCTGACTCTGACTGCAGGATACTGTAAAAGCATTTTGTGCCCAGGGTTGTAGGAGAGGAGAGGATTACATTCACAGCAATACAAAGCAAGCATTTTCCTGCCTTTAAGGGCTTCTCACCCCTACATCTGGCATGTTGATCCAGCAACAAGTCTGGCTATGCTGTGAGCCCCAGCAGCGCTGCTGGAATATTCAGCGGTGCATCTCTGACTGCTATGGCGTTCGCAGTTTCCACTCCAGCTGGCTCAAAGCATTCTGGGATTTGTAGTAAAGATTATCCAGCTGGGCACATCATCACTCCCCAGCGGGAAGTCAGGATGTCTGGCCATGTCTGGGCAGAACTTCTCCCTCTCTCTCTAGCTCATCATAAAGAGCCAGAAAGCCAGAGTTCAAACACAGAAAGCCAGAGTGTCCGCCTCTTATCTGCTTTACTATTCCACCCATTATTCCAGCAGTCATTAATAAAGCCCCAAATTTATATCAATCACTGAGCTGCTTTTCTTCCCAGGAGCTAGAGAGCTTACTGCAGAGGAAGTCAGACAAACAGCAGAACGAGGCAGGGAGAGGGAGAGAGGGAGAGAGAGAGAGAGAGAGAGAGAGAGAGAGAGAGAGGGAGAGGGAGAGGGAGAGGGAGAGGGAGAGGGAGAGGGAGAGAGAGAGAGAGAGAGAGAGAGAGAGAGAGAGAGAGAGAGAGAGGGAGAGGGAGAGGGAGAGAGAGAGGGAGAGAGAGAGAGAGAGAGAGAGAGAGAGAGAGAGAGAGAGGGAGAGAGGATGGTGGTGGTGAATCAGAACAGAGCCCTGCTAAAATGAAACCTGCTAAGCATACCAATTAGAGGCTCGACTCCTGTTTGAAACAGCTCGAATTGGCCCTTTGAAAGCATCACTTGTGCATGCTCAGCTGCTGAATTCATCCAAGTTGAACAGGAAATGCAGCCTGCCTGCCTGACCTAGACGCATGTGAATACATGATGCACATGTCAAACAAAAGTCCTCCCTGCTTGCTTAAAATATTTTCTTCCTCCACCTGTGAAGGCCGCATGCAGATCACATGCAGTTTTGCCAATGCGGTCGATTACACAACCAATTTTCGGTGAAGAGATGTGCTAAAACAGCATTTTTTATTTGTTGTTTTTATAGTGTCCCGGTAAGTCCCTTATCAGGCTGGTCCAAGAGCTGATTCTGCATTCACCCATCACTTCATTAAAAATGAGCAACTTCTGAGAAGAGTGTTCTTCTTAGGAAACTCATATAACCCTAGAGTGCAGAGTGTAACCTTACAATCAACTTCAGCCCCCACTTCACCCCCTTAAAGCAATGTAAATGCATGCACTTAAGAGATATTACCTTGCTTGGTCGCAGACTTTGGACTTTTATAAAATAAAATACTTAAAGGGGACTCTGATTCTGGTTGAGACGGGACAACTGAAATACACGTTGTAATAGTTCCCAGAAGACTTTTGCTTTTCCTTTTTAGAGGTATCAGTAAAAGAAAAATCATTTCTGGCTCATATACACTGGCTAATAATGCAGGCTGTTGAAAAGTAATGGGCTGCCCTTAAAGTGTACTGCTTTTCTAATATGACGGTGAATCTTTATTTAACCTGCCAGCAAAGTGTTAAAAAGAAAACTCAGCACCTTAGTTAGACAAGGTGTCGCCATTGTTTCTTACTTTCACCATCAAAAAGAGGTGAACTAATGCTAATCAACTGACCTGGATAAACTCAAATGAGTACTACAGAATTGATGGTGCTGGGAAAGATGCTAAGTCAGGGGTGCCCAATCCTGCTCCTGCCGATCGACTGTTCTGCACAGTTCATCTCCAACCCTAAACAAACACACCTGCCTTTCATTTTCAAGTGATCCTGAAGACCTTAATTGGTTGCTTCAGGTGTGTTTGATTAGGGTTGGAGATGAACTGTGCAGGGGTGCGTTTCCCGAAAGCATCGTTGGCCAACTATGGTCGCAAGTTCATCGCAATGTCCATTGAACTCTATTGGCAACGAGGGAACTTGCGACCATAGTTGGCTAACGATGCTTTCGGGAAACGCACCCCTGGACAGTTGATCGGCAGGAGCAGGATTGGGCACCCCTGTGCTAAGTGATAAACAACACTACAGCTACCTTTAAAAAAAGATACTTCCCTCTGACAAAAAAAATTAAAAACAGACACTGAAAACCTTTTTCTTATAGGCTCTTCATACAAAAAAGGGATTAAAGTTTGTTTTTAATTGTCCATTTTAAAAAAAATCCTAAAAGGGACAGTTCACCCCAAAATATTGTCATAATTTACTCACCCTCATGTTGTTCCAAACCAGTATGACTATTTATTCTGTAGAACAAAAAAAATCCACAGATATTCTGGTGTTCAATGTTGTTTCGGATCCCACTGATTTTCATTATTTGGACAAAAATGGTTGAAGCATTGTACAAAATATATTTTGTATTGGAACAACATGAGGGGGAGCATGAGGTGAACCATTCCTTAAAGTTCAAGCTGTACTGCTATAGCAAGCAAGCTTCACTCTACATATTCATAAAAAATGAATTGTTGAAAGAGACAGAAAATGGTTGACTCTCTCTCTCTGCAAATATGTACATTATATTGTGTAAATGATGTGCTGTCCTCTGGCATGGAGGTAAAAAAGAAAAAAAAAGGAAAAAAAAGTCAACTAGACCCTGAAAAAAATAGTTCAAATCAACGAAAACAAGGGACAGCCACTATCGGGATTGATGAGCGGAAGAGAATAGAGGTGTTGGAAAAAATAACGGATTTCACGCCTCAATGTTAAAAATATCCAGCTATAAAAGTGAGTAGGAAGGTCAGGCCGCATCGCAGAAAATGTCATCTGGCCTGCTGAATTCCATTCTAAATGGACTGCGGTAGTAGAACAGCACGAGCAGGGTTCTGACCTTTCTCAACACATCAGGGAAGAGAAATGCCAGTTTCCCGTATTTACAGACATAGCAGCATTTTAATGTAGAGCAGGCGTGATTATAAATGGAGCATCTTGTGTAATACATTCTTTTGTGGGTTATGCCCACTAAAGCCTGAGGAGATACTGATACGCTGCTCGCTCCACTCCTCTCGAGAGGAGATGCAATGAGTTGTGTTTTTTCTCAACTAAACAGAGCAGATGACATATGGAGGTGATTAGAGCAGTGATGAAATCGTTCTGCCCACCCATAGGTCTTCAGCGAGAGAATTTCCATAGATATCATTACCTGGTGTTTATATCTGTCCCAAACCACAGAAAGAATTACCAATTGCCTTGCGCGCTGACAGACTTGCCACAAGCCTAAGCCAACATATGAAGTTTAAAGATTTTCTACAAAAGAACAATGCATGTCACTTAAGATTATTATTATTTTTTCTTTTAAGGTTCCTGGAAGAAGTGGGATAAAAAAAAAGGGAAAAAAAGCAAAGCAATCTTCAGAGGTAGGAGGAAACCAATACTTCTATGAGTCTCACTTGTGGACTTTCTGCATGAAGGCGCCCTCTGATTTAGAGTATGAATGAAACAAATTACATAAGCGTTTAGCACTCCATAATACTAACATCGCCCTACTTTGGATTTAAAAAAAAGCAATTGACTAGATAATGTATATTTCCCGTTTCAGGACTAGCAAAATAATTTCACCTTACTCTCTGTATAGTGACAGGTGGTTTTGCCCCCTTTTGTGCTCACTGTTGGTAGAGAATCATCGGACGACATGATTTTTCACGGCAGCAGTATCTGCACGCTGTCTCTTCCGCTTTATGACACATGGCAGCGTTAAGGCGCAATATTGTACGCCACCTATTGTACTTTGGGATGTGAACCAGGTGCTGCTACTGGATTATTTGTGAAGTCGCCAGAGAGAAATGCACATTTCATACGGATTACATAAGCAGAGAGCAGTCTGCTTTCTTTTGTTTTGTTTAAAAGTAGACATTTCAAGCTTTCTATATATTTCTCAGGTCTGTGAGGCAAGTAGCTTTGCGGTTCATTTATGAGACGAGCTCCAGTTCACGTGCCGGCGCCTCCGTGTCCTGGTTATATTGCCTGCTATATTTACTACTTATTAAAATCCAGGCAATTGGTTGATGAAACATTGATTAAAATTAAGATACAATTAATACAAAACGAAATTCACTATAAAGAAAGGTTTTCTACAAAAACAAACTTAATGAAGTGGTCAAAATCATGTCTGCCCACTCCATTTGTCTCCTGATATATTGCGCATCTTATGATCTTACTCATGCTTTTCACTTTTCATATAAATCAACAGATGAAATAAAAAAATTAATTCTTTTATTTAAACAAATATGAATGATTTAATGACTAGGCTACAACACGTAGGCCTATTAGCCTACAGCACAGAGAAATGTAATGTCAGAGCGGGATTTGAGCGAACGCCATCTTACCGGTGAGCATGTGGGGGAGAGTAGAGGTGTCAACAGTATTCACATTCATTACTCAGGTAGAAGTATAGATACTAGGGTTTAAAAATACTTCTGTAGAAGTTGAAGAATCAACTCAAGCTTTTTACTCAAGTAAAAGTACTGGTTTCAAAACTACTTAAAGTATAAAAGTAAAAGTAAAGCAAGGAAAAAATGCCATTAAGGACAAAAGCTTAGGTCGTGCCACAGGGGCCTATAGTGCACTACCCCACCTCATAGACGTTGGAACAGGGAGGGCGGGGGGGTCGGCCGCCCCCCCCCACCACCACCCCTTTTCCCCACCCCTCTAGGGGTCAGCCAGCTGTTTTTTTCGTTGTTTTTGGTTTCCATTTTATATATACAGTAGGGCTGTACTGTCCCAGTCGATTAGTCGATTAATTGGTCGATACGTTCTGGTTCGACCAAAATTCTGATTGGTCGATTTTTTGCTGCGTTTATTTCATCAGTTTTGCCGCGCTGAGGCGCGCTCATTTCATCAGGTGGAAAGCACTAACTGCTAATGGGGGTGTTTTCAGAGTACCCTTGTTTCACTGTAACAGTCTGTCTTCAGAACACCCCCCTTGTTTTCACCTTTTTTGGATTAGCCCAACCCAAGAGAGAGCGATAACTATAGAAGGTTTGATGCTGAATATTATTTATTTAATTGTGAGAGCGTTTAATAGTCAGTCCTCTTCTAACATGTCAACAACAAAGAAATCGACAGTGTGGCAGCATTTTGTTAAAATTGATAACAGGAAAAAGGTCGAATGCAAAGTTTGCAAGCAACAGTTTTCCACAGCTCGACGACAAACATGACATATCATCTAAAGTGGTAAGCTCACTTGTCTGCGTTAGCTTGCCCTGTCTGTTTTGAGTAGGCTATATGAACATATCAGAATTTGCATATTTCATTGTGATAACCTAATTTTTTTTTTTTTTTTTTTTTTTTGGAGCCTAATGCGCAATTGCGCTGTGCTGTTGGTTGTGTTAGTTTGGAGCCTAGGATGCTTTCTTTTTCAGTTATGCACTTTATTTCGTTTCTGCTCTTGATCTGGTTTGTTTAATAAATATTCTTTTTTTATTAAAGTGGACGTGCCTTTTGTGTTTATTAAGAGTAAAAGCTTTAAGTTAATAGTCTATTCGTGTCTCAGCTGCGAAGCTGAGCTCATGTTCAGCCTCGCTCGGTGCGAGGACATGCACGGTGAAATGATAGTGTCTGACAGTTATAACTTATTATTATAACATATGACAAAAATAATTGTCTAAATTATGTTGCATATTCCTCAACAGTTCTTGTGATGATATCACTAGTTGACAACATAGTACTATTTTCGGAAATCATAAGCTATGATATTGCGCAGGTGCACGTGATGCAACGCTGTCAGAGCCGACAGACTCGAGTGTCAGACTCATTTCAGTGCAAAATAATTAGGTCAAAAACGATTTAATATACTGCAAATAGCCTACTAGTTTTTTATGTTTATTTATAATTCATTTAGGCGGACCACAAGGCTACCAAGTACTGCGCACAGTGCGCATCTAATTAATTAAACTTTTTTTTTTTTTTTACCGTCATTTTTAGTCGATTTTAGTCGATTTTTAGTCGACAATTTCAGGACTTCAGTCGACCAAGATTTTCTTTGGTTGAGTACAGCCCTAATATACAGAATCTGAATTAAATGTGTTTGATTTAAGCCTACATTTCAACATTTTGTGTCATAAAATTTCTTGTTTTTAAGCCTTTCGCACGTACGGTCACACCGTTGTGATCAGTCTAGGCTGGTCCCTGGAGCGTTTCACACCGGTGTGATCAGAAGGGTCAGTGCATCACATGATCAACTGCTAAATTCAAATGTTGAATTTAGCCAGAGACAGGCGCGCTCAGAGTGTTTTCAATCACATACTGTTTATTTTAGGTTTCAGACATATAAATTCACATAGCCTAAGTAGGCTACTAAAAAAACAATACATTTAGAATTTGTAAAATACACACTGATGTCTATAGACATCAGTGTGTATTTTACAAATTCTAAATGTATTGTTTTCGGAGGTAATAATAATCCTTTCCATTATAATTCGTCAGATACACATTGTGTAAGTAACTTTAATGTTTACTCTATTCTTCTCCCAGTTCACCAGCCACTTACTTTTATGTATTTCGGGAGAAGTGGATGAATGTGAAATTTACACGTGTTGTAAATCCAACAGATCCGATTCTCTGAACTGCGTCTGCGGCACAAATTAACACGGCGGCGCCCATCGCGCATACAGCTCAACTAACGCGATCGTTATAAAGGTGTTTAAACAACAATACACTTCCACTTGCATATATTTGACAATCGGAATATCAGATATTTCATGCCATAGCTAACACATTTGTGAATATTCTGAATAAAAAAGGAAAAATGACATAAAAGCAGATCATCATTCATTCAGCGCTGTTGACTTTAGAGCGCTCCGTGGATAGACTGAAGGAGTGGTCCGTGGAGCTCGCTGAACTCCAGACACACATGGCCACGTTTTCTGCGCGTTTATGACCCTGCTCTGCGTAAATGCATTGCCTCTTTTGACGCGTTTTGACATAGATTTCATTGAAGGTAAATTGGAGCGGCCACACTGAGCTGTGCGTAACGCCCACAGACTTGAAGTGAACGAGACAGAGGCTGTCCGGTAGCCTACTGTCTGAAATGGTTAACTCTGTGGGGATGCATGTGCAAAACAGGTTTAACTAATCATAAAGTCAATCAGGATACATAACACAGGCTACTAGGCCTACACTAACACCCCCCCCCCCCCCCCCCCTCCCCTCCCCTCAAGAATCCCGCCCCCCCTCTCACAATATAGTTCCCACGTCCCTGCCCCACCTCCTCAAAAAATAAAAAATAAAATAAGGTTATAATGACTATAATGTTATATTAAAATGTTAATGTTGAAAAATTTGGGAAGCACTTCAGCTGCATATACGCCCATTGAAAATGAACGCATTTTAGTACAATGCAAATACATTAAAGAACCATGTATAGCCCCTTTCACACAGCGCTTTGAACCCGGCAAATTGCCGGCAAATTGCCAGAGCGCCTTCTGTGTGAACGCAAACTCGACCCGGGATTTATGCCGGGATCGATGCCGGGTCGGGACCTAGTAACATTGCCGTGTTCAGTCCCGGAACGCGCGCTGTGTGAACAAAAGCCGTAATAATGCCGTGTCGTATGTGATGACGCTGAAGCCGGGATCGTTCGCCAGCTGTGAAACGGTACGTAAAGCGCAATTTTATGATCGAATCAGAGAAACAAATGCACAGGCGTGGTTTCTCGAGAGAGAGATCGCAGCTCATAAGCAAACTTAAGACGCTGCTGAGATTACAAGTCACATCGATGTCACGTGTCTTTACGGCATTTTTACGGGTTGTGTGTGAACGCACTCTCTGATTCCGGAAAATCACTGGCAGTGTGAATGAACCAAAATCAAACGAACCCGGGTCAAATCCCGGGTCACTTTATCCGTGTATTTTCCGGAATCTCTGTGTGAAAGGGGCTTAAGTGTACTACTGAGCATTAATGCGTTTCATGGAGCGGAAGATATGATGACTAGTTGTCAATAAGTATTGTAATGGTGCACAGTGTTGCCAGATTGGGACGGTGATTTCCAGTCCAAAAGCTCACCAAAACCCACCCACTCCAAGAAAAAAACACCAAAAATGTTACTGCCAAAATAATGTGATATCATTTTATTACCATGTCATTCAAGGTTGATGAGCACCATTTTTATCTCCTTAAAACAAAATAACGATGACAAAATAAAATAAAACAATTTTCCAGGAAAACGGATCAAAACAGGGCAATAATTAAGGACAATTAGCAAATATGACTAAAATGTCAAGGTGGACACTATCAAAACGGCAATCAAGAAATGAACCGATGACTTTAACCCTCGGAAGTACACATTGCAGAACATAACGCAGAATTTAGCAGTCAAAACTGATTCATTGTTGATTCAAACCTTTTTCAGCAGCTGTCAGGGACAAGTAGACTGCATGCAGTCTGGACGGTGTAAAAGTTGCAGATGTCTGGTTAGGCTAGTGTGCACATGACCATGGACAGGAGTCGTCCCATATCCGATTTCAATTCAAGTCATTCAACTGTGCTCCCCTCTCAGAGTTATATTCACCATAGAGTCATCCACATGTGTACGTTTTTAGAGTTGCTTACTATCTCACTCTTTACTGTAGATACAACTTACTGTATAATATGTCACTTTGGTATTAGCGATCACTTGAACATACAGCTACCAACAACTTAGCGCGCTAAATCGCGTCTGCCTGCTGATCACTGATTGGCTAAAAGTACGTGCTCGTCGGTTACGTCAACAGCAACGCCAGCTGACTCTGCATGGGCGTGTGTGTTTAGTAATGTCAAGATGACTGATTTTATGGACTACATGCAGAGTTTAGTTTTTAACCAATTAGACTTTAAAATGTTGATGTTTGAAATCCGCCGAAAACCCAAACCAGCCCAAACCCTTTTTTACCCGCGCAATCAAATTCAAAACCACCCAATCTGGCAACACTGATAGTGCAAAAAGTCAAACTTTAGAGGCAGACGGTACACAATGGATCACGTACAAACCAATAGGGTGTCGGAATGGTATTTTTTTACTTCTCATCCAACCACAATCAAATTCACTATCCGGATGGCGCGATTTATCTGGAGAGTTTTTTTTTTGTTGTTGTTTGTTTTTTTATGACAAGCCGAAATGAAATAGGAGTAACGAGGCTATTTTTAAAATGTAAGGAGTAGAAAGTACAAATAAATGCGTGAAAATGTAAGGAGTAGAAGTAAAAAGTCGGCTGAAAAAGAATTACTCGAGTAAAGTATTGATACCCAAAATATCTACTTAAGGTAACGAAGTATTTGTACTTTGTTACTTGACACCTTTGTGGGAGAGGTACGATTTTCGAACAATTATCGAATATTATTTTGCTTGATATGCCAACCCTTAATATTTGCTGTTTTAAATGCCCGTTTGAGGTCATTGTGAAAGTGCCACTTTCAGAGCGGTCATGTCTGTAACGGAGAACCGTCACGTCCGTAACATTGGTTTTTCCTCATAAATGCGAACACGAAAAATAAAATAAAAGGAATATTTTATGTTCTGTGGAGAGCCAACCCTTCTTCATCTGGTGGGTAGTATTACTTTTGGTTTGCGCAATGTAATTCACAGAATTACTCAAAAATATTTCGCCACCTAAAATTTAAAGATTTTTTGCATCACGTCCGTAACACGTGTATTTCCCTCATATTAATCTAAAACGCATGTGTAGACTGATATTTTTCTAATGTCTGGACTTCTTTATTAAGGGAGTATGGATATATAAATAGACGTTTCAATATATTGGTATTTAATGCATTTTCTGAGAATTTATATTTCAAGTTTTGACTGCAAATGTCAAGTCAATAACGCTGGAATTGCCCAATAGTAATTTAAAGATGTGGTAGCATTGGAACTGGACGGGAAGGTTAACTCTCGGAGTTGGAAGGGGTGTGTCGTGATTCTGCCTTCTCACACTGCGACACAGGTTTGTTGATCTGAGTGTTGCAATTTCGGTTTCATATCGCATATCATTACAGCCCTAGCTGAAATAAAAATCTGGAGGAAGTGGTGGATACAACAGCAACAAAACAGATATCCTGCATAGATTTAAAAAAAACACAAACATTTACATAAATGATCTTTCTACAGGGGTGAAAGAGGGCCAGGGAATTCAGCCCACTCAGTCATCAGTATTCAACGTACAAACTAGAAACGGCAAAGTACCCAAGGCAATCGAAGGTTCATTTTAAAAGCACCTGTTAATATCAAAGTCATTTTTTACAGAGATAAAAGATTCATCTGTAGTTTCTTTAATAGAGAGAACTCTAATGCACTTGGAGAGAAGAACGTCCCTTCATGTGGCTAATGTGTTTTATATTGCGTTTAAATGGTCTGGCGGAGCATTTGTTTTTTAAACGGCTAAATATAAAGCCATCATGGACCATGACAATCAATCAAGTGGCATTTTAAACAGAGTGATGATCTTGCTCCTTTCCAAACAATTACCCAAAGGAAAAAAAATAAGAGACTAATATTTGCAAGTGCCAATTCTATCTCAGTCTAATAAAGTCCTGATCTAGGATCAGAGGGAAGAATTATAAACAATCATTATGACAGAGGGAAGAATGTTCTTAGATCAACAACTAAAATTTAAAGATGAAGTTTTCTGAAGAAATATCAGATATAAATCAATTGCCTTATATGTGCATCACTGGAGCTAATTGAATAGCCACAGCATGACATGGCAAAAGCTGCCAACACGTTTGCCAAAACAGACAATCACTTCCCTAACAGTTATCAATAGGACTGCCTGCTCCACTAGCATTTCTCATTTCACTAAATTACAAATGGTACATTGAAATTTTTTTTGCAGTGTGATATTTTTTACTTGGTTTTATTTGACGGATCGCAACTAGAAAACAATGGATGTGTTCCAAACATGGTGATCATGTCTAAAAATGAGCTCATTAGATATGTATTCTCTCCATACTTTCTAATAATCTGTACAAACAACTTTTTCAGAAATGAAAGGCAGATCTGCTTCAGGTTGTTCAGGTTGGCTGGATGACGCCTACACACTACACTTGTTAAATGTTGCCATGGAACTGGAGAGAGATCATAACAATGTCTAAGGAACTGTAGGGCTTTTTTGTTCTTGAGCCACACAACTATTTACTTGGTCTCATGTCTGGGTTATTGTCCTGCTAGAAAAATTTACTTTCTCCCAAGTCTTTTTCAGCAGACCGAAAGCGTTCTTATTCTCACATCAAAATATGATGGACAACTTTTCCTAGAACCAACAGTGCCCACTGAGACACTCGTATAGACTTTTGAACTCTTTAACTTTGTTTCTCTCTTTGTTTATTAGCAAGAAATAAACACTGCTAATCACCAGCTGAGCGGAGAATCTGAGAGATCGCTTCGTGATTTTTTGTTTTTATGTTTTTTTGCTCTTCTACTGTAGAGGGAAATTTACAGGCTTGTCACCGTTAAGCAGCCAGGGGCCAAAACTGGGACTAATCCAACCTGTGGTAGTGCCTATGGATCACCATAAATCTTCCCTGATTGAATGTAAATTGGAAAACTATGTATGCCAGTATACATCACTGGGATAAAGCACATGTGCTGCTGCCCGCAGGTCTGCCTCACTAAAAATATGCAAACCTGGTGTTGCACGATCATGTCTGTGTGTGGTGGTTTCATGCCTTCATGTGCATGCATGTAGGGCAGAATATTAATGGGCAGTGTGGTGCCTTACACATTTGCATTATAAATCTCAATTACACTGCATTATTTGCTCAGTACTGTGCTCAGACGAAATCCTCAGAAGTTGCCCCTGCAGAATCTGCTTGTAAATTCTTAATAAACTGCAGTGCAGACCTTTGTGTGGCAATGACCTAAATCCTGCATCCTCCTCATCTATGCACTACACTCATTTCTTTAAACTTTAATCGAGCTCCGTTACAGCCATTTAAGTGAATATTAAACCTGGCCGAACATTTTTGGCAGCACTCTGTAACAATCCAAAAACTGTCCTAATCCAACAGCTAGATGTTACAAAAGATGGATTCAGAAGGCCTGATTCTCAAACAAGATGCTTTTTTTTTTTAAAGGCCTCTCGCTTTGGTATCGCTGTCTTGTTTGTATCCTTGGATGTCCTCAGAATTGCATAGTAGTATGTGTTGTCACCAGTGTTGGAGAAAGTTACTTTTAAAAGTAATGCGTTACTTCCATTAAAAAGTAACTAATAGTGTTACTTAAGGGGCTTTCCATAGTTCCCAGAACTATTGGCGAAGTACCTGGATTTTGGCGCGTTCACACAGCAGGAACTAGGAACTATTTGAGGAACTAATTTAGCTTCAGAGTAGGGTCTAAAAAGGCACTATAGGAACTATCCGTGATGTTAGTGTACGCTGATTGGCCGAACGCACACGAAACCCAAGCACCCTGCCATTTTTTAAAAGGCTGTGTAAACACAGATTATAGCCTATAAATTTACTCCACAAACTAACTCTACGAACATGGAAAACAGTGATAGATGGGCCTCTTAACCTTTACGCTGAGGAGATAATCCAACGCAACTTTGAGGTGACCAAGCCAAACATGATTATGTATTTTTGCTCAGCTAGCATCACTGGACTTCAACCACACGGCATACGCTACTAACTTTTCATTACTGTCTACTTTCTATGTATAATAGTTCTATCTAATAACATTAGACAGGACTATTAGACAGATCGTAAACTAATGAACACGCAGAATGCAAACATTGTTTATTTGCTCAGGCTCTGGCGTTTCTCAGTGCCGTCAAAATAAAGGACAGCAGCACCATCAAAATAAAAGTCACAAGCGTGGCTTACGTCACTTCAGAGTTCCTACTGGCGGTGCGAATGCAACCAGAAAACGTTCCTAGGGGAACCATTATTTCTCGGGGAACCATCCTGGTGGTTAGTTCCTAGGACTAAGTTCCAAGAACTATCCGGTGCAAAAGCCCCTCTGCCAGGGCACATTTTGCTGGCTAGAAGAGTGTTATGCATAGGGCTGTCGCGGTGAAGGATTTTCCCTTGCGGTAATTTTGAGTGGCTCAATAGCGCGATATGCGGTTTTACCGCATTTATTAATTTATTTTGATTAATTTATATTTATTTGTTGCTATATAAATAAGTGTCACGATGTGGTCAGCATGCACAAAAACGAGTACATTTTCAGTAACCAATAAACCGAAACTAAACAGCGTCTCTGCGCATTGAAAGGCTGTCACTCAGCGCGCAGTTGTTACGGCAACGGACCGTCTTTGAGTGAGTCATTGTAACCATTCATTCGACAACATGTAAAAACGCTGATTGATTCATTAAAAGATAGTAATGAAACAAGGTTCATTATTTTTAACTTTGAGTTCCACTTTTCAAGGCTCAGCTGACCAGCAATGCGTCGCATGGGTAACGCGAAGCTTCTCTTAATAGAGACAAATGGCATTGATTCAATGCGTGACTCACTGAGTTTTGTTTCCCGCGACCGCGAGTTCCTCGCGCTGTGGATGCTGACCAGCGCTGTCGCTGATGCCATTCATGGTAAATACCCTTTATTTTAAACGTTAAAAGGATGACAGGACAAATATTAAACTTTCCTTGGACACGGCAACCTTTTCACGAATATGACTTGAACTCAAAGACAGAAGCAGGTAATCGCACGCACTCAGTCGATCGCTCTCGTCTGTTTAGGCTTAAGTGCAAATCCACGAAGCCCCTGTAAAAATCACCATGATAAAACCATGATCGTCTTATTATCATTATTAACTTATTTAACATTCAAACATTCAATAAACATGCACGAAGTTCAAAACAAGAAGGGTATAGCCTTATGAATAAATAAAACACGCGAATATCGTGGTTGCTGCGGTTACCTGAATTCCTCTGCGGTTGGCTTGTCAGTAGCACGGTAATGCGATATTGCGGTTATCGCGACAGCCCTAGTTATGCAATACAATTCATGCTTTCAACAATTTGTTTCATATTATTTTCCGGCTTTGCTGTGGTTTTTGTTGGCAATCTCAGATATAACAAAAGTACATGACATGACAAACTTGACAAGCAGTCAGGAGTGATGCTATAGCCCACCACTGTGTATTCTGTGGCAGGGCTTTGATATGACAAAGAGAGCGAGAAGGGCAGAGGGGGGGTGGGGGGTTGGGGTAGTGCCATGATTATTTGCTTTCCATCCCTCCGCAGGCTCCTCTGAATCTGATGATTCATCCTTGTGTATAAGGAACTGCTTTCCTTTGTTCATTTTTCAACAGTTAGCCTCTGGCAGCCTAGTCTGCACAAGGTGTGAGGAGCAGTCTAAATATAGTTTGGGATAAACATATATATATATATATATATATATATATATATGTGTGTGTGTGTGTGTATGTGTATGCATGCATGTAAATCTATACACATAGATAATAAATACATACATAATATACACACGCATACATACACACACGCATACATACATACATACATGCATACATAAAACAAGCTGCCACCTGGTAATTATGCTACTAATTAAAGACGAATCACACTTAATGGATTCAGGTCTCACATGGGGCTTCACATCCCTCTTTCCTTTCACTTTTTCTTCACCTACTGCCCTCAATTCCTTTATTCGTAGGCAGGACAAGAGGAGGGGGGACCATTTGGGAATGGGCTGGGCTGGCTCCAGCCGTCTGGAGTTGCTCACACCTGTTTAAAAGCAGGAGGGGTCGCACTCGGACAGACATTTCCTCCCACAATCAATGTACTTAGTTTATTAATGCACACAGTAATTCACACCATTCAAATTCCTAAATACACTCGCACAGCATACAAAATGAATGTTTGCCAAGTACCAAAATGAATAAAAAATCTATTGACTTTTGTGTAAGAGATGAAGACTAGCTTGTTTCACAAATATGCAAAGAAAATCTAAATTCAGATTTTTTTTAAGTAACAAAATTATTGTTATTATTATTGTATTTAATAATTAAATTATACGTTATAGTAAAATTAAATATAATATAACCATGTGTAATAAAATCTGTCATTATCGTTATTATTAGAAGCAGTAATACAATTTATTCAGCATATTAAAAGTAAAAACATAAGGAGAACAAAAAAAATGGCATGGTGAATGGCATCTCATCACGCCTGGCATTGGCATGTTTAGCGAAGTTTATTTTAAATGCGTCCTACACTCAAATCAATCCCATTACTCAACAAATTGGTGGGTTCAATATAATGGACAACATTTACAATACATAATGCATTTTATGTGTCAGTGTGTGCAGAAAAGCAAACACATCCACAGACACACAAGCACCTGCACAGTACCCATCTGTTTTCTGCAGGGCATATCATTGTATTCACGGCACAAAATAAGCAACAAACACATTGCGGGACGTGGCCGTCTATGAAAGCTTTAACAGTATCCGAACTGAACATTTAGTATTCCTCTCCAAATGGGTCAGCGCAGGTAGCATGACTACAGATTTGAAAAGTGGAGCTGCTTCACATTGGATCAAAGTGCAATCTAAATAAAATATCAAAAGTGCAGAGCTTTAGTTTGTATGAAGGCTCATTATTATGCGAGATTATGTTAAAGGAATCTTTTTGAAAGCACACTGCAGATGTTCATTGGAATGGCTAATAGCCATGCGGCAAATAGGATAATGGTGCATATCTTTACACTCCATCCTTAGGTGCTGCACTGCTCTGGCATGGTCGAAACGTGCTTGCCACAAATGCAAGAACTTAAGAAATTAGCATTTAGCATGATACAAAGCTTTACAAGTTTGCGGTGCTAACCCTTGAGCGTAACAGTGCAAAGTGTAAAAATGTCGTGTAGTTCTTAAAAACACACTACAAGTGCTATTGATCCGTAATCTGGTAGTCTGCATGCTGCACAATGATGTTAGCACAGCGTGACACACTCTTTTAATTAAATGACAAACTGAGAGGAGAGGCCTTCGAGGAGGGATGAGTGATAGGTGATGATTCTGCTATGCAAAACCCCCTTCCTGAGCTCACAATATCCCTTTCAACTGCTCTATTGAAAAGACAAGAAAAATCTTAAAGAACCCTTGTAGCACATGCGGCGGTTTGATGTTTACTGGAAATGTTCCCATATTATTTTCACGAAGCCTGAGAACCTGTCATTGTCACTCATTTTAAGGAATAAGAGGAGCTTTCCAGGAAAATAAGTGTTGGACTGTGGGGATTGAATTTACAGCCCCATAGTGCTGTCTTTATCATCACGGTCTGTGTCACAATTTTCAAAAGGTACTGGAAAAAAGCCAGGAATATGGGTTGGCTGGGAGATAAATTATGCACTGTTGCGTTTCACTGTAGTGCATCACAAGGATTAAGATCCTTAGGTAAAACACAAGAGCATGGATAATTCACCAAAAGACGATCAAGTTTTTTCCTGCAAAAGACTTATGAGAGTTAACTTACTTGATCTGCAATAGCGCGGCCCAGCTTGTCCATTCTTGATCCAGCTTCAGCAATTTTCTTCGCAGCACTAATCACATCAGAGGTGTTTTTAAGTGGTCCTTTCCCCCTGAGGAAAAAAGATAGCAGTTTCATTCACAGTTACCATTCTGTGTGCAGTCTCATGTGACAGTTCTAGCGAGTATGTGTGAGCATGGATGATACACGTCAAGACATCAACACGTTTGACATAAGAAGGGCTGGTCATATTGACAAGGTTGAAGAAAAACAACAACTCGTTTCACAGACTGAGCCTGGGTTCTCCCAAGGTTTTTTCTCCATTCTGCCACCTGATGGAGTTTTGGTTCCTTGCCACTGTCGCCTTTCTCCAGCTTTCTTGCCATTGGCTTGGCTTGCTTAGTTGGGGACATTCAATTTAACATTTAATTTAATATTCAACAATAATATTGATCTGTCTGCATTGACACTATTATACAAGAACTGAACTGAGCTGGACGATGACATCACAGTTCACTCCAGAGCGTCTATATATAAATGAACTAAATTAATTAAAAAAAATGTAATAAAAAATGAAACATCACTTAACTTAAGTGTGACTTGTGATGCTATTTTTTTTTTGTTGCATTATTTTCCTTTAAACTCTGTAAAGCTGCTTTGAAAAAAATCTATATTGTTAAAAGCGCTATATAAATAAATGTGAATTGACTGCCTCACACTCAGGAACACAGTGCAGCATGAACAAGGCTTTTTGGGAAAGACAAGATCAGTTCGCTTCCAATTGATTAATCTCATTAAGAAGGAACATCCCCCTCCAACATGCTGCCATTCACTAGTAGCCTGAAGACTTCGAGGGAGGGTAAGAATGAACGAGAAGCGAACAGACAGACAGATGAAGTGAGCTAGCAGCAGCTCCCACCCACTTCTGTGATGACTGGTCAGCTTCCTGGGGTCAATGCCACTTCAGTTCATTTAATAGTTCTGGCCTCATCCATCCCAGTGTCCCATCTCAGCCCATCCCCCGCAGCTCCCCGGCTACGATCCGGCCAGTCATTTGCCAGTTCTGTGTGCCCACAAGGGACAGCGGGGCACAGTTGGCAAGTGGCACAACCTGGATTCAAAGCTGCTCTCTTCAGGCTAAACTGAACAATCCAACCCACAACAGATGGAATTTTGTGTTTTTGCTCTTTCTCTGCACTCACCCCTCCCCATTGCAGTTCTCTCTCTCTTTCTATGCCATTCAGACAGGGTCCCTCCTGGCAGCACTGCATCCATCAAAACGGTTACCGGAATTCACCAGAGACAGTGTCTCAAAAAGAAAATGCACCCCACTAAGAGCGACCAACATTTCTAACATTTTGAAACACAAAGAACAGGTTATTTTGATGTCTCTTTGGTGGTGGCCCACCCATAAGCCGCCCTAGGTGAAAGTGTGGCCACTACAAGGTGACTGTCGAGCAAGGGTGACTTCATCTCACATGACAATCCCACACTCAGATATGCAAATCTGACTGAGTGCCCATGAATTAGCCACTGATACTGGTTCCAGATGGGGGTAGTGCGTGTGTGTGTATGTGTGGTTGCAGCTCAAGCACTGGACCACAGCATGCACAGACAGGTGGCTCCAAAAAATGTGACACGAATCCAGGCGACGCATGCTTTATTCATGAGCAGGAAGGGACATAAGCAGAATTGGTAGCAAGCAGCTTCTCTGCAGATATTGAGGCCGGATAAAGGCTCCCGAAATCAATTTCCTCTTTATAGCATTAACCTTCATGGGACTGTGTACCCATTCAAGGTCGGGGGGCAATAATTTGGGCGTGGACTGAATTAACTTGCCGAGACCTTCACTCAGCACATTTCTGCAGGTGACACATCAGCACAGATTGCCATTTTTCATGCAAATGCCACCAAATCTGACAGATGTACTACAGCCTTGTTGCTTTTTACTCGAGACAATGACAGATTTCTGGGGGCCTTCAACAAGAGGTATGAGTGTCTCCATATCACCTTGTACAGAAATGATACCATTCTCCTGCCTAAAACGGAAGACATCCAATAAACAGACAGTTTAGGGAGCAAAACAATAAATAAATAATAATGCAAATAGTTTTACATTTTAATGATTATAATAAATATAAAATGTTTGATCTGGGGAGGAATGGAGACATGTTTCTGAACAGGAGGAAGAGGCAAACAAAGCTGTTTTTTCCCAGGTTTTTGAAATACGGTTGAGTAACAGCCATCCTACAGTCATTAAAACATGTGCAATATTGGCAAATGGTGTCCTCAGCATGATCCATTTTTAAAAAAGGAGTCTTGGTTAGCATAGGCAGGGAGAAGCGATAGACCAAGACATTTTCTATCACTCTGTCACACACAGTGTCTCCTCTGGGAGAGCAGATGGCAGTCACTCTCAGGTGTGCGAGTGTGCTGTCACACCTAAAATGACCCTTTCCCTGATACTGTCAGCATAAAGGGGAGGAATTCAGGTGACCTTTTCTTGCGCTAGCATCTCCTGCCCTTTGTTTTTAAACCAAATTTAAGACCTGCTTCTTTTTCTTTCCATCATTCGTGATCACGTATGATGAAAAGAAAAAGAGGCAGGCAAATGAGGCAGGTAAAAAGCCCAAGAAAAAAAATCCACAGCTCATTTGCTTCCACCGAGAGGGAAAAAAGAATTCATGAGATGGAACAGAGTGCTTGTCTCAGTTAATATTAGACCTTACTAATTGATGGTCGATTTAGGTAAATGACAGGGGAAATTAGGTATAAAAATCTGATTTCGCCAGTCTCTCTTTCAATATTAGAAAAGTTTTACCTTTAAAAACGCTAGAGCACATTTCATTGCCAATGCAAACTGCCATACAAACCAATATAAAGCTGAAGCACTGAGCCGGGACGCAGTGAAACCGGAGCAGCAGTGCATGGCCAGAAAGGTCTATTGAGTAGAGTCTAAAAGAGATGTGTGTGTGTTTGTGTGGTTTTTGACAGGCAGTCGAGCAGGGTAGAAGGTGGTTTGCGCTCACCTGGTGAAGTCCGTCATCTCCATCATGATCATGCACATCTGCTTGGCCAAAACGATGATGTCATTTCCGCTGTCATCCCACTTGGACACCTCAGCGTCCAGCTTGCTCTTCTCCTCCTGGAAACTGGCCACCTGCTCAGCAATCTTCGCCTTCTGCTCCTGGGGTAGCTGAGCCATGATGGCCTGCCAATTCCACAGAGAAGTTTATATATAACAAACCATACATAAATTTGCTCACAATATGCTGATCTACAACTGTTAATGAGGAAAAGAGATGACAAAGGATATGCAATTAAAGAAAATTGATATTCAATCCCCCTTCCTGCTAGTTTCTTTGCCTCTCCCTTACACCTTCCTTTGTCCTTCCCTCCTCTCTTGATTTCTCTTTCTCTCTCTCTCTCTCTCATTTCTTGCATGACCGGCCCAGCCCGGCAGAGCAGGAGAGATTTTACAGCTTTGGCTGATGGCGTATGGGCTATGAAACATTCCTCTAATTCTGTAAAAGGTTCGCAACCTTTTAGAACTATGCTGAGCAATGCTGTCTATTGAATGGATGCCACTGCATTCAGCACAAGGATCAACTGAGCATGATAACCTGTTAAAATATATTTTTCGTTAAATAACAGTGTGCTAACCAGGTGTGCATATCCTATATAGCAACAAGTTTTTTTTTAAATGTATTCAGCAACAGCAAATGTTGATCAAAAGTGACAGTAAAGGAATTTAAAATGTTACAAAATATTTCAAATAAATGTTCTTTTGAACTACAAAAAAAGGTTACCACAAAAATTGTTAAATTTTTTTTTACACATTGATAAGAGATGTTTCTTGAGCATCTTAATGTTTATGAATGTGTCGGAAAAAATAGCAAGGAGACATTTATTATTAATAAACTAGTGTTTTCTGAGACAGTGCCAGGTGCAATGATTAAGTTGATGATGCTGACTCGCCTTCTCTGCAGTGAACACGCATATAGAGATGCACCTTTCATACATAAGCAGAGAGTATTTCTTTTGGTTTTGGAATTGTTTTTTTAAAAGTAGACATTTCAAGTAGAGATGCACCGATTGATCGGCTGCGGGCCATGACCGGCCGGTTAGTCTGACATATGCCGATTTTATGCCGGTCAAATGCACCCGGGCGCCGCATGATTAACATCGCGCAACATCAGCATCACACGTGTAAACGGAACGCAATAGGAAACCTTGTGAATTACGGTCATTTCACACCGCAAGCGTGAGTGGCGCATAAGCAGCGCGTATTTTTTTCGGCGTGCATGTTAATCAATGAGTGCATTCACATCGCGAGCAGGAGCGGCATGTGAGCAAACAGGAGCGTTGCGTGAGCAGCAGTGAAGCGCGGGTTTCGGCGCCGTGTTTTGCTGCTATTCACGCTCAATTAAAGTGAAAAAGCACACTTTTGATGGACAAAGTAAGTATTATTTCACACAAAAAGAGCCCAAAATGCACATAATTTGCATGTCTAGTGTGTTTTAATAAGAACTGGAGTAGGCTATATCAGAAAATAATATTTATAGAAAATGTACCCATTTAAACTTGTTTTTATTATTCAGTTTGGGTAAAAGTACTATATGGTGTTTTATAAAAAATAAAAAATGAATGGAGTTAACTAGTCAGAATATACAGTATAAGCTTTCTTTTAGCTTAATTTTAATCAACTTTTAATTTCCCACACCAGGAGTAATTTATATAGTTCCATTTTATAGTGATTATCTGTTCAAAAAAAAATCTATGTTCTATGCAAAATGTTCTATTAAAGAAAAGACAGAAAATAAATATTTGTGTGTGCTGTAAAGTGGTTAGAAAAAATTTAATCGGAATCGGTTAAAATCGGTATCGGCAGGTCAAACTCAATGAAAAATCGGAAATCGGAATCGGCCAAGAAAATTGTAATCGGTGCATCTCTAATTTCAAGCTTTCCATAGATATATTTATCTATCTGTCTGTTGAGGCAAGTAGCCTATAAGCTGAGTTTCGTTTTATTTTTGTGACGTGCTCCAGTTTACGGAGACCGAAACAGCAGAAAGCATCCTGTTTGTTTTGTTTATTTTACAAAGGCACAATGTTTTCTTCTTATTGTGAGTTTACACAAATAAAAGTAGACCCTTTACAGTTTCGAATGATCTCTTATCTGTATGAACAAAAATGACAGAGCATTTTAAGTTCTTTCCACTGTTGTCAGGAAAAAAGGCAAGTGATCATGCCTGCGTCTCAATGTCATGAAGCGCACTATACTTTAGCTTCCACGCTCCGCACAAACTTTTGGATATGAGTCTAATAATAGTGCACAATTAACGTTAGACGTTAGAGTGAGCAGCCATGTAAAGTTGCTTCCTAAATGTTTCAAATGATAAGCCAACATTTGAGGTCGGTGGATGATAGGCGTACTTTTGGATTTCCTGCCCGAAATACTGTAATTACCACAAGGACCAACTGTTAACGGTATATTAACCCGCTGTATACACCTCACAGAGTTTTTTTTCCCTATGACTAACCAAATAATACAATTTTGGTTGAGCCTCTTCTTTTAACTGACTATTAGGGGACAGGCCTATTACAAAACCGTTTAAAAATCGTACTGTTCCCAAACTTTAGAACGTTAGTGTATACAAAATGAAAAGGTTCATGTATATATACATTAATTAATGAATATACACATTTATGTATGCGTGTATAGATAATAAATATTTTTTGTAATTGGATACATGCTGCATCACACATGGTTAGGACAGGCTAAACTGATTATGAAAAAAATCAGACCACCTTAATTGAGATAAACCTTTCTTTTCTTGCAAGTTCTCAATAAGAATTATATTTTTCTGCCTCGTAAACTCAATTTTCTCCTTAATTTTGGAGTACCGGCACACACGTGGCACACATTGGTGTGCTGGGATTCCCACTGGAGCTGGGAACTAAATCAAAAGCCTCTGGGGGGGTGAAACAGGAGGCTGGACAGTGATTACAGATTTATATAATCACATTCTCACTCAAGCACAACCTCCACTGCCCTGTTTTCTACAACTCTCAAAACATACAACTTGCTTCCCCAGCAACAAGATTCAAGGAAAATTGTAATTCTTCTGCAACCCTTTTATCTTTAACAAGAGCTTTCTGTTCAGGTCTTGAGCTCTTAAAGTCTTCTGCCATCCCCTAGACAATTAGGGCTAAATATTTTTCTGTTACTTTTTAGTTTTCATCAACATGCTTACATTACTATATGGAACAGGAGGGTGAGAGGTCTGTAATTATATTCGCTCGAGCTTGGGGAACAAAGAATATGCGACCGGCACAACGGATGTAAATATGCTCATATTGCTCTTACATTTGTACTGTTACACATATAGTTATCAGGAACTCAAAAGAAGTGCTCACAGGAAAAGCTGGCACACTGACTAACAAGATCCCCAAACACAACTTGGTTCCCGTTATCTTTCTCACAACGCTGAATTCAAAAATGAAAACAGGATGCCCATCATCTGCAGTGACTACCATCACCACAGCTGTGGACTACAGAAAATATTCAAACTTATATATATACCTATATATATTCACTGTTTCTTCCAGCTATGTCAGGATGGATTTTCATAAGCATTACCAAGGCAACAGAAGAGGATGTGAAGGGAGAGGGGGGGAGAGGGAGAGAGGGAGAGAGAGAGAGAGAGAGAGAGAGAGAGAGAGAGAGAATGGAGGTTGAGAGGGGGCGAGGTTTGATGTCTGTTTCGCTGGTGGCAACATCGGGAGTGCTATTGACATGAAATCAGTACAGAATCTTAAAAACACTGATTCACAGTTCCTGTGCTATTGGAGCTAAACAGTGAAGCAAAAGTGGATTTAGCCGTGACACTGCAAATCTGAGATGCGAGTAGAACAGGGTTTTTCCTGGGTCAAAATTGGTCTTCGGTGGTGGCCGACAGACAGTCTCATCCTTTTTTTTAAAGCTGTGATTTTACCTCTGGATTTCATAGCTATGGAAGATAAAATCCTTCTTTGCTAGACCTAAAAATTATTTTGGTATATAATCATATCAATTTCAAAAATTAGCATTAAAAAGTATTAGCATTAAAATTAGCATTAAAAAAATAGCATTAAAAAAATAGCATTAAAAAGTAAAATTAGTTTTAACTAATAGTCTAATTAAATTGAATACAATTAGCAGCTAGCTAACAACAACTTGCTTTGCACTTTTTTCCGTGTTTCACCTGACTCCAGTCTAAACTAAAAGATTTTTTGGGTAATTGTTCTACACATTGTCATAAATAACCTGAAAATACTGTAGGTTATTAAGGTTAAGGGCCAATCTCATTTCTCTGTCTTACCCCTTCCCCTTCCCCTACCCCTTTGTCTGCGTCTTCCCCTTGCCCTTCGATACCGAGTGAAGGGGGGTAGGGGGAAGAACGTTTCTCTAAGAAATGAGACACCACTCGATTACCGTTTGCGTCATCTTCCCTTTCCGCTAGCTGGCTGCTACGTCAACAGAGGCGATACGCGTTGACATAAACAAACGAAGATGCCGTCATCTCGGGTTGTGATATCGATTGCCTGGTCTCTCTTTATCTTTGCACGCTTGTGTGCCATCAGTCAAAGACATTGTTTCATTGTATTTAACGGCGGCGCCGGCGACACCATAAGCAAAACATTAGCAAACGGCAAATAGCGCATAGCTTCTAGCTAGCGGTTAACTAGTGATTCAAAACAAAAACATTACAATTAAAACCGCTTGAACGTTTTATTAAAGGTATCATAAAACACGAGTGTCATTAAACTGCTGAAAATACATACATTTGTGCGACTCACTTCTGAGAAATTCCTACCCCTCTCTTTCAAGTGTGGTCCTCCGCAGACTTCGTTTCAAGGGCTATGTAGCCCTACGCCTTGGCCCTAGCCCTTAATCAAAATGAGAATTGGGACACCACTTCCCCTCACATGAACGCGCAAAACCGAGGGGAAGGGGTAAGAGTAAGGGGTAAGACAGAGAAATGAGACGCAGCCTAAATCTTGCTAACCACTCTTAAAAAAAATGGGGTAAGCACACTTGCTTTCTCATTTTAAGAGGTATTCTGAGTAAATGTGGTTTGATTTGTTTACATTAGTTAATGTATTAGGCTAACTAACATGAACCATGAGCAATACATTTGTTACTGTATTTATTAATCATTGTTAATCTTAGTTAATAAAAATACAGCTGTTCATTGTTTGTTCATGTTACTTCACAGTGCATTAGGCTAACTAACAGAAAACATTTAATCACTGGATAGGGTTTTTTGTTTATTGAAAGTGTTTTAATGTCAGCTGAATGTGCGGAACGCTTTTCAGAGAAGATAAGGCAACGTTTTTTTAGCACAATTCACACCCAGCGGTAATTCAGGAAACAAATCTATATGCTCCACGTGAAACTTTAGTCTTCCGATCGTGTCAATTCTCAATTGATTTTGATTAATATGCGCGAGGGAGAGCAAGACAGTTTGAAGACCGTGAGAGAGTGTGCGTGCGGCCGTGGCACTCTCTGCTCGTTCTTTCAGCAACATGCGCCCCGTCACAAGCGCAGCAATTATCTACATCACTCACCAATCAAATAAGGCTTTGGCGGGACAAAAATTCACTTTGGCGGCCACCAAAAAATGTTCAATGCAGGAAAAACCCTGTAGAAAGTTAAGCACATCGCAATGCTATCTACGACTCTGTAAATTGACTGTGATAAAGTTTTATTATAGAAACACTGAAAAATATGTCCCTGGTCAGATTCCGTCCAAGTATCTCCAAAGGGATCTAATCCTCAGGTAATTTTAGGATCAAGTTTGACACCTTCTTACATCCCTAAGTGGCTCCATAAACTGGAGAGCCATAAAACCAAAGCTCCATCTCTCACCCGAGCGCTCTGTCCAGCGATGAGCTGATCGTCTTCCGTCTGCACGCTGGTCCTGCTGCGAGAATCAAAGTCATCTGTCTCAAAGTCCGAGTCGTCCAGTTCCTCTGGGGTCTGCCGGGGGAGAAGAAAAGTGTAGGGATGGGGAGAGATATGGAGCGTTAGCAAGCTCTTTCAACAACTCGAGACCTTTATGATCTATGGCAAACGCTTATCAATAGTAGTCTTCCCTGGGAAAGTAGAAACTCTAAATACATTTGTAATAAGAATTGCTGCCCATCAGGGCCATGGTCTACTGGTTAACGCATATGATCTGATTCGCTTAGCCATGTGCTTCACATTATTTCCTGTCCTAATACCTCTTACAATGTCAATAAAATGGTAAAATACACACAAACAAATAAAATGTTACATACAGTTGTGATGCCACTTAATACTAGTAAGTTGTGGATGATTGCCTTTGCTAAGAGGTTGCTTTAGTGGTTTTTAGTACACTGATATGTGGCCTGATAGTATGTCCTTCAATGCATCAAAAATGTATGTGTTGAAGCTTAATACTTAAGGGATTTGAATAAACCCCAACCCCTAAGTTTGAACAATAGTAATAGTGACACTTTCCTTAGCAACCAGCCTATGCATAAAAATTTTTTTACAGTAAAATTGTAATGCTGGAAGTTTTAACAGTAAAACGGCTCTACTAGAGAAGAACGTCTCTAAAGAGAAACAGAATGATCTGGTGCACCAATGCAGCGGGTAAGCCACGTTTTCCCTGTACTGAACTAAACTAACTCTTTCTCTCTAATCCCTGCACTGAATGCCAAACATGCCTCTTATAACTCTACTGCTCTATTAGTATGCACTTGCGAGCAGAGGGACCTGTTTGCAGAGGGAAATGGTGGAGAATGGGGAGGGGTGGCAGAACCCTCACTGACAAGAAAATGCATTTCAGCTTGATAGGAAAAAGGACGAGATGTGAGAAGATACAGATGTATTATTTCGCCAGTGCTGCAAGCCGCCCTTATCCGAC
Source organism: Leuciscus leuciscus (assembly GCF_965113295.1). NCBI lineage: Eukaryota > Metazoa > Chordata > Actinopteri > Cypriniformes > Leuciscidae > Leuciscus > Leuciscus leuciscus. Next base: position 10,503,614 of record NC_138732.1, read on the forward strand.
TGTCTGTACAATCCATTTGTGAGGAGATTCTGACTGGCTCACGATGCAGCTGCTCCAATAATAGACACCTCAAACATTCCAAAACTCTGCCTGTTGAAGATGACATCAAAACAACACACAGGCCACACAAAGTCAGTCAAGGTGTGGATGACAGTTTGGAAGTGCCCAGGTTCATTTAATAAAAACACTGTATCTGGAGAATCACACTGAAGCACAAAATGGATTTTAGGTTAACGATGCTAAAAAAAAATTATTACTTCTTGTCGCTAGCATGTTTGTGCACCATTCAAAATGGAATTGAAAATGCCTTTTAAATTTCTATTCAATTCATGAATTTAAATGCAAGGAAGTTGAATGGAAATGAATTCAAATTGATTTAACTAATTTAACTAGAAAAGCAGGACAAAATTGAATAACAGTTTGAGAAACCCTTGATTTAAACATTTTTATGTTTGTTAGAAGGTTTGTTGGCCTTGAGAACATAGAACGATAAAACGACACATACAGTGAAAGATAGAAAAAAGATGGACAAATACGTAGAGAAACTACCTTAAAAAAATTGGGGGTTTTGTTAAAAAGAAAAACGTTTACAGCAAGGATGCATTAAATGTAATCAAAAGTTATGGTCAAGGTTTATAATGTTACAAAAGATTTCTACTTCAAACTAATGCTGTCCTTTTGAACTGTATATTCAAAGAATTCTGGAAAAAGTATAACAATTTCCACATAAAAAAAATGTAAACAGCATAATCGTTTCTTGAGCACCAAATCAGTTTATTAGAAGGATTTCTAATGAATCATGTGACACTGAAGACTCGAGTAATGCTAAAAATCCAGCTTTGGATTTTAAATTATAATAATATTTCACAACATTACTATTTTACTCTATTTTGATCAACCTTTTGAATTTTAGTTTAGACTCTTCTATTGACATTTGTATTTAGTTTATATATTTTATGACATTTAAGAAGAACACTTCATTTCCAAGAATGCATTACCTGTGTTGAATTGCAATTCAGAAAATTCCTCTGTCAATTCCAATTCAACTTCATGCGTGTTGCCGGATATTAAATTAAAATCCCAATATGAACAAAGGGAGGCAATTCTGGGAATTTCTACATTTTGCTCAACCCTGGTCACTAGTGTAGATCTACAACGTACCGAGTGATAGGAGCCGCATACAGGTCAAATATATCTACCTTGCCATCCAAGAGAATGCATCACATCTATAAACTAGGGCAGTAGTGAGCAGGCATTTGAATAAACAGCCTGAGACGCCTGAAGCAGTGTAGGTAAGGTGCCATCGCAGGCTACAGTAACCACTCGGCAGCTATGAGGATCTGTGCTATGGAAGGGCTATTAGTACCAGTGACATCCCCTCAACAGTGGAGTCGAGGGCTGCCAGCCAGTCAAATCTTAGGTGACGGTCGGCCGGCGAGTACTGCAAGTGCAGTACTTACTGAGGTTAAAGACTCTGTCCATCTTAAGTAGCCCAAGTTGCACACTTGTCTCTTCCGATCAAAGAGTTCTCATGTGGCAGAGGTTGATGCCCACTGGGCACTAGTGTTGGCTGATTGGCTACGCTCAAGCTTTGTCTAAACATGTGAGCTTGACATGGCGCGCGTGTGGAGGGAAGCAACTTGAAAGTGAAACAAAGTAAGAATTTTTCTTCCTTGCTATCTCAATGTCTGCAGGGTGCATGAAAACAGTGCTCTCTAAAAAACCTCTGTGATCGCCAGGCCTTTGGGTGGGTTTCTTATCGGTTCGGACGACTTGTCTTAGAACAAGGGCCCTGAAGCGTTTAAAAAAAATACTATACAGTCAGAAAGGAACAAAATGAGATAGCAAAGGTCACACCTCTCTTTTCGAAAGCATTTCAGTGTCGGGGGCATGTTCAACACTCATGTTAAACCAACAACAAACAAGTAGATCCTGTCTGCCAGAGGGACTTTTGTTTTAACCATTGAATCAATCTAGATAACTAGAGAAGGATGTCTGTAATGGAAAATGAATTAGGCACAACAGCTCTCCAGGGATTTGAAAATAAAGGGGAAAATGCTAATAAAAAAAAAAAATCAATTACCTATTATAATGCAAATAATACAGCATAATGGATCCCTCATCTAATTGTATGTGTATTCTAATTCAAACCCACTGTTATTAATGAAAATTTCAGTACAAGTCAGAGAGTTTTGTCTGCATCAAACTAGTTAGTCAATGCGAATCGTTTTGCTACTTGACATTTGAAAAGAGAGCATTGGCTGATGTATTAAAATAAAGTGTGAACGTAAAATGGCTACAAAGAAATACGATCCAATCATCAACAGCAAATATACAAATGAGTGTATGTGCGGTCTATGCCTAACTTCTAGAGGCCTTTTAATCGTATGCTACTCCGGCTTCATTATCTGGGTCGTGACCGCTCTCTTCGCTTTAACTTCAGGCGTTAATACATTCTAACACAATTCCTCATGAGCCAATTATTTAAATTCAGTGTACATTATCTTCACGATTAATTGAAAACTCGTTAATCTGAAACTACGAAAGACGAAATTTGCCTCAATTAATGGCTTTAACCTAGTTGCTCCGCGCTCTGGCGAAGTGGAGTTGAGGGTCTGTGTGTTTCCCTGCACGGCGGGAGTGGACTGTTGTCTGCTCATTGTCAGACTGTTAGCTAACGCTTCACTGCAAGCTAGCAACCATATGTCCAATGTTACAGTTCAGCTCAGGGAAAGACCATTAACCCTCAGACAACTACAGCTCTGGAAAATAGTGCACATGGAGAGGGATATTAGTTAAATTAGGTTACCATTTGCCCAAAACAAATTCACCATTAGTTTCTAATAAGGCGGCACATATATGCGCACCAGGCTTTTCAGTTTCTCTCTCTCTCGCACACACACACACACAGTCTAAGTGCAGTATTATTCTGAGTTATATATATCCTCACAGAGCAAACCGCTAATTAACCCTGCCCTCCTCTTCTCTCTAATTCTGAACGCATTTTGATATACCTAATTGGAGTTTACCTCAATATTACAAGCTCTCACGAGGGGAAAAAAACTAAAGTGCTGAAAAGCACATGGAAAGTCAAACTTCAGAGTGCACTGGAAACCTGTGTGGGTAGTAGAGATGCGCGGATGAGCTCCAACGTCACCCGAATCCGCAGCCAAAAACAAATCATCCATCCGCACCAATAATTCTCACTGATTTAAGTATCCGCACCCGATGGTCAAATTACAATTACTCTTATGTGTTGTTACGCGTAATGACAAATGGATGATCACCACCTTCAATAGCGGACTTGGCGACAGTTGATGCACGCATCTCTAATGGTAACAATACACTGATGAATGAACGCTGCTTTTAAATGAACATTTCTTTAAAACAAAATTGGACATTTTTCATTTTCTTAATGGCATAAACAGGCTTTACTCCACTCCCTTGAATCTTAAACTGGAATGTCACCGTTTCTGTCGCTGCGAATTCCCTAACAGGCGAACACGCGCGCACACAAACACTTCACAGCCGTTGCATATCACATAGCCAGCACTTGATTCATCCTCGTCAACCACTTCGCTAAAACGCTCCCACACGGTACTTTTCTTTCCTTCCTTTGGTTTGGTTTTTAATTATTCTTTTTTTACTTCACTCTCAGACCCGTTTAAAAAAGCAGAGCCCACGCAGCATATATCTTAAAGAGAGTGCAAATTAGTGCTTGTCTGCCTGGCAGGAAAAAATTACATATAAGACATTTTCGTTCATAATGATTTATCATAACCACCCGCGACCCACCCGAAATTAATCAGAATGTTATTTATTACTTGACCCGCCCGATCCGCGGATTATCCGCAGGGCCTGCGGATATAACCGTGATCTGCGCATCACTAGTGGGCAATAAATAAGTTTAGCTAATAACATAAGGTAAATAATAAAATAAATAAAAACTTCTCATAAATGAATAGTTGAAAAATGCATCCAGAAATTCTCATTTACTCACAATCATATCATTCCAACATTGTACTCCTTCAATGAAAAGAGGTTAGGCAGAATGTCCAAGCTTATCTTTTCCATATAGTAAAAAATTTAAATTGCAAACATACTGTCAAGCTTCAAAAGAATAAGAATGAATAACTATTAAATTCAGTCATGTTGACCAATTTTATTGTGCATTTTGAGTTCAGTTATTTCATAATCTGTCCTTTTATGATATAGAAAAGAATGGCTTAGATTTTCTACCTACTATCTATTTTAGTGTTTGACTATAGAAAGAAAACAATAAGGAGTTCACAACAATAGGAGGATGATAATTGTTCTGGATAAAACTTAATCATTTAAATAGAAATGTTCTTTTTCCATTTAAAGGCTTCTGCTCACCCTGATCATAAGCACCGCCTTCCTAATGTCCCTCACGCCATCATATACCAGACGCGAAGCATCAATGAACTCGTTCTCATCCATTGGCTGGCCAGGGTTGGCGCTGAGAGCCTCCACGGCAGCCTCTACCTGCTCAGTGAAACGTGGCATCACTGTAAAAGTACACACACAGACAGAAAGGACAAACAGAAAGGTCAAAAACACTTCGTAGCATATTAAAAGAAAGAAAAAAACGGATTAATTTTGCAGGAAAAAAATCCCTTTCAACATAGCAAATATGAGAGAGCTGAAGTACAATTCAATCAAGACATTGTGCCTGTAGAAATATATAATTCAAACTAGATTTGAATTGAATCGACACTTTCCCCTCAATCGAACTTAGAACGCCTGAAACAGAGCTGAGCAAATTTAGAAAATCATGGTGATGTGTCGCTGGTTTTTAATGACTGCTCAGGGCAACTTTTAATCAGGCTTTACTTGACTGCAAGAACGGCAGATGAGTACACTTAATCCAGAGGCACCCTTAAACGAATCAATCACAAGACAGGTGGCAACAAGACCTCAAAGCCACACAAATGCTCTGCATTCAAAGGCAGGTCTCTATGAAAACAGTTTTATTTTTTGGAGTCCATTTTTATAGTTAACCCTCTGAGGTCGGCAAACGCGCCCCCGCGTTTTGCTGGATTTTCTTCAACATTGTAGCACAATAAACTTAAATTACTCCGTCATTTATGGTCATACAGAAAAAATAAATATAAAAAAATAATCTGTGATATTTCTAATGTGTCCACTTACAATCAAATCAAAACATTGTACTTTTGTAAAATAAAGAAAATAAACGGTGTGCGTTCTGCCTCTCCGTCGCGGTGAACTTTTTTTTCTTGAGCACGTCTATAAACTGAAACAAAACTCAGCGAATACTTGTCACACATTTATGAGCCATATACCTTTATACACATTTAAGTGTGTACTTTTAAATGATCGGATTCAAACTGAAAACAAATATTCTCTGTTTAAGTAATTTGTATAAAACCAACAGGATGTCCAGTATCTCAAACGCTTGCTAATTACTTTTAATTCGACCACGCCCACTCGCGCAAAAGTGATTCACATGCAAATCTCCACATGGAACGTGAACGCCCTCGTTACCTCAAACACAAAACACCAAAACACTTCACAAGTCTCTGCTTTTCGTCGAGTTTGGAAGACACGTCTGAGCTTACATTGGATTTAACTCAGAAGAAGAAGAACGCGATTTGAAGACAAGAAAGATGTAAGTTATTCTTTCTTACTTAGTTTATGGTATTGTTGCATAAACTTCACATTGCAGTTGAACTGTTGCTAGATATATGGTGAATATTATACTATTTAGACCCGTGTTTACTGTTAAATACTGTTTGTGGATATCTGCTCAAACATGTATAATATGGTAACCATAATGTTTAATATTTTGGAGCGCGATCACGTTTGAATGTATCATATTTTGGAGCGCGATCGCGTTTGAATGTATCATATTTTGGAGCGCGCTGTGGGTTTGAATGTATCATATTTTGGAGCGCGATCCCGTTTGAATGTATCATATTTTGGAGCGCGCTGTGGGTTTGAATGCATCATTTTGGAGCGCGCTGTGGGATTGAATGTATCATATTTTGGAGCGCGATCCCGTTTGAATGCATCATATTTTGGAGCGCGATCGCGTTTGAAAGGAAAAATGCACCAAACATTAGGCTTTATGTTTTTACTATTATCTCATTTCATATCATCATAACGAATGGAAACATTTGAAGTAACATAAGATAATCAATATATTTTTTCTCTAGCATTGTAACTGAAATCTTTTGGAAGATTTATAGGCTGCTATAGGTTATTGCTATTATTATTTTATGCAGTACTGCACATAGCTTGTGCCTACAAGGCAAAACAAACATGGTGTTCATTATATTATATATTGTTGGAAACATTTGTGTGTGTGTGTGTGTGTGTGTGTGTGTGTGTGTGTGTGTGTGTGTATTCTGTGAATTTTAAAAAGCAATTTTAACCAGAAAAATTAAAATGTATTCCCAAAATCGTGCAGGCCTAGTTTCTCTTGATACCAGTATGTTCACTTTTTTCTTTTCTTTCAGGGCCCAGATGCCACTGAGTCCTGCTGACTTCAACATTCACATGAGTCTCTGTACATGAACATGGTAAAGTGAAAATCAAACACCTTGGAAATGAAAGGTATGTACAATGTTTTTAGGAATGGCACAAAGGTCTCTGTCTTTGGATCATTGTTTTCAATGTGCTCTTTTGTCATTTGTTGCGTATTTTTGGATTATGTTGTGTTGTAAATAAATCCAAACAATCTAAAAGCCATTATTTTTTAAATCTCCTCATTCTTTGTGCAAGGTTGCTCTGAATGACAGGGCCTGATCGCTCCTAATAGGGCAGTTAGGGGAGTGTCTTTGTCTTTCTCAGGTGTTAAAGACTTACATATTAATGAGATGATCACCCCTCTTCGCATAAGGCTTTTTCACACAAAACACGTCTTAGAAATTTTAAATCAATATATTGTCTTATCTGAATGAGCGGTCAGGGTGATTTTCACATAGTTTTGGAGCAAATATTCTAGGCTACGTGATACAATTTTCAAAAGTCTTGTGAAGAAATAATCAGTATGGGTTTCATGGCCTTATTTCAGTGACAATTTTTTTTTGTATTTTCACAAACCACGCATAAATGTCATTATCTCAAAACTACAAACTTTTACATACATGCTGCTGATATATTATTGTAGCAGAGTTTGTGCTAAATACAGTGTAATAAGACTTTAGCCATGACAATGTCACAAGTAACAGAAATAAGCACAAATGTCAGAGCATGTCAGAACACCTCCAGGGCCAGAAACCAGCTCAGACCCCAGAGGGTTAAATAACTTTAGTAATCAAAGAATGTCCAATTAATTGAAATTAATACTTTTACAATTTAACAGCAATTTATTAAAAGTTTTATTAAAAGGGCTCTACGAAAATAAGTTTTATTTTTTAAAATTCCATTTTATTTTTCACCAAATTCTGTTTTCTTTCATTTTTCTGGATTCCATTTTAATGTTTTAGTTACATTTTAATAATCAAAAAGCATGTATAATTAAGTGAATTGATAAAAACTAAATGTATTGTTTAAAAAAAAAAAAAAAAAAGTTTTGATTTTATTCCGAAATTCTGTTTTTAATTATTCTGGCAATCAAAAGGTGGCATGAAAAATGTATTTATCTTTTAATCATATGAAATTCTACTTTTTTGTCAAACAAAGTGCTGCACAACATAGCTTTACTGTTAAAATAGGAAAATGTATTATTCCTTAAAAATACATAGTTTTAATAATTTATTATTATTATTAGTGCTCGTCGTATTATTATTATTATTATTATATTGAGACGTAGCTAAATTCTACTGTACAACAGTAATATATTTGTCACAATTTCTTTGTTGAACTGAACTTTTATTTTGACGGGTTGCCTTGAAGACCTTTGAGTTTGTGTGTTTATGATATGATAGTTTTTCTCAAATAAAATGGTAAAATGCTGATGAAGTGACTCTCAGAACGGCTCTGGAGATGAAGTTCACGCATTCATGTCCTTGTACAGTGAGACAGCAGAAGGTAAAAACCGGAGACCTTTTGAGGGGTGCTTCCTACGGTTTGTGGATGGCATTTACCCATTTACACCCAGAAGATATTTAATGACATTGAGTTTGACCAACACAAACTAATACCATTAAGCATGGAGACCGCAGTAAGAGCTTTAGTGAGTTATTGCTGAAGGAACCAAATGAATTATTTTTTATTTTTATTTTTTATTTTTTTTAAGTAAACCAAACAAACAGACAGGCCGTTTAAAAATTTAACTGGATTCGGGTGGTGATTGCAAAAAGCTTTCATGGCTAGAATATCGTTCCTGCTGCTATATTATCTCAACTGCATTTACTGCAAAATTTTGGCCTGAACAAGAGCTGGGGATAAATAGTCATACAAGGCCATCTGAGACCAAACCCTCATGAAATTTGATTGACCGACTCACCCGAATCAGTATGATCTATAGCGATTTGCTCAACCACTTCATGAAGCCGGCCCACCAGCTACACTACCTCTCAGCTATCAAGTAATGGTACCTCCCCTATAGGAGCTGAACACATCTACATTAATACTTATTCTCATTCACAATTTAAGACTGCACTGGGGAGTACAGTGACAGGATCATGAAGATGAGATTGAATGGAAAGAAGTTAGCTGGGAAAAAAAGAATATTTGGATTTGGAAATCTGCATGAGCAAAAGGTTTTCGTTAAGCCTATAGGCTTATGGACGTTAGGTCTTGCAGTAATTTAAGCAATCGTTAGTGACATAACATTGTTTATTTGCCAATATGGCCCAGCTATTTGTTTTAGTGCAAAGCTGAACAGAGTACACAAAATGTGACAGCATTTTCCAATAGAAAGTCCTCAAATGGACGGGAAAATCGTATTCTGTGTCACAGAGGAATGTACCATCTCTGTGATTTTAGTCTTAAAAAGGTTCCTGAAGGCATTCGAATGCTATTATGTAACTGCACATGAAAGCAACATAACGTTTTATCTACCAGAAAAAACGTATACGTTTTATCTTCCTAATAAAGCTAGGGTGCAGATACTGGTCACAGGCTTTGTCTCAAAACCTAGTGAGAACTGCCTATCTAGACAGCGTTTTTTGGCCATCACAGGTACGGCCATGTTATGCAACCTTGTGAGAAAGGTAGACAAAGTTACTTTTCTTTTAAAATCAGCACTCCCATACAAACACCCTACAAACCCACTCAAGGAAATTCTGGCCCAGATGGCAGCAGTGCTATTTTTGGATGCCTGTGCAGCATTTTCAGATATTAAACAAGAACAATGGATTTAAAATAGAAGTTAATCACATGTACACAAGTGCCATCACCAAAAATTATTTTAAATGGATAGTTCTGATTAATTTTAGATTGGATGTAGCATGTTTTCAGCAGCTGTTAGACGCTGATAAATGAACATTTATATTAGTGAACCAAATAATAACGCAATCGTAAACGGCCTACAATTAGGGATATTTTAGTTGCATTAATTTAGTTGAATGAAATGTTAATACATATTGCCTTTTCCACCGTTTTCTAAAAGAAAAACTCACTTGTGCCCAATAACACGTTACCCACTGTAAAAAACACTAAGTGCTAAACTAAAATCAATAATACAAAACAACAGATTTTTGTTTATTTTACATATAAAAATCTGTTGTAGCTACAGACATTTACCGCAAAACACAAATGATTTCAGATATATAATGTTCTGGTTTATACCTGTATCAGTGAGAAGCTTGGTGGCTTCCAAAACCTTCTCCGTGTAGACCCCGGGTTCATAGTTGTCCATCTCAGATGTGACCACATGGACCACACGGGCAGCTCTACCTCGAATGGCTCCAGCAGTGCGATCAAGCCCATCGACATCCTTCTCTTGCAGGGCGATGACACACTTGTTAACATCCTCCAGAATGTGATTTTCTAAAGCAATAAGAAAGAAAAATTCAAAAGAGAAGACAATGTTTAAAATAAATAAGGAGGCAGAGCTGGAGAATCTACAGAGAGCTAACCACAATGCAAAGCATGAAGACAGGAAATCCTCATCCTTCATGCTGTATTTACATTGTCCCTGACTTAAGAACATTAACGGGAACCATGGGCGGATGAAAAAAAGATTAAACACACTCAGACAGTTTAGTAATGGGTGTCTGGGAATTGAAAATCAACATGGTAAACTGTAATGTGTCCTTGAGAGGAGGTGAAGGCAGTCAGTCATCCTACATCTCAACAAGAACTCTTAAAGGGGTCATGAATTGAGAAATCAAATTTTCCTTGATTTTTTTTTACATGTTAAGAGGTCATTTCAAAACTCAAAACTTCCTTGTTAGTCCAAAAACAGCTTTTATTGAATCCAAGCTCAGAAAACGACTTGTTTGGAATTGTCAATTTGTGATGTAATAACGCAACGAAAGACCACCTCTTCAAAATCAAATCAACGCCCTACATCAATGCGTCTTTGGCCCTGCCCACTGGCACGTTAGTGAGATGAGAAGGAGAGAAGAGAGATACAGGATCACTGGACTAAAAATATTATTACCTTCCAAATGATCCTAATGCTAGGAAAGTGGTTATTTATTTCCAAATATGTGAATGTCTCAATAGAGCATTATTTGTTTGTTCGGTACATTTCCTCTGGTAAATTCAATGTGCTTTTCCATACTTTTTTTTTGTGGACCTGCTGTAATAAGTGAATTTCCCCGGTGTGGGATTAATAAAATCTACCTACCTAAATCGGTGCAGGCTTTGCAAACTGTAAAATCTTGCTTTTACTGCAAGATATGGACCCAACAGTAATACCACAACATGTAAGTAACCGTGTTAAATTCGAATGCCTAATCCGTGATCAGTGATTTCTGATTTGTAATGATTGAGGTACAGTCAGATGTTCTTTGTCTCAAAATCGTTTATTGCCGTTTATGCATTAGTAAATCAAGCCAGTGACTAAACGATCAACTTCAGATTGTTTCTCTAAGTAAATGAAATTAAATAACATACAGAAAGGGATCAAATAATGAATTGTCCCTCCATTGACAGTTTATGCAACTACCACTTTGTCACTTCATAAAGCTCAAAAAGAGATACTAATCCATATGAATCAAGTGATTTAGTCAAAAAAAAGAAAAAACTGGATCGCTTTATTTGATATAACAGACTAAATTTAGGCTTTTCATTCACACAAACAGTGTATTTTCTTGATGCACGAGAACAAACCTCACTAGTTCTTGCGAAAGCTCAAACATGCTGTGTAACACACGAGAACAGATACAAATCATATGGATTAGTTTTACGATCTCTTTATAAACGTGTTGAACCTTAAAAGCAGTAGTTGCGTGGACTGTCAATGCGTGGACAGAAATCTCTCAATTACATTAAAAGATTTTAATTTGTTTCTCGAAGATGGAAAAAAGTCTTATGGGGTTGAAATGACATGAGGGAGAGTAAATGATGAAAGAATTGTCATTTTTAGGTGAACTAACCATTTAACACAATGTATAAGAGTCAAGATCTAGCGCTACACTTTGTAACATGGGCTTACCAGACACGCAGAGGAAGTCGTCAATGGAAGTGATGTCATCCACTGCGTCAGTAAGCACTCGCACCTGTTTCTCCCACTGGTCCTTAAACAAATCCATGTTATCCTGGGCAACCTTGCTGTTAGGCTTGGCAGCCAGGGCCAAGGCTGCATTAATCACCTGCAATTACCATAAACATCCCATTAATCCGCTTTTAACCACAAACATGGCTGCACATATGCAGATTGATTATCTGAGCCCTCCTCAACCCTCGAGAAAACAGTACAATTGTTTAAGATTATGACCGAGATTAAGCCATGTTCATTTGGATTGAAAGATATGTAAGGTCAAAGCCTCAGGATGAAGGAAGAGTCTTTGGAGCTCGCATTAAAAAGATGTCGCAGCAGTTGAGTAAGGGGGAACTGGACGTGCTACAGGGGCCTTGGCGAAATGCTGCCGTACCTGAGGGCACAGTATTTCCAGCTGGGAAGCGGCCATCCGCACCAACTTCACTCCCTCCTCGTTGTTGGAGATGGAGCATGCAAGGTTAGCCACCTACAACAGAAAATAATGCAGCTTTTTATGACATGATAAATGAACAGCAAACAAAAAAGAAAAAGAAAAAAAGTTATCTTCCCTCAAACAAACAGTTTTAATTTAAAACACACCTGCTGTCAGCTGTTGATCTGATTATTTGATAAAATGGTAAAATAATACAGCAGGAAAAAAGCACCCCAGAGGATTAAGGCAAAACAAAAGCAAAGCCTGAAATTGAGGTCTGGTCGTCTCTCCACATGGGGAATATATTTCATATAATTCACAAGATGATGGCTGACAGCATCAGGGAGTGGTTCCTGGAGATGATTAAATCACCAGTCTGCCAGGATGCTGTTACCTCAGGAAAGTGAGAGACGCAAATATTCCTGACACTTTCAGAAACTCCACAAGCTGCTGAAATCCGGAGTGCTGAGATAAGCAAACCCACTGACTGTTGCCAGAGCTAATAGTGTAATAGAGTAAATTGTCATTTTGACCCACAAATCTCCCTCCTTACCAACATTCTCTGCAAACAGATGTTATTTGCGGGCAAATTTTTGAGGCAATAAATTAGATTTTTAGGGTTCTGCTGCCTAGCTCTGGCTGCGCAAGCACCAGTATAAGGTGAAATAAGCACAGCACGTTGTAGAGTAGCTTCATTACTTAAGGCGAGAGTCGTTTTAATTAAATGTTACCAAAGAGTTTCACTTATTTGTTTAGTGGGGCTGCTTGGGGTTACTCTACCTTATTGTAATGTGCGAGAATTGGCTGTGCCAGGAATAGGAAAGCCAGAACCCAAGTGAAGTGTAAATGTGAACAGAGCTCAGCGTAGTCACAGAAAACGCCCCACTGACTACAGGAGTACCACAGTCGCTCTCTCCCCCTCCCTTAAGCACCATACTGGGAATCTCTCGAGCAGCAGGGTGCCATTAGCAAACACACTAGTCAAGCATTAAAAAACATGCAGACATGCCAACAGTTTGAACAAATAGCACTTCATTATGTGCAATAGTGTTTAGTGGCTAAAATCTCATCCGACAAGATTCCACAGTACCTGGGGCAAGGGGGTCTCCAATGGCCAAGCGAGAATCTAAAGCACCTAATATGGTCACCATGATACACACTCAGCTTGACAATCATCTGATGGAAATATGTGACCAGTGCTGGCAAATGAGTCAGAATGAGCAAATTTAAAAAAAAATTGGGAATCAGACAAAAAAAATTAAGATGGAGTCAGCAGTCCATTTTGAGAAAAATCTAGTTAAAGTTCTGTGAAAGAATCTTCATGATTTTTTCTGCATGGATGTGTGGACAGATTAATAGTGATCAACAGCTACAGTAGCAAAGTTCATTTTAATAAAGTCATGACAGTTTCATAGTGTCCATGCCCAACCATTGTTCACGTTTTGCTACATTAATGTCTACTAACATCTTGTTTTGGTGGTGGCACATTATCACTGAAGTAAAGTAATAAGTTGAGCAAAATGTTCTATATCATTTGCTCCGACAAGATTCACAAACAAAGGTGATTTATGGGCACTCCGGGTGTTTTGACTTGTCCTGACATTTGTTTTTTTCTTTTACTTTAAAAATGTTCATGGCAAAAATCGGATTACACTGGCTGTATTCAGCCCAAACACTGCTACCATAATATCTGAGCAGCATGTACAGGGCTCCAGACTAACCTTTCCACTGGTTGCACTGGTGCTACCAACTTTCTCAGTTGGTCGCACCAGCATATGATTTGGTCGCACTTTTTTTTTTTTTTTATATACATGCCATGGAATTAATCAATGCATGATGATTAATAGTGGTCTTAATCTGCATACCTTAGTTTTGCACTGATGTAAAAAGACTGACAGTGACACAAGACCTCATGTTAGCAAAATGTTTTAATCTTTTAACTCTCAAAAAAAAACTATTAAAAAAACATGTATGTTCTTTAATGTTTGATTATAATTTTACTGTCTTCACATAGGGATGGGAATTGATATGATTTTATCAATAATAATGCCACTGACGATTCTTATGATCGATCCGATTCTTTAACGATTCTCTTATCGATTCTTGATAGCACTGTGTGGAAAAATGTAGTCATATGCTTTTAAAAAAAAACAAGTGGTTTTATTTTTTATTATTATTTTTTTTACTTTTTATGTAATTTATGTAATAAATAGAACCTTATTGTAAAGTGTTACTGATTAGTTATACACCGATGCAAACGTCTCCTGAGTTCACTGTTGGAAAAATCAGTTGTTTTAACCATTCATTAAAATGAATCGGTTCGAAGGAGTCATTAGTTCGCGAATTGGATGTGTCGTGTGATTATCCCAGCAGTTAGGACATGGACATCCAAGATTTGTGTCAACACAGAAAACATTTTATCACTGGATAGTTTTTTCGTTTAATTAAAGTGTTGTTTTATGTCAGCTGAATGTCCGGAACGCTTTTCAGAGAAGATAAGGCAAGTTATTTAGCACAATTCACACCCAGCGGTAATAAAAAAAAAAAATTTAAAAAGAATTCTCAGAATGCTCCACATGAAACTTTGGTCTTCCGACCTTTTACCACCGTGTCGATTTATTTTGATTAATATGTGCGAGGGAGAGAGAGCAAGACAGCGCTTAGTTTGGAGATGGTGAGGTCTTGTTTACACTTTCGCCTGGCTCCGGAGAGAGAGCCGAGTCTCTCTCTCTCTCTCTCTCTCTCTCTCTCTCTCTCTGCAGTTTATCTACATTACTCACCGATCAAATAAGACTTTGGCGGGACAAAATGTCACTTTGGCGGGCGCTAAAACAAGTTCAATGCAGGAAAATTCATGCGTGAATTTAACGACCATGCACTCGCACAAATGCGACCACATAAAATTAACTCGCACATTCTCAAAAAATGGTCGCATATGCGACCATTTTGCTGGAACCCTGATGTATGTCAAAGTTTGTAGTTGAGAAAATTACGTTTATGCGTGGTTTGTGAAAAATAAGGTAAGTCACTGAAACAAGGCCATAAAACCAATACAGAATATTTGTTCACAAGACTTTTGAGAACTATCTTGTAGACTATAATTTTTTCTTCAAAATGTGAAAATATATCATATAATATAACTTTTGACGTTTTTGGAAATCCCTCGCTGTAGCTGAATTAAAAGATGGAAACGCTTTGACTTATTCAATCTGAAGACAATAAACAGACGACTGCGACAATATATGGTTCATCTGTTTATCAATATATGGTTTATCTGTTCTTCAAGCCATCTTAGGTATTTTCATAAGAATAAAGTATATTTATAATGCAATGCTAATCAACATAGCATTAATTACAGTATAGAAAACTTCAAAATAATACACAGTCTGCCTCATTCTGTAACAAGCCTTAGACCAGTTTCCACTCTTTATTAAGCTCAAGCTAATGAGAGTGTTTTGACAAAGGCATTTTAATAGCATCTCTGATTTAAGAAAGTCTAACACTAACTAGCTTGACCTGCAACAATCAAAATGTCAATCAATAACTGCAGCTCTGCATCATTTTAAAGTCATTTTCATTCAAGGACTGATCCCTCTTTCCTGAAGTATTTCTTTCTAACAGCAACATCCTATCAGTGCAGCTGGCATTTCACCATTCTGTGGCACCGCGGTGTCAATGGAGAGGTGAGCTTGTACACATACAGCAGACCGGATGCACAGACCGGTGTTGCAAAAGCTCAAAATGAGGAACTGAAGAACAACTTCACTGATGAGTTCTGCAGGTTTCATTTGCAGCTAAACATCAAGCAAAATCATGACAACAGCCATTTATTTAGGTTCCCAAAAAAAAAAAAAAATCTGTCTTTATATATAGAATATATATTTCCATTTGCATGGCACACGTAATGAGTTCAGTGCCTCAATATATTTTGTCACCGCATGGAACGTATATTTATTGCACTAATATGCCTTTTAAGTTGTCGTTCAACTCAATATGTCTATCATAATCACACAATCAGTTTCGCTTCCATCTTGTTTTAGATCTTTAGACACTGCAATGATCAGATTGTGTGGTAATCCCTTCAAAATATTGGCTGCAAATGGGGTCAAATTTGAAATATGAAAAAGAGCTTCACGATTCTAGATAAATTGAGAATCACGTTTTTTTCTTTTTTTTTCCTTTCAAAGAGAGGCCTCACGATTCTTGCACGATTCTGAAAAGACATCTAAACAAAATAAAATGTCATTTACTTGAGGTTCTGACAAAATGTTAATTGCTGCAGTGCATTTAAAATGTTTAATTTTTTTTTTTTTTTTATGAAATGAATGAATGATTTAATGACTCATTACACTTCATTCATTACTGGATGAATCAGCATTACTGAACGAAACTCTTGAAAGAATGATACTATGTTAAAAAATAAATAATAATTAACCTAATTAAAAAACACCAAACCTAAAAGTCACCACCTAGTGGTGTAACGATGTTGAGCGATACAATCGCTATTTGAAGTGGCAAGTCACTTTCAAAAGGTGATTTGCACCATTTTGATCAATTGCGTAGACATCAAGTGTTTACATCTGAAGTATAATCTTTTATCCCAGTACTTCTGTGATAATCTGAATTCTTGTGAATTCGTTCACAAGAACGATGAATCGTTGAAATGATTGTTTGTGAAGCGGTTTCATACCTAGATAGCCTAACTGCTTTCTCTGGGTTAGTGGCAGTGCCAAAACCGATTTGAATGTTCCTTTGTGATTTTGTCAAAGGTTTACTAGACATGGCCGAAACGTTGTCATTTAGGAATGAGATTTTGTATACGCTTGAGTCGCGATATTTTAACGATTAATCGAACAGCTCCACTATGAACAGTGTCGAGTTAAAAGCAGTTTTAAAATACCGCTTTTCAATTTCGTGGCACTCGGTTTAGTTTTTCTAATTTTACTTATTTGGCGTAAACTGCCCTTATAACATTTAACAATATTCATTTTGCATTGAATTGCATTGGTAGTTTAGTCCCTGCAATATCTCCGTGTTCCTTGAGCAGCCAGGAACCTTTGAGAACAAGGCCTTGAGGCAATAAAACTAAGCTGGTTCTATTTTTATCCCTCTTCAGGAATGATGCATTTCACGGTATAAAAACTGAACCGCCACTGTGTTTCTGCGACCAAGAACTGACACTCAGAGCCAAGCTGCAAGCTGAGAAGTTCAAAGTCAATATAAGTGGCTTTCAGAATGGGGGAAAAAAAGGAAATTAACAAAAAGGTAAAGGTGGAGTACTCTTGTGATGTATGAAGGTTGCCAGGAGGGTCTCCACAACTAGCACTCACTACAACGTAAAGGCCTATACAAAAGAAACTATTTGAATGAATGGTGGTGTCTGAGAATGCTATTGAGAGCGAGAGAAAGAGAGACAGAGAGATGAGGCGATATGTAGCTGGCAGTTTTTACAGCCCCCGGAGAGTGTCGACTTCATGCCTTCTGCAGGAGTAAAAAGATTGTGAGGGGAGGGAAGTGTTGGCTGCAGTTCCATCCCTGTCGTATCCATGGATGCTTCATTGTACGGCAAATTAAACTGGAATCCCTACAGCAAGGTCCCACTTTATATTAAGTGGCTTTAAGTACTGTACTTACATTAAAAATAAGTACAATGTACTTACTGTGTTCAGGTTGTATTGTAAAACACTTGTGCTGCTATTGAGGTGTGATACGGGTAAGGTTAGGGACAGGTGTGGTGATATGGGTGGGTTTAAGGGCGGGTTAAGGTGTAAGGGAAGGGTCAACAGTGTATTTACAAATGTAATTACAGCTTTAATTGCATGCAGGTATTTTCAAAATGTAAGTACAATTTAAAAACATGCATGTACACAATAAGTCCATTGTGTCAAATGATTAATTTCAATGTAAGTACATAGTATTTAAAGCCACTTAATATAAAGTGGGACCAAAAAATAGCATTACACTATACATTTCCTAACTTGTTTGTGGAACATGGGTCACATTTGTAAAAGCAGGATATTCAGAGAATGAACATTCTGGAATTGTAGATTTTCAATCGCTAAAACAGCACAAATCTCGATTCAAAACCCACACAATCTTATTCCTAAAATGACAGAAATTCGTCTATGTCTATTAAACCTTTGACAATTTTGATCAAAGAAATAAGAGTTTTCAGTTACAGAAATTGAATAAATCATTTCACTGTATAAATTAAATATAATTAATCTTAAAGCTACAAAACTGGTTCTCATTTTTTCTTTTTGTTGTTTGATTAACATTGACACCGACAGCAGAAGGAATATTAGGCTGCTGTCACTTTAAGGCCGGATGCAGGGATCCAGTATAATGAAACGCATCCTTTTTCTTTCTCCATTGTTTACGTTCACGTAAGCCATAAGCGAATGTTCATGAGGATACTTGCCGAGACGGGCATTTTGACAATTTTGCATTCGTGTGTCCGTTCAAGCACACATAGATGCAGAAGAAAACAGAATTCTGTGTTCACGTGCTGTCTGTGCGGCTGTGTGCACAGAAAAGGGTGCACAAGTTCTGAACTGAGATTTTTGCGTCTTCTTGCGCTAGAATGGTTTATAATCGCTTGAAATGTTCAAACTGACACGTGCAAATTCTGAACTTTGGCTCTATGATGGTTACACTTTGCAATTAATCGTCGAATCACATGAATTTCGAACCGTTGTACTTGGTTTGTATGGATCAACTACAATCCCTATACTTGACATCAGAATGATTGGGCCAGTGGTGCTTCCAAAATAAAGTTGATAATTTTCATGTGTTTTTGATTCTTGTCAGTTTAAACTTTGAAGCCATTCAAGCGCAAGAAGCTGTGAAAGAACAGTGCAGTACTGGCTACCTGTGATATAACGTTTCTGTGCTCACACACACACCTGAAGTGCGCACACAAAAAGTTGCCTCTCAGACA
This sequence comes from Leuciscus leuciscus, assembly GCF_965113295.1. NCBI lineage: Eukaryota > Metazoa > Chordata > Actinopteri > Cypriniformes > Leuciscidae > Leuciscus > Leuciscus leuciscus. Next base: position 10,522,568 of record NC_138732.1, read on the forward strand.
GCATGCGAGTACCAAATTGAGTATCCGCGTAAACCGTCTTAAAGGGATACTCCACCGAAAAATGAAAATTCTGTCATCATATACTCACTCTCATGTTGTTTCAAACCTGTATGAATTTCTTTCTTCTGCTGAACAGAAAGGAAGATATTTAGAAGAATGTCAGTAACCAGACAGTTTTAGATACCATTGACTTCCATAGTATATTTTTTTCCTACTATGGAAGTCAATGGTATCTAAAACTGTCTGGTTACTGACATTCTTCTAAATATCTTCCTTTCTGTTCAGCAGAAGAAAGAAATTCATACAGTTTTGAAACAACATGAGGGTGAGTATATGATGACAGAATTTTCATTTTTCGGTGGAGTATCCCTTTAAGTGGACGTTAACAGTTAAGAAAATATTGGATGTGCATCAATATAAGGTGACATCATTAGGTGTTAAAGTGACAGCAGAATCATATACCTTCTGTTTTCAATAATGTTAATCAAGCAACAAAAGAAAGAGATAATCACTCTCTGCTCTTAACTAAACTTCTGTAGCTTTAATAGTATCTGTGTATATTTACTTCATACAGTAATACAGTTTTCATAGGCAAACATTTTGTATTGACTTGGTACCAATTTAAGTACCAGTAGGCTACTTTTGACTTACTATTTAGTAATATAGTGCTGACGATTTAAAGATACAATGGTCTCTTGCAACAGATTCTCACTGAGAGCTAAGCCCCCCAGAGGATGAAATCCTCGAACTGCCCCTGATGTATAGATATGAAACAGCTTCACAAACAGTCTTTAATGACAGTATTATTTTTTCTGTTATAATAATTCAAAATATCACACAAGTACTAGGATAAAAGTTTATAGTTTGGATATAAACAGTGTCAAAATAGATTAAATCACCTTTTTAAACAAGATTAAATTTAGATTTAAACTAAATAAATATTGTATCAATTAAGTTGTTACACCAGTGGGTGGCGACAAGTGACTTTAAAAAGAAATTGTGTCATTGACTCATTCATTCAAGTGATTTGTTCCAAAAATCCGATTAATCCAGTAATGAAACAAGGGAAGTCTTTATGAGTGAGTCATGTAATAATTCAAACCGATTAAAACGTTTTTTGTTTTTTTTTTGACTGCAGAATATAACATTGTCAAACTACATTTTGTAAATTACATTTTGTTTTGTGTGTGCGTGCATGCATGCGGGTGTGCTTTACAGGTTATCATTTGTATTAAAGTTAATAATGCATAGATTTTAATAATTGTATACATTTATTACAAATTAAACACATAGCTTTATAAAATGTTTAATCAAATCTGTGGGACACTCCTTGGACTCTCTTCAAGAACTGAAAAACTTTAAGTAAATTCCTTCATTTCCAGCCATTAATAAATTATAGCATAATTCATAACATAATAAAAGTTTGGGGTTATTATTTAACCATATTGAAGGTTAAGAGTGCAAAGTTAAGAGAGGTTAAAATAAATTCCCTTCCACAACCATCTCTGGCTGCGAGGCAAGCCTTCAATGCCGGTCAAAAATATATTAGACCGTCCTTAGTGATGAAAGCCAATCAGCAAACAGTGGAATTCCCATATATGGCACATCGTTTTCAACCCACTGTTCCTTTTGTAACAGAAGGCAGCTACATGAATGCAGTAAAAATCCCTAATGCACAAGAATACATTTCCTTGAATACATTTCCTTGCCAACAGATTGGATACTAACCAGGAGTGAGATGCTCCAGCTATTCCAGACAATGCAGTTCTTTTTTCCCCCATAACCTACATTTTTCAAAACCCCTATACCACACAAAGCAGAGAACACAAGGTCAAGCATCAGCTGACATTGCTGGAATATGGGTGTCATTTGCTTTATACTAAATAACCCATGAGAAGCTGTGTATTACAGTCGTCTCACCAGTAACGGATGTTTTAGATTCGATTTTTGGCAGCAAAACCAATAAAGACACCAATGTTCAACAGTTACATTTATAATAATTTGTTTTAATAACTTTGATTTTCAAATATCCAATAATTCACATTTTTAAGATTATTATTAATAAACAACAGCTTGCATTTAACATTTGCAAGGACAAAAGCAGACCTTGCCTCTGCATAAGTGAGGAAAGTACACAAACCACAATCATTTGTAAATGCCTCTCAAATGGAATTATCAAAATGAGCCCATGTTTTGTTCATGTAATCTGTGTTCGGATTAAGGTTGGGATCCATATGGTGCGACCACTGACTGGTGTCAAATCAAGGCAACAAAAAACAATGTGAGAGGGGAGGAAGGGAGAAAAGAGGCAGAGAAGAATACGAATGTGACTTTTGGAGACGTGTTGTGCTTTGACTATCTTTAGCCCCCGGTGAGACTGAGGCTTTTACTCATTACCCCTCCTTTTCCCTTCACTTTGATTTCCTTCACCAGTCCTTCCCCTGTATGAGCGTGTCACACGAGGGCCGGGCCTGCCCCCTGTGGGGAGAGGTCAGTCTGAAATGTTGGTGGATGACGTGTTACCAGAGGGACTAAGATGAACAGATTTAAAAAACTAATGAGGATAGCTAACATTTCTGTCAGCTTGTCGTTGGCCCTGCCAATGTGAGCATGAGATATAAAACCCCCAGTGATTCTGCATGAAAAACATCTATCCGGAAAATAAATGCCTCAAGAGACACAGCCTATTTATCGGTCATGAATACGGTCACCGCAAACAGACACAACAATGCAGATTTCTCAAAGTCCATCAATAAGACACCGGATATCCAGATGTTTCGCATTTCCCCCACCAAGGCAGCACTTAACCTTGGGCTCTGAGGAGTTTCACTCTTTGGCTGAACTTAAAATGTGATTCACAGTTGTGACTGCCCATACAAATGTAGTGATTCCTCGGTTGCGGCATTGTAAACCCAGCAGCCTTGCTGCATTTGTCCCATGGTATAAAAATATGTTTGTTGACTCCTGTCTTGACACTTCACACAAAAATATGAAGCATAAAAGATAAAAGGGCTGTGAGACAACTCGCTCGGATCAAGGAGCCATGGCAGAGACTTCTGTCGCATTCCCACATAAACAGTGATGGCGCTGGCTATCGATTAAAATTTATTCTGTTTTTACATCAGCTTGCATGTTGAAATCAGAATGGAAAGTTTCTCTCCTTCAAGAGTGTGCTAACTACTTATGGAAGTGACAGCTTAAATTTCTTCTGCTTCGAGGGTTGCATAAGCCACTTTTAATTAGCCATTTAGAAAGCTGTATATTATCAAAATCATCGAGTATAATTCGGGCATTTTAGGCTCATGTTGAAGGGCGCAACTTGTCAATGGGGTAAATGACAAACATCCTACAAATATCTAATGATCTAACATATAAGACTAAATATTAAAAAAACTTCTATTGCACAAAACTATCATAGTCCTCACAAGATCTACAGATTAGGCCTAATAATGGGAAAGTTGCTCACAGCAAGCGATTTGAAGTCTGACAGTAATTGTCTAGAAATCTGTTGAAGGCAGCAAATGTGTTACAAAAGCGATGCTTTGATGGGGATGATTTTAGAGATGCAACTTCTCTGCAGCACGTTCAAGCATGCTGTCAGCATACTAAAACCCTCTCCTTAAATCATCCCCTTTCAAGCACAGCATTCTAAAATATGAAAGCCAAAAAAAAAAGATTCTGATAAACCCAGTGGTCGACCAGCCTAATCGGTTAGGCTGTCTATTCAGACTCATCTCTAATTTTAATCTAGTCTGACAGAACACCTCACTCACACTTAGTTTCATGTAAGTTACAAATACTACAGTCTACAGTCAAATACTAAGTCAGATCCCCAAAGTTTTTACATCGTGTGCCAAAATTCAACTTTGGGTCAGGACTGGGATTTGCATTTCAACATAGACACCTCTTCTAATTAGGCCACGATAAATCCCCCAAAGGCTTATCTGAGGGATTTTTTTTTTATTAACTACAAAAATGTCAAAAAACATCTTAACCAAAGACAACAGACCTACAATCACGGTTCATGTGTGCTCTCTTCGAGATGCCATGTTGAACAAAAGAATAGCTAGTCTGGATGAGTACAAATAATGTTCCATCGTTTGTTTTGAAAATATTCCAGAATTTAAAATCCGCAATAGATGAGGGACAGTAATTGGCACTTTATAGAGCAGAAAACAGGTGCCTACCTCAATCAGTTTGTTGGCGTGCTCACGGAAAACTTGGGCATATTCCTTCACCTCCTTTTCATTACCATTCTTGGCAGCCTCGATCAATACCAGCAGTGGAACATTGGTCTCCAGAAAAGAGTCCGACACGTGGTCCATCACAGCCTTTCGCAGCTGAAATTATGAATACACAAACACACAAATCCTTAGCTAGAATATGACCATTCAGAGCACCTGGGTTTGGTTTATTCATTTTTAATATGCAATGTAAACAACATGCATCTAAAGAGGGACAGTCATGATACATTATTGAGAATGCAGATTCTGAGCACTGCTTCATGGTGAACAGACCTGTCTGCGTAGGTCACGGGTCTTCTTAGTCATCCTGTCGATGGCAACGTTGAGGGCATCACTCTTCTCTTTATGTCCAGCCTGTGATAAAAACAAACAAGAGAGAATATACTTAAAGAGCCTCATTTAAACTTGTTATAGTCAGGCTCGCTGAGGGGAAAAAAAAACAATAGGTGGGAGTTTGAGCTGAGAACTGAAAGGACAAGACAAACTTATAAGATATGATGGATAAGATGCATATTCCAGAGGGAGAAAAAAAGTATGAGTCATTTGAAGAGTAAAGAGTCATTTGAATGGTTATTACCCCCTGTGGCAAACATTTAATTCTTGAAAACTTTGTAGGGGTTTTGGTTCCTTTACCCCCCTTTGGCGATTGTTCCGTATGACTAACATGACTTGAGTTACTGTCAGGAGGAACCCGCCAACGTTCTTTCACAGATACATTTTTCATCTAAAAAAAATCTAGAGATTTGCCTGTCTCTTTCTTGAGCTGGGCTTAAGTAGTCCGTGAAATAATTCATGACACAAATAGCTCTCCTGCAGTGCAAGTACAAAAAAAAAAAGGATCGAGGGGAAGGCACACTTCAAGATTAGTTCAAATGCGACAGATGCTTTTGAACTGGTGTCCGATTATTCCAGCCCCAAACATCAACGATTAAAAATGTAAGCAAGGCACTTACATCTTCAAATAAAACCCATTATGTGATGGGACAGACAGCCTTTAACAATACACAAAGTTCAGCGAAAGGTAAGCAGGATTAGTTAACCTGATCAAGTAGAGTTCACAAGTTAGCCAACACAATGATAGGCAATTGATGTTGGAGATAAATCTGAGCAATTTCCACACTTTAGAAGGCGTTCTCTTCTCCAGCGCTCCCAGTCAAGTCAGCTAGTATGGGAGAGCGGATGCCCCAGTCACTCACATGCCCCAGACAAATTGCTCATGTGCAGTGGGTAGGTAAATCTCCAGCACAGGGAAAAGCCTGGGGGAAGGCCGTCACAGGGGCACAAGCAGCAAAAGCATAACAGTCAATGAAATATGGCAGTGTCACTGGCAGTTCAGCCCCCATTTACCCTCACCTCATTGGGTGGTACACGGTAGGAGGCAAGTGAACGCCATTGGACTTAATCCCCTCCTGATTTTGTGCAGTCAGATAAAAGCACTTTAGAACAACATAGACTGTAGCCTGTAATGGTGAGGGACTGTCAATTCAAAATCTCTAACCTGCAGGTGAGTTGTTAATGGAGTAGAACAAAAATTTCCTACATTAGTGTGGATAGTACTTTCACCCACAGCATAACTAAGAAAACTCAACGGATATTAGCTATATGATCGCATGTTTCCGCCCAAAGGGTGAAATGACTTTGATCACTCATTATTGATTTTTCTTTGAGCAGCACCACTTAATTGGGCAGTCATTTGATTCCTCACACTAGTTTACGTGGTGTTTTCACATATAGTTAATGATGGTCAGGTAGAGCCGTACTTGCAGCATTAACAAATCTCCCCACAGATTGGTGAAAAAGATTTACAAAAAACATCCTCCTCAGCAGATACATCCCTTAAGGGCAGATTACACACCAGCAGGGAAAGAATCTGTAAAAAAGTCATATGAACTATGGAGAAAACCGACAAACAGATAAATCATACGCAAAAAAAAAATTCTCCAGGTCATTTTAGAAAGTGACCACCCCAAAAAAAGAAACACAGATGTTCAAATTAAGCACAGTAGGTAAAATGGCACGAAAGCTATTTTAGCTCGACCTATTCTCACCGTGTGCACAGGAGAAACAAAAAATAACTGGGGATGTTCCAAACTACACAGTTGCAAAATTAACTAGTCAGTGGCTTATCTGAATGAAGAAAGCTTTGTATAAATGGGCTGGTTAAGTCACGTTCACTAGATATCTATGGCATATAGAATACATTAAGCAATTAGAAAAAAAAAGTTTAACTTTCTAGCTTGAAATGAGGTCCTGAATACAACACTCATACAGTTAGATTCTGAGAAAACAAACTTATGCAATGTGTAATGCAAAAACTCCAACTACAACAGACCAACAATTACACATAACAGGAATTATTTTTCACAGCAGGCGATTTGACATCCGGCAATAATTGTCTTGAAATGTATTGAAAGCGGAGAATGTGTTACAAAAGCAGTGCACTGATGGCTGTGTCGGCGTCATTTTAAAGGGTAAAGGAGACATGTTTAGAAAATGTCTGGGCAATGTCTTGAGTTTGTCTGTCAGCAAACAACAGTTGAGTTTATATAATGAAACACACATGCATACATACATACATACATACATACATACATACATGCACACACACATACAAATATATTGTTACACCCCTAATATACACAACACAGTACCGGTCAAAAGCTTGGAAACAAGGTTTTTTGTATTTTTGTTTTTGTTTTAGAAAGTAGTCTCAGTCTCAAGGCTGAATTTATTTGATCAAAAATATAGTAAAAACAATTCAACTGAAGTATTATTACCATTTAAATTAAATATTTTCTGTTGTAATACATTTTAAAATGTAATTCATTCCTGTGATGGCAAAGCTGAATTTTCATCACCCCAGTGTCACAGTGTTTAACAGTTGTGCTGCCTAATATTTTTGTGGAAACTGATTTTTTTTTTTTTTTCAGGATTCTTTGATGAATAGAAAGTTCAAAAGAACAGCATTTATTATAAATTGAACATTGTTGTAATATGTATTAATTTCATAAACGTATTTAATGTCTATCAATTTAATGTGCCTTTGCTAAATAAAAGTATATTTAATTCGATATTAGCTAATAAGAAATTATCTTAGAATGATTTCTAAAAAAATCATGTGACACTGAACTTGACATCACAGGAATAAATTACATTTAAAAATATATTACAACAGAGACCAGTTCATTTAAATTGAAATAATATTTCACAGTATTACTGTTTTTACTGTATTTTTGATCAAATAAATGCAGCCTTGGGTGAGATTAAGAGACTACTTTCAAAAACATAAAAAAAGGTAATGTTTCCAAATTTTTGACCGGTTGCGTGTGTGCGCGCACGCATATAAATATATATGTGTTAGGGCTGTCAACGTTAACGCATGCAATACATTTTTTCCAGTTTAACGATTTTAAAATATTTAACAATTAACGCAACATACATTTTCCTATCATCCTTTGGCTAGTGTTGCATTATATGATCACGCTCTTCTTCATGCAAATGCTGTTAAAACATTCAAGCGCGACAAGACAAAAGAGACCGCGCGCCAGAATAGAGTTCTCTTTAGCGCTTGAATGAACAACACCACACAATTATGACAAAATGTCCGTTTTGTCGAGTATATCCTCATAAGAGCAGTCTTAAATGAGTTAAAGTCTTGAATGAACGTAAAGAGTTGAGAGAAAATGAGGCGCGTGTGAGATCTGCGTCTCTGTCACCAGCTGCTGGTCTTAAAGTGACAGCAGCCATGAACTCTGTCTGTCAGTAAAGTTAATCAAAGAACAAAGGTAACAGAAAATTACTCACTGCTCTATATTTCTATAGACTATATTTATTTTATAATTTATGCAGTGCAGACTGTTTGATAACTTTATTCAATTTCTGTAGGCTATATGTCCTACCTGTTAGCACAGGTAAATATGACATTTACGATGGGTTTATGTGAGGATTGTTTAAGTAAATGTAAAAAAATTGATAGCTTTCAATTACACTATAATGTTGAATGGCTATAATTAATGTTTAAAATTTGGGGGGGAAATTAATTATTAATATGTATTAATATCAGTGACACTGGTCTTCATTCATAAAAAGATGCCATTAAACAAGTATTTATTATATAAAGTATCTAAATTCAAAAATTTAGGAGCACAGTCAAGAATTTAGGAGCTCCGTGTGATCAAGGACAGAAATGAACCTTCCCATTATGAGGCGATATTTGACTCTTTAAAATGACTTGCCGGGGCTTTTTTTTTTTACCTTTGTAAGGGCATTTTTTATAACCTTATTAATGTGTCATCTTTTGTCAAATTCATACATTTAGATTTATAAATGGAGTTAGAATAAGAAGCATAATCAGGAAGAACAAGTTGCCAATCAAATTAAATCAGAGGTGAAATAGAAGAACAAAAACATTTTAGGCATATTCACAGACTGTTTAATAAAGCTCAGAAGTGACATGAATGCATTCAATTCATGATAATTTTATTATATGAATGTTTTAAATAGAAAGTTTTGTATATATAAATATTAAATGGTTTAAATAACAAATTATACTAAAAATGAAACTAAAACCGCCAGTAGGGGGCGGCAAGTCATTGTCTTTGTCACGGAATCTTACATTCAATCGATTCGTTCAAACAGCGGATTCATTCAGGAACATAGCAAGCGACTGTCTTTATGAATGCGTCATTGAATCATTGACTCACTAGATTAGTTTGAAAACGCAGATTCATTCATAAACTAAACACTTGTGTTTGCTCTGAGATGCGTGATTTTGTTTGGAACTGTTTGTTGACAAAATAGAGAAAAATCTGACAATACTGTTGCTAAAATGCAAGTCATTTAATATTAACTAAATGTTCATTGAATTGTATAAAATCAATATTACATTTGCAAACTCCTTTTTAATCATTAAAAAGCTGTCACTCATCTTCATCGCCATCTCAGATCATCGCGAGCTCACAAACTTCCCTTATAGTCAATGAAGTTGTCTACACTGCACACTGAATCTTTTATTTATTATTCATGTTATAATGAGAGTAGTGTTGTCAAAGTACCGGTACTTCGGTACAGAAAATGTGACGATACCAGCATCTCTGTAGGACCGGGTATATTCGGTACCCACTAACAGGAGCTGCTTTAAGTCACTTACGTGTTTTTATCTAAGCGCGGGGCTCCAGACTAACTTTTTTTACTTGTACTGTCTGTAGCCGATATATACCATGATATATATAGTGTCTGTGTATATTAAACTGCGAAAAGACTATTTAAATATTAACCCTGCATGTTCTGCTTGTCTCTGAGTGAATGAATGGCGCAGACGCGCGATTTAATTGACCTCACACACGAGTGAAGCACGCTGTTTTCAGTCTCTGCTGCCTCACGACATGATGAAATTCATCTCCAGTGAAATTCATCTCCAGAGCCACTCTGAGAGTCACTTCATGAGCATTTTACCGTTTAATTTGAGAAAAAACTATCGTCATATACACACACAGAAACTCAAAAGGTCTTCACGGCAACCCGTCAAAATAAAAGTTCGGTTTAACGAAGAAATTGACAGAAATAATTAGGCTACTGTACAGTAGATTTAGCTACGTCTCCATGGGATTTTTTTATAAACAATATTTACGTTGAAACAGCATGTAGCCTTTAATGCTTATGTATTATTTACTTATGATTACCATCATAAATAAAGTAATTGAACTGAATTTAATCTTTTTTTCAAATAGACTTTAATACATTTCAAATTCGACTACTGGAATTTCGGTATCGTGACATCCCTAAATGAGAGGATTCGTGAGCCTGCATATCTCAGAATTGAACAAACTCCAGTGTTTCGAGCGGTGGGTGGATTTTAACCTAAACACCTCTGATTGGCCATTGTGTCTCAAGAAATCAACAGATATGCCTGTGATTGGCTGCATTACTCAAACACGTTTTCACATCACGCTCTCCAGAGTGCAAACACAAATATGCACTGGCGCTTTTCAAAATCTGTTTGGCCAATATGCTGTTATTAGTTTCAACTGAGGGTGCACCCCATAGAACCAGGCCTGATCGGAGCCTGGTGCTCCTAAATACTTTTTTTGTACGCAATGCACATTATCCATTTCCACTCTCATCCACATTTAGCCAGTAAGCTTGATAGGCCGTCATCAAACAAGGCTCTGTTTCATAAGGAGGAACAGTCTGATTTCCATTACATTAAGTTGAGCAAACCCACATGAAGAAAAATCAGCCAAATGACAGAGGAGCTGAGAAAAATGCAGACAACAGCTAAGTTGTGCATGCCTTATGTTTAGTAAAATCTCCAGTGGGGTTATGCAGTATGAATGCTCTATTAAGTCCAGCATTCAGATTCTGTCCCCACCACTGCAGATCGACAGGAGTATAAAAGGTCTCTGTGACGTCGGTTTGCTAGTGACGCGTTTTGTGTAGAAAACCTGAACGAACGAATGTGAGAGAGAAGGGAAGGGCCAATCTGATTGCAAGTCATCATATATCAAATTAAATATCAGCTTCCTGAGCCAACTTAATTATATTGTAAATGCATTCATTCATCAACACCTAATTGAAGTAAAAACCAAAAACAAACTAAATCATTTGAAATCTCGTTTTAATTTACAGCTACAAAGGGGTGAAACGCCCAACAAAAACAAAGCACTAACACACACATATACATGTATATAAACGCATACAAAATATACAACCTGAGCAGACAGGAAAGAGACGAAGAGATTTAATGTAATTGTTAATTTCGGCTGTGAACTGCCGCAACACGTTGCAGTTATCATATTCTGACTGTGACGAACCAGAGGAAAAAAAGTAAGGGAGGGGGAGAATCAAACGCCAAAGCACTGTGCAAGTGTGCAAGGCGGAAAGTGAGCGAGCCAGGGAGCGAACCAAAGCGCGCATGAGAGAGGGAGAGGGAGAGAGAGAAACTGCACTGATGATCGACGCCAGCCTGCCACCACTCTGTAGCAGTGAGTGGCTGCAACAAAAGCACAGAATAACATCTCCGCTCCTCTCCTCTGCTTTTCCCCTCACTGCATTTCCCTTCCTCTGTGCAGAGAACTCCACAGCAGCAGAGCCACACGGAGCCGCCGTCGCAAGTGCAGCCTTTGCCTGCCATCAACAAGTTAGGGATAAAGGACATTGAGTACTGAAAGAGGAATGCGTGATCTTCAATTAACCAATTGAGCTGACATCATTGCGGTGGAAAAGGAAAGAGGCAGCTAAGGGACAGAGGGATCTGCTCAGCGGTGCTGCTTTGGATGCAAATCATCAACTTTAAATGTAAGGATTCTTGGAAGGCAAATAATGCTCATCTTTTCTTAATCTGGGAATTGAATAGCAGGACTGAAAAAAAGGAGAGACCCAAAAGAGAAAACCGCATCCCAGGACATGGAATTCCTGAATTTGGTTCAACTGGGGGGGCTCAGCACTTCTTTATTTCTGAAGAGCTTGATTCCTCTTGCATTTACCCAAAAGGTTTTTTTCCCTTTGGATTTCTCTTCCATCTGGCTGCTCCAAAAGTCTGCGGAAAAAGACAGTTGAATGCAGCCTCCGATGTACACAAAAGAATGGGTAAGTTAGCCCTTTTATTCACAGAGTCTGGACCTGAATAGGCAATGTAGTGAATAGGAGGGGGGACAGTGGCTGTCAGGGTCTCTAGAAACATCTATATACTTAAAATTCTGCTTTCCTTTTCTTTCCCATACGCTTGTAATATTTAATAAGTGGTCCTTTCCAGCAGAGGGAAAAAAGCCGACTTGCAAGCCACTTAAATTACTGCAAAAAAAATGTTAAATTAAAATAATAATTAAAATGGAAAATTATGGGGGGGGGGGGGGGGGGGGTGGTGGAGATAAAAAAAAAAGAAAAAAAGAAAAAAAAAGAAAAAGGAAAAGACAAAAACTAAAGGACTCGCAAATACATTGTAATATTGCAATACTGCAATCCAAACACATGGATGGATCATTTCTGCATCAAAATGACTTAAGCATAACTATTAGTGCAATTCATTGAACATTCATTTTAAATGTTAATTTTAAATTCTTGGATCAACAAGCAGATTGCTTTGGCTATTGACAAATACAGAGAGAGCGTGCAAGAAAAATGTTTCTGTGTACTGCAGAGATTAGATTTCCCTCCCCCCAGTTTATTTTCTTATCTTTAAACCCACCCAGGTTTCCATTCAAGGTGGCCATTGGTGGGACAAGCACCAGCGGCACTTTGTGTGATCAGCATGCTACTGTGCCTCCCTCCTGTGTCATGCACAACCTGCCCCCAGAAATGCCGATGTGAAGACCTGCAGTTTTACTGCGACACACAGGGGCTCCTGGCGCCCCCAGACGGTGTGGATAAAGGGGCCCTTGGACTTTCGCTTAGACACAACAGCATCAGCGAGCTCAGCTCAGATCAGTTCTTTGGCTTCACCCAGCTTACTTGGCTTCATCTGGACCACAACCAAATAACCACAGTGCATGAAGATGCCTTCCAGGGGCTGTACAAGCTCAAGGACCTTAACCTGAGCTCAAACCGCATCACCAAGCTGCCAAACACAACCTTCATCCACCTCATCAACCTGCAGATCTTGGATCTCTCCTTCAACCAGATGATTGCTCTGGAGCCTGAGCTCTTTCACGGGCTCCGGAAACTTCAGATCCTTCACCTGCGTTCAAACTCCCTGCGCACGACGCCCGTGCGGGCCTTCTGGGACTGCCGGAGCCTGGAATACCTTGGCCTGAGCAACAACCGGCTCCGTAGCCTGGCCCGGAACGGCTTTGCCGGGTTAATTAAGCTCCGGGAGCTCCATTTGGAACACAATCACTTGACCAAGATTAACTTGGCACACTTCCCTCGTCTGGTCGCCCTCCAGTTCCTTTATCTACAATGGAACAAGATCAACAATTTAACATGCACCATGGAATGGAAATGGACAACTCTGGAGAAACTGGATCTCACTGGGAACGAGATACGAGTACTCACCCCCGACGTGTTCGAGACTTTGCCCAGCCTCAAGATCTTGCTGCTGGATAACAACAAACTGACCAGCCTCGATACCCAAACCATGGATATGTGGAAGTCCCTAACTGTGATCGGGTTGTCGAGCAACCTTTGGGAATGTACCAAACGGATCTGCAATTTGGCCACTTGGCTGAGCACCTTTAAGGGTCGATGGGAACATTCTATCCTCTGCCACAGTCCCGAGTACTCACAGGGTGAGGAAATACTGGATGCCGTTTACGGATTCCAACTTTGCCAAAATTTCTCGGCCCCGGTCATACTGACCAGTACCAGTACGGATGCCATGCTCCCAGAGATCACAAGCTCCCTGTTTGGAAATATGCAGACCCCTACGCAAGACTTCTACGCAGAGGATTTTGGGAGCTTTACGATTGTCACTACTACTACCACCACCACCCAACCCCCACGCACTGCCCTTGCTACTACCATGACGGTGGAGGGGGCAGATGTTACAGAGGACTACTCTGCTTTGGACAACACGGTGCTGACCCAGAGGGTCATCATTGGCACCATGGCTCTGTTGTTTTCATTCTTTCTCATTATTTTTGTAGTGTACATATCGCGAAAATGCTGTCCTCCCACTCTGAGGCGGATCCGCCATTGCTCGGCCATTCAGAACCGGCGACAGATGAGGACCCAGCAGAGGCAGCCAATGGCGGACCTGGCTACACAGGTGCCCTATAACGAGTACGATCCCAGTCACGAGGAGGGTGCACTTGTGATCATCAATGGCTATGGGCAGTGCAAATGTCAGCAACTGCCTTACAAAGAGTGTGAAGTATAAACTATTTATTCTTGCAGTTTATGGGTTTAACCATTCGTCCATTTCAAAAGATACAGGGTTTGCTTTTGGACATTTTTTGTTCCCTTTTCAGTTTGTATGAAGAAAGTTTCTTTGAAATTGTTAGCTTTGGAAATCTATGAAAGCTTGAGATGCCTGGGATGAATTTGAAAAGAAGAAATATAGAGAAATCCACAAGTTTATTTTTGTAATACAAATGCAAAGGTTCATATCTAGCTGGGGCAATCAATCTCAACAGAGGAAGGTTGGATGCGTCACTACATCACCAGTTTGTGTACTATGTATTTTGCAGCACAGAGGAGATGAGAAATCTATAGCCAAACCGCCTGGAACCCTGTGCTCCAGAAAACAGTTTATAAAATGACATATCTTCTAATAAATGGTGAAATTTTATTACATGGGAAAATAGTTACATATGCTGAGCAGTGCAAATTTAAAAGGATAAAAAAAAAAAAGATTTTGTGCACATTAGCAACACTATAGATATCACTCACATATTCACTTTTGGGGAGAGGAAACAAAACATACACAAATCAGATGGATACAAAGCATAATTTTTAACACCTTTTCTAAATTGAGAACAAATACTGTTATAAATTGAGCCACATAATGAAATTTAAATTTGAACAGGGAATTCAACCCACTCACGTTACTTGGCTTTCTCATGTGGCAGAAATGATCCTTTCACTTTCGAGTCTTAAATTCAAACTAATGAGAACACTTAACAGCCTTCTTGTTTCTGTATTTGGTTAAATTCAATAAACTCTGTCCAGTTCCTTGAAATCTTAAAGCCTTGCACTTTGTGCGAAAAGGTTAATGTCCAATATGGCTCTAACATAATGTCCAAACAAGCTCCCTCTATTACAACTTCAGCAGGGATTTACTAAATGTTAAACAGAGGTGATTGCTCAATTTTCATTGTGCATATATTCTTACATAAGATTGCTTAAAACACTGACATCCTCACTGTGACAGAACAATGCTGCTTAGATCACTGCATCATTAATTAATGGTAGAGACCATCAAAGAAAGCTAGATGAAGCAAACACCAGCGAGAATAACTTCCTAGTGAGAAGGGTAGGGAAAAGAAGGAATGCAGAGGACACGGACAATTGTCTCCTAAAAATAAATGTGCATGCTTTGTGTCGCACTGTTCAAATGCAGCAAAGACCATAATCATACCTAACAGCTTCAACATTGAGTCAATTAAGCCCTGGGAAAACAAATCTAATGTTCTGTCACCCAAATCCTCTGCCCTGAATGTTTCAGCCTCCTCGGCCAGTACAAAATCAGTGCATGAGATCTGCTGCCTTCATGGAAATAAGAGAGTTATTACTTCATAGCCTAGCTCCTTTTAGTCCATGAATACAAAAAGCCTTTTTTTTTTTTGTCTGCGCAAGAAATACCAGAGGTTCATACCAAGGACACAAAA
Source organism: Leuciscus leuciscus (assembly GCF_965113295.1). Lineage (NCBI taxonomy): Eukaryota > Metazoa > Chordata > Actinopteri > Cypriniformes > Leuciscidae > Leuciscus > Leuciscus leuciscus. The sequence continues at coordinate 10,538,076 of NC_138732.1, forward strand.
TAAACCGAAACAGAGAGAAAAGCTGAAGTAAAGCGTAGCGCAGCTCTCAGGAGAGCATGCAGAAGACAGCAGGAGGCTGGGTCAGGAAACATTTGTATGCAGCACTGAGAGGACAGACATTAGCATCAAACTAAAGAAGCTGCTGCTGCAGTAACTTAGCCCTTTGTGTTGAAATCAAGAGTTGGGGGCAGGGATGCACAGGGGGGTAAAGGAAGCACAAACACCAGTTAGCATCTAATTGAAGTCAATGAGCATCTTAGAAGCCACCGAGTGAGGCTGAATCAGGGTACATAAACCATTAGAAAGAAAAAAAAAGAACTGCATGACAAAACAGTGAATGACAACACCCTGGGCAAGATCTGGAAAGCACTGAACGCCACACTAGTCAAGCCGCAATTATTGCCTCAAAACAGAAAAAAAAAATATTAGTCATCAAGCTATTTAGCTTAAGAGAAAACTGCTTTAGGTCATATCCTGGCAGAAGGTTTTGGTGTAAAGCTCAAAATCTGAAAATTGGCATCTATATCAAAGCTTTTCTGGTCACCTACCTAATGGTAGTAGAAAAAAATGAAATTAAGTATGCCGAATAGATTGGTTAAAGTTGTCCTCTAGAGGGTGCTGTAAAATACCATGAATGAGAAATGACTGAAACTTATTTTCTCTAACTCCAACCCTGTAAAAGACAACTTTATGTTGGTAAAAACAAATAGAAAGGGAATGCAGGTCTGTGTAGCTGATCTTTTCTGTGCATCCAGAGGTGTAGCTGGGTTCCTGCATTCCAAAATGTTTTTTTCAAATGCTGTTTGACTAAGCAATTAAAATCAGCTAACATTTACTAAGCCAAGAACATCCACCAATGGTGTTGCTTTGTTTTGGATTTAGCCAAGCTTTGCTTTGTGCGTTCCTCAAAAATCCTTGCATGTTTAAAGAAAACAGATTACCTGCCATGCACATTAGCACCATAAAAAAAAAAGAAAAAGACACAAGCCCTCATATCCTGATCTGATAGTTTAGGCGTTTGTGACGGGGAAGAACGACCTTCTAATGAAATGCTGACTAACTGTTTAAACTATCAGCTTATAAGCAATCACAAAAACCACTGAACATGAATCAATTTGCACTCCTGTACACTTTTTTTTGAGGGAGGGGGGGGATCTTTCCATACGCTGAAGTCCTGCTGCTCACTCTGGCCAAAACAGTCCCTTCAAATCACAACCCAGAAACTTCTTTGTGCAAAAATGAATGCTTTTCACCCTCCTCTTCCCAAAACCCCGCTTTTTCCTTTTGTATTGTAATATGTACTATTTCATATCTGTATAGTGGGTAAAGATGTGGCCAACTGAAAAGATCTTTTTTTCCTTAAGACGTATATTTTTAAATAAAAATGTTACAATTTATACATGTTTTGGTCTAATATGCTCATTAGGTACATAAGGTCATACTTGCCTGTATATACTGTTGGTTCCTTTAAAATATCTTCTACACAAAGGACTGTAGAAACGCTATCATGTATCAAACGTGCTGAATACAGAGATGGCTGAAAGCCTTTTAAGATCGGTGCACTCAGGGTATTCGGTCTAAGCTTCAGGCAAGGTGCCCTTCTGAAGTAAATGGCTTCTGATATCATTAACATTATCATAACCCTGCACTCACCTGCCCTTCTATACTGAGATAACAACCTGCCTGAATGACTGGTATCAAAAGCAACACCACAACGGAGATTCCACTCTAGCCCAGGGAAGAATAATGTTTTAATCAGCTTAAAAATGCTATTATAAACATGAGATGATTGACATTGGTTGAAAACGATTATCTAGCCCACTAATTCTTGATTTAAATAATGATCTAAATAGTGGTAGGTAGGGGGACGTTGGCAGAAAAGCAGTTTTGCAGGAGAATTATGGGACCATTACTTATCTCATGTGAAGTGCCAAATATTTCTGTCTGGACAGGTTTTTTCTTCTCTATTCCTCTGAGATTCTTCAGTAAGCAGAGAACGTAAAATGGTGCTGATGCATGACACTACCGGTGGGAAATTACTGAGGTCTCAGACGCTCTAGAAATACTGTTCCAAATATAAAATGAAAAGAAAATGAAAGTTAGTCACTCTGAACCCACATTACTGATTTTCATCCAAAACAGTAATATGAGAAAAAAATTCTGTAAAATCAGAGCTTTGGCCAAGAAGAGGAAGAATCGTGGCCATAACAGAAAATGCAACAGACAAAAAAAAAAAGACAAATAAAATTACGTTTTTTTTTTTTTTGCAATATATAAAATAAATACAAATTTATTTGTAGGTATATTATAAAGCCATGAGTGAAACCAGTGATTTCCTCAATAAAACTGCAGCTGCAGCCTCTGTGGAGGTTTCAAAAGAGTGAGGGTGGCAGCAAGCATATGCCACAGTAGCTACACGCCTGTGTTATATACTGTGCAATGCACAAGTACTGCAGGGCAAGCTGGAAGAAAACCAATTTACAGTGCAGAATATAGGGGACCAAAAACATAAATAATACCCCGACTGCTACTGTATGCCTAACCTTGGGAGTCTAATATATCAGGCACTGTGAATATCAGCTTTTAAAATATAGCCATTTTAAATGCTTTTTCTATAAATAATACATTCAGCTACCCAGCCACTTCAACAACAATGATATTGCGTGCGTCATCCATGATTTCTGCCTGACAGTTTATAGATTTTAAATCATTTGTAAATCGAGATTGAATAACCCAGACGATAGAATTGTTTTTAATGTTGATTTTACTGCAGGAGTGAGGTAAATGAGAGAAGCAATTGGTCGACTCCCTCCGGGCAGCTGTTGACCACTGGTTCACAGATGTGCCTAAGCATTTTTTTCCCAGATAAAAAAGAAAAGTTGTTGGGGAGTGGGGGGGGGTGGCAGAATGGCGGAAGCTGAATATGATTTATAGAGGACAGCCGTTTCTGAAGCCTTCTTACACAGGCTTCAGATGCAGCGGCTTTCTAAGGCTTTTCACTCACTGCGAAAAGCCATTAACTCCAAAGGTCATTTTTAATTTGGTTGCAGCCCTGCATGGCAGAGGTCTGTCCCCGTCTGAGGAAATGAAAACAGAAGTGAATTAACTCTGGATTTAAGTACACTAAGATGAACATAAGAAAGTGAGAGAATATTGTGCGTCTCAACTTTGTGCTCGAACTTTACGGCGTGTACCCAATTACGAAGGCTCGTTTAAACCCTGCGTGAAGTCACTGAACGCACACAAATGAAAATGCAACTCTGAGACCAGATGAAAACAGGCTAATACTTTTAGAGGATTTCTTATTGTATCACGACAGTCGCTCCAACCGTTAATTCGCTCCCTCTGTTTTAAGTCTACAAAAAAGGGTCTTATTTTCTCTCTACATCATTTCCTTAGAGCTCTGAGCTCTCAGGGACCACAGAGGATGAATGGACACCTCTCTTCAAAACAAGTCTCTCAAAATGAACTATATTAAAGCAAAGGGCCGAAGCTCCATTAGCCACCAAGGGTAGTCATCCCTCATCCATTCCCTGATCAAAGTAGTCAACAAAAAGGAAATGATAGAGAGAGGCGCAATGCGGCTCAATGAACCAGCTAGCGAAAAATAAAAGCATTTTTTTTTGTTATATTCAGCTGAAGCACTTTTGCCCCTGGATAAGATGATACCAAATGTTGTAGTGCTAATTACTAGCTGTGCATGAAAAAAGTCAAATGCACAACCTCTATTCTGCAAAGGTAAAAAGATAAATACTTAAGCAGACTTTTTTCTTATTTACCTAGTCCTAGAGAGCGATGTTACAATGGGGACCATGGCTGCATCCGAAACCAAATACTTCGATACTATATAGTGGGTGAAAAAAGTAATATGTTCACAGTATTCATAAAAGAGTAGTTAAAATGTACCCGGACGACCCACTACTTCTAGCGAGATTCTGAAGTGTGCATATTTGATGGACACTTAATTATCATATGAGGCCACGGGAGAAGATTTGTGAATAGCAGTGAAGCGACGCAACTGACGCTGATAGGCCACATGATGACAACATGGTGAATGTAGAAGGCGTTTTCAAGCCTTGCCACACAAAGTCAAGAGTAAGTCAAGAGAACTTGCGCATGCTGTTCTCTTTCAAGTCTCCTTACGCTTGAATGGACAAATTCACAAATTTATCTCAAAATGTCTGCCTTGCCAATTATAAACGTAAATAAACGTAGTCAGTTATGGTAAATAGTAGAGAAAGATGACACATGTATATCAGCATATTGGATCTGTGCATTAGTCTTAAAGTGACAGCAGCCTAAAATTCTTGCTGCTTTCAGTGTATTTTTGAGTTTGATTAACAAAAAATAAATCACTCGCTGCTCTTCACTGAATAACTTTTGTAACTTCAATAAGGAACAGTCTTTATTTAATGTATAAAGTGAAGTGCAGTGTATATGCATATATGCAGTGTTATTTTTACATTTGATTACTTTATTCAATTTCTATAACTGAAAACTACTGTTTGCCCTACCTGAAGCTGTGGTTTTGAAATTGGAATTGAGAACTGTTAAATCTCACTGGTATCTAAAATGTTGGTGTCAATCTTATTACGATACAAGGATACATGGGTCAAAAACAACAACTATTTCATCAATTTATTAGTTTTTATTGTAGTGGGGCCAGTGAAAATGTAATCATTGAATTAACCAATCAAAATCTCAAATCAAATCGTTATCTTGTGAATCGGAATCGGGACATTTGTATCGACACCTAGCCCTACACTGGACATCTATACATAACGTAACGGTGTTGCGTGATATATTAGTTGATACCTTGGTTAAAAAAGCAACTAAAAGGGGGGAAAAAATACTAAAGGAAAGCTAAGAGATCTAGGAATGTGTACACAGTTAACTTAGGACTTTTAAAAATGTACAGCCGTAGTTTATAATATGATGCAATGCATGGCAACAGATGCAGAAAAGACCAGTTCGATCCACATTTTAATGTACCTGCTGTAAAAGTACCAGAAAGAAAAGAAAGAATCAACCATTACATATGCTTTCTACATTGTTAATAATGATGACCATCACTAGATGTGGACACGCAGGATTTAAATGACAAAACGCTCCATTTATCTCTCACATGGTTGCCAAGGAAACAGTGTTCTGCCAAACTGAATTCATGTTCATTACCATCTAGGGTGTGACGAACAAAGACATTCATTATCCTTGTTCTGACCAGAAGTAACTTTATGCAGCCCTATTCATGAGAATGTCTGACATCTAAGCATCAGAGGGAAACAATACCAGATATCAAGGTGCATGCAGAGCTAATGCAATGAGTCAGAGCTAATTCACAGCAGCAGGTTAAGAAAAGGCCCCCAATAACACTGACATAACTGTTCTTTGACTTGTCAATAGAGGTGACCTTCATACTACAGAGCTTGGTAACAAAAGCAGTCACACAACTGAATAGAAAAGCATTTTCTTCCCTAAAACACCACACAATCAGAAATAGAGTCAAGCTGAAAACAGCACTGTGATGCGGCACAGAGAAGGCTTGCCACAGTCACCCACACAGTCTTCATAATCAAATGTGATGCAAGCGTGCTATAATTAAGCCTCTCTGGATTTCATCACGTTTGCCTATTATGTCTTAGTGCCACAGGTGAAACATCTGCATCGCACTTATCACTGACTCACTGAATACAGTCAAGATACAATGTGCTCGATTTAAGGAAATCCAAGTAATGCCTCGAACCTCCTGGAGAGGTGCTCTTGAAAAGCAATCAGATATATCGAAGGGCAAATTACATCAAGATCTTGGAGGAAATACCAACCAGATACTGTGACTATAGCCCATTTCTCCCAGTACCACTCCATGTCTATTCGATCAAAACAAGGATTTTCAACCAGGCCAGAAGCAATAAGACTGACATTTGCAGGCAGGAGAGAAACTACTGGGAAACGCAACAACCCACAGGGTTCAAGGACTCAAGAGCTATGCTATGTTTGAAGCATTTATTATGAGCTTCCAATTAATCTCAAAAACGCTTACCAGGTTGGACGGATCAATCTGGATTCTCGTCAGCAAATTCCTCCACAACATTTACTGCTTTCCACATTTTAAAGTTTCTCCTCCCTGGAATCCAAACACACATCTTGGACTGGAGACCAGACAAAATTAATTAAACTCAGTCAGATACCCATAACAAGCAAATATACAAGGGAAGTGGAGGGAAGTGCCAAAACCCTGTCTTGAGTCCGGCCAAACTAGTTTCTTAGTCATCATATATAGTTTACTGTATAAGATTTTAAGAAACAATTCTAACCCCCAGTTTCACAGACAAGGCTTCAGTCTAGTCCCAGACTAAAATGCATGTTTGAGCGGTTTTAACTGAAAGCAACTTGCACTGGCATATCTTAAAATATGTCAGTGCCATTGTTTTGTGTTAAGATGCACACTAGTAACAACCCTCTAGGCACACCTTGGCAATAGTATCGCCATTGGCTAGTAAATTTTTTTTTGTTTACTCGCCAGACTGATAGAGATATATATATAGTATAAAATACAACAAAGAATATAGTTTACATGTAGCGCGTCAATTCTGCGTGGTTTGCAAGACTCACTCTCTCTTTGCATGTGCGAGAAACACTGTGCTCTCAGCAAAGTGGTGGCACGTTGTGCGCCTTTACTCTAGAGTTCATGGTACGTCAAATACAGGTACGTTGCACATCTATTGAGTTGAATTGAAATAGTACAGATCGCTTGGCAGAGAGCGAAACTCTCAAGCGCTCCGTCAGTGTTCAGCGAGTGAAAATACATCTATACTAAACTTAGATTTTACTCACCAGTGTGTGTATAAGAATGTATTAGCCAATGGCTAATGATAGACATATAGTCGCCCCAGCTGAAGATTTAGTTGCAAATGCAAGTTATTTACTCGCACTAAAGACGGTTGAGTAATGTTTTTTTCAAAGGCATGTTTATAAAAGCTACTTAAATGTCCTTATTGAACCAAGGCCTAATCCAGACTTAATCTAATCCCTGTCTGTGAAGCCAGGTCTAAGTGTAACATCATAACCACATCAAAATCTTTAAGTGATAAACCAAAAATCACATGTATAAAAAGGTCCATTTGGATAGCTAATCAGGGTTAATTCTGTCAACAAAATTGCAGATGTAATAAAAAAAAAGCAAAAAAACATGGCGATAAATTTAAGTAAAATCTAGAATGACAATCAAATAATCAAGTCAAAATGGCGAGTTTAAATTAATACATAAGATGCTTGGATTAATTTTGCACGCTTGTAATTTAAAATGTTATTTCATTGACTAAAACTACATGCCATTTTAGAGTAAAAGTGACCTAAATTTATGGATGTGAAATGAAAGACTAAATTTAAGATATTTTTGAAAGCATAAATCAGCCTTGTTAATTTCTCCTTAGATTCAATTGAACAAACTGATAGCACTACAGTTTATTTAGAAACATGACTTTCCAAAAGTGACGCCACTAGAAACAGCTCAGTACATTATGCATACGAGGGTGACCTTTTCATTTCATACGCCTACCTGTCGCAGGCAAAGAACAACATCTAGAGTGCGACTGCTGAAACCTCAAAGGTCTTACACCTGCAGCGGGCACCAGAGGAGGTGCATTGTAGTCATTCCTCAGGATACTAGAAACAGAAAGTAGTCTGCAAAACTGGACAACATCTAGTTACCAAGCCTCGGCTCAAGATTGAGGGGCAGAGAATGGGGCATGTCAAGCTTTGCAACGTTCATCTGTCTTCACAGAGCAATCAGTTTTGGCATCCCGTCGCTGTTGGCAAATCGTACAGAGCAGTTAATAAACATGGCATGCTATCTGTCTTCATACTGTCAACTTAAGGCTGACGCCTGCCATGAGGCCGATTCTAAGGTGGGTTATTGAACCTCGAGGGTTTGAATACCAATGCTCTTGTTCACAGTGGGGATCTTTTCTTGTCATTCACACAGTCTGCTCAGATGATCAATAAAAGTTAAAAAGCGGAGTCACCAGGAAAAAGTGACAAGATCTTTTGGTTTATTAAGAATGTTAAACACACATTTATGCAACAGTCCATGCGCCCCAATTACCTGGGGAATGATCCTTGGCTACTTAGAATACAAGCCCATATGTCAAACTACCAGAGCATATCTGTGACACTGTGGCACCCTTGCACGAGTTTTTAGTGTATGCAGGACGACAATGAGAGAAGACATGTGCATGACTTAATGTTTCAATCATTATTAAATCTTACAGAGAGAAAGTTCTGCTGTGCAAGGTGAAATCTAATTTATTAAAATGTTCACCCTTCTACCCTTTCAATTTTTAATTCATTAATATTCATGCTATGACTGCTCCTTAGAGGCCATTCTGGCCACACACAAAAAAACGACATGCAAAAGCCTAACATCTCTCCATAGATTAAAGGAATTACCCAGCAAGACAGAGGTATCTCTAATAGTTAATCACTAAAAAAACATTTTCTATGACCATTTTATACAACTAAAGAAAGATTTGTTGACAAAATAGAATTTATCACGCACTAACCAGACAACATTATTCAGCTGCACAGATACAGCTTTGTGCTAATTTCAAAGCTAAAAAAAAAAAAAAAAAAAACACGCTTCAATGATACTGTAAACCTCAGCTAATAATACCTACCTTGGGCTGAACCCAGTATAAAATGGTCACCCTTGAAAGCGAGCCACACATCACGACACGTCTGCGACGTGTTCAAGACGCACATAGACCAGCACAGGCTATTAACTTTTAATATGCCATTTGCAAAACAATCCTACAATGTCAACGGCTTTAAATGTCTCATTAAAAAAGCCGCATACAAGATTTTTTATCCGAATGGAAAGAACAACAAGAGCTTGAGCATGTATCTATATAACCCATGAGCTAAATGGACATAACTGCTCTCTAAGAAACAATGCAATTTTACAGAAGACTGTAAAAGAGCCAGTGTGACAAGAATCAAACCAGTGGGACCATTAAAGAACCATTTCTCCTTGGATCTTGACAATATATCAGGGGGAAATGTGTTTTTCTATATTACCTATGAGGCCGATGATGCCCTTGACAATCACAATGGCAAAGTCCTAAGCCTCTTCTGAAGGTAACTCAAATTAGAGTCAGAAATGCTACATCACCAAAGTGAATGTGGGCAAATGCCATTATCCATGACAGTGATATTTAATAACTACTACTCTACCATCGGAAAAATATAAAATATTTCCATTTTGTGGTGGATGTGAAGGAAAGGATCTAGGACACTATAACATTGTTTTCCAGCAAAATAAAATAAAATAAAAAACAGTTATCTAGTTCTAACAAATGCTCACTAGATCAAAACTAAACCGAAAGAGCCACGCTTGTCTTTGAAGCTTGAGCAAGCCATTGATTCCGCTTTTCGAATCATTCAAAGGCTTGCTTTCTGCGTGCATTTCATAAACAGCTTAGCTTACACTGCAATATCTGGTAAAATGAACAATACAAAAACAAATATTTGATATATCTTTTCTCTTAGCTGCTTCAATGTTCAAACTTTTTTTTTTTTACTCACAAATCATTATGGACATTTATTAAAAAAAAAGATACAAAACATATTAGGTGGGAAAGTACTTCAGAAGAAGTCATTAAAAATGAAAAAGTGAACTATTTGCACTAAAGATAAATCACCCTGGTGCATGGGGCTTGGTGGGTTTTGAAAGCATGTAGCACCATTTGTGTTTGGGTCAAACTAATTGAAATATTTGTTTTGGGTGGTTCAGAGGCAATTCATCTTGGCCTAACCTCATTTATCTGCTAGAAAACAATTCATTTGGCTCCTCTGGATATTTATTAAATGCAATTACAAGACAATTCAGGAAGTGTGTAACGCAAATTCCCAGGACCACCTCTCCTAGATTAAGTCTAAACGTAGGTCTAAAAACGTGGCTTTAAACCGTGAACCGCAAATGCAGTCCCTAGAGGAACAGAAAACCATTTCAAATAGCAACTACGTCTTTGTGCTTGAGGAGCACTCAATGATTCATCCCATTTCCCCAGAAAGAGACAATGCATTAAACATGTTCAGCTTGCATTTAAAGTAATACATACATATGCATATATGCATATATGCATATATATATATATATATATATATATATATATATATATATATATAATTCTCTTTCCCAAAGCATTGCTGGGCTTGCATCATGGACTATCATTTAAAAGTCCAGCACACAATGCACTTGGAGTAAAAGAAAAAACATACTTCAATCTTCAGAGAAAATATGCAGCTCAAGGTCACAGTCGTGTTAACACGCAATCACTATTAAGCAGGAGAGTCATTTAAACTTTATACGAAATAAAACAAACATCCTTCATGAATTTCAATATCTTGGTTTCTTCAACCCATTGTTTGAATTACACCCTCTCTACCCTGCAAGCAGCCAACAACAATAGAGCTAGAAAAGATGCACATCACCATGACAAGAAAGGCGACTCAGACAGTGACATGCTTAATGAGCAAAAGGCAAATTATGGCCAGCGTGAATGTACAACAGAATTTGCCAGACAAAAAAAAATCAGTTCATATACTTAAGGAAAACTGGATTAAAAACATTCGAGGGGGACACAGAGAGAAAGATATTAGGGTGGAGTCGATTACCCACAACACGCAGACACCCATTATCAGTTTAGGCTGTGAGTAGCGTGAGAACTTTTGTTAAGTCCCGTTAAATTGCCAAATTCACAGCATGGAGAAGAAATGGCCAGAAAGCTTTGATGCATCATCCAAACAAATGCATTCACCTTAAACAGAGACCTGTAACAACGGAGTTGACTTAACCTCCAAATGAATATAAAGCTAATTTCACCCTCCTGATTCACAATAAACAGTGTTTCCCAAACATTAGGTTTGTAGCAGCCCGAAAATATATTTAAACTTCTCATAATAACAAAGAACACAAAGCCTCATGGCATTAAATACCTTTTATCAAAAGACTGGCTGTTTGCGCTACGCAAAGAGAAGTCTGCACTTTGCTCACGTGATCAGCTCCGTGGGTTCGATTCTCAATACCGGTACACAGTGAATGAATGCAGTGAACTCCATCTGTGCATGTGCTAAGTTTAGATTGGATTTGGGAACTTAGCAGGCACCAGTTACACATTTTCACACTTGCATAGTTGAGGATTTGAGGAGGTGCACACACTTTTTGTTCAATTTGCTCACTGAATATGGGGTGAAGGTCTTAATTTTGAACTCCCAAAATGCACTAGATTGATGAATTTAAAGCTGCAGTCTGTAACTTTTTGGGGTTAAAAAAAATATCCAAAATAAATGTGAGCAAGTGCATAACCAGCCAGTGTTCAAAACTATCTGCTGTTTTTAATTCCAGTGGTACTGGTGGATTTCCGCGGGAAATTCAAACATGTCTTGGAATCATTACATCACATCTGTACACATAAAGAAGGTGTCTCGGCTAGTAGGCTAAGTTGCATGTGAGGATGTTTTCTCACAGCACTTGATATAATTAAACATCAATTTGATGGCGGATCCAGAAAGGTTCAAACGACAATCACCAGTGACAACTGGAGATACACCCGGTGTAAAATGCAAAAGACTTCGGAGTGGCTACGAGCGAGCGAGCGAGCGAGAGAGCGAGAGAGAGAGAGAGAGAGAGAGAGAGAGAGAGAGAGAGAGAGAGAGAGAGAGAGAGAGAGAGAGAGAGAGAGAGAGAGAGAGAGAGAGAGAGAGAGAGAGAGAGAGAGAGAGAGAGAGAGAGAAAACTGTTCATTTAACTGTGAAGGTCATTTTTTGGGACTATATGCAGCCATGTCTATATTCAAATTAAAATCCTAAACTATTGTCTAAAATAAATCACTATAACCAGTCATTTTTAAATGTTAAGTACATTTTGGAATCACAATCTCATCATGTACAGTATAAAGAATGAATATTCATTTTGAGACCTTACGTTTGTTCCTAAATTTGTTTATAAGTCTGTTCTTTTGCACAGTCTAGATATTTTCTAGTGAGCACAAAAAATGTGTGTAATACACACTTTCAGTTAAGACAGATTAGTCCACTAATTGTTTAGGCAACCCACCAACTAAACATTTTTGAAAAACAAATCTCAACTTCCCTAGTAACCAACTAAATAGGTGTTCTACTTAATAGCTCTTACCATATTGTGTATTTTAGGACAACTGCAATGTTGTATTGATCAATCAGCACCTAGGACAGGAACTATCTGCTCTATAATTCACAGTACAAAGCCACTGCCGATTTACACGTTTCTGCCAGGCATGGGTCTGGTCTCCCTACAGTAGTACAGAGTTCTACAACTAAAGGATGTATCCTTCAATTGAACAGAAGTCGGAGTAAATTAGGGACATCATGATTCAACTGAGTGAGCATAATCATTTATTGTGTACAAGACCAAGATGGGGACATTTTCCCAATCACTGACAGTAGCTGAAAATAACCATCATTCCAAGCTATCACTCCTAGTTTCAGAAGTCTGTAGAACTCACTCAAGTGTTCTCTGTGCCAAAGTGGAAAAAAAAAGACACTGAGAAAGAGGATAGCGAGTAAAGCGCCCCTTTATTGTATGTTATGATACAAGCTCTGCCAGGCTTTAAGACTTGAGTAGGAACAAAATGTCAGTGGACATTTCATTATGAGAGGAGGGGAAATAAAAAGAGGTTGTCAAGAGTTCACAGTATGGACTGCAGCTCATCAAAACTGCATTAGAAAGATTTTTTTTTCAATAGAGCAGAAAATACCTGAGCACTAATCCAGCAAAAATGTTTGCTATCTGACATTTGCTTCACCACTGCAAAAAGCGAACATTTTATAATAAGGTTTGATTTGTTATCGTTAGTTAAAGGGGTCATATGATTTTTAAAGTTCATTCTTTTTTTTATTAGGTGTAATATAATGAGTTATGCCTGTGTGTGTGTGTGTGTGTGTGTGTGTGTGTGTGTGTGTGTGTGTGTGTGTGTGTGTGTGTGTGTGTGTGTGTGTGTGTGTGTGTGTGTGTGTGTGTGTGTGTGTGTGTGTGTGTGTGAGAGAAGGAAGTAAGAAGAAGAAGTATATATGTGTATTAAATTCCTTCCATACATATATGGTATGGGTGGCCCTTTAATGTGTATTACGCTGTTGTGTATGTACAGCGCGCTGACGTGCATTCCGCCAATGCTGTTTCAGTTTACTCAGTTTCGTTTCTGCCACCAGCTTCTACGAGTGGTAAATGTGCAAGTTAATTTATCCTTATATTTAGCTGTTATATTGTGATATATTAACACTTTCATGTCGCAGCTGTATATCCGATTGTTATGTTCATATCATGATTAATGTGTTTGGAGGCGAGTGATGCCAGTGTAATTCGCGTGCAAATGTTTAGCGCTATTTGCCACGCTGTGGACAATATAAACATGTATAGATGTATACTGAAGTGAATCTTTGTTTACTGTATTCAGATATATTTATTTGTTTATTTCAGACTAAACCACATTTTACCACCTCAGTTATGGCTAATGGCTGTATAATGCTGGACATGTATATTGACACATCCCGAAGAGATAAACAGTTAAACGATCTTCTGTCTCCTGTCACACTTCTTGCCGGAGTTCCGTAGTGGACTAGCCTTTCACCTAACACACAACGTATGTGTGTGTGTGTGTGTGTGTGTGTGTGTGTGTGTTTTCACATTGTAACAGACATTTGAGGAAGTTATATCTGGACTTCGATCTAGGTGTTTTAGGCAGGTCTGGCTCAGTGTTCTCTGCTAGATAGAATATATCCCTCTGTAGGAAACTATGAGCTTTGTAACTTTGCAGATCATATACATGGACAAACAGATACATTACACACTAAAGCAAAATAAAAATAAAAAGCATCACATGACCCCTTTAACTTCATTAGTTAACATGAACTAATAATGAACAATACTTGTGCAGCATTTACTAATCTTTAATTTAAACATTTACTAATACATTAAGTTCAAAAGTGGCATTTAATATTAATAAGGGTGTCACGATTCTCCAAATCCTCGATTCGATTACATTTTCGATTCTAAAGTCACGGTTCGATTCGATTCTCGATTTAAAAAAAAAAAAGCACAAGCTATGCCATTTTTAGACTTTTATGCAATATAATAATATCTGACCTTTGTTCGCAATGTACCACACACTATATTGTCAAATTTAAAACGTTTATTAACAACATAATGTAACAATAACTTATATCTTCAGTCAATTGGAAACTTAAACAATATAACCTATTACCTATTATAGTCCCGGGGCTCCCTGGACTCCTCAGAGTAGTCACAGGCGAATAGCACGGCGTTTTAAATTGGGTTCCCACAGCGTTTGCAACGCAGTACGAGAGAACGTTCTCGTAAGGGAACATACTTGGTTACTTGCGTAACCTCGGTTCCCTTAGAGATAAAGGAATGAGTACTGCGTTGCCTTGCCGTGCTATTTCGCTCATATCAGGTACTTCGCTTCAGTCGATTTAAACCTTAAGTCCTTTGGCGAGTTTTCTCTGAATTTATACACTTCAGCCGCGTCCAAATTGGCGCGCTCGAGGTTGGCAGGGCGCCAAGCGCTCCTACTTGCCATAGGTTCGTGAAGTTGCCGCAGCACAGCCAATCAGCTCACTCAGACGAGCTATGATGCTCTCGCTGTGCAGCTGCAATGCGTTTTAAAATAAAGGCTTCAATATTCTCGAGAAAAGGAGTTTTACCTATTACAGGCAAGCCGAGCTGACGTGACATATGGGGTGTGGCAGCATCAACGATTCCAATTTTTGATTCGATAATCGAGATTGAGCATTAATTTCGATCACTTTCGATTTGACACCCTTAAATATTAATGCACTGTGAAATAACATGAACAAACAATGAACAATTTTATTTGTATAAACATTTACAAAAGAATAATAATGCTAAAAAAAAAAAATCATCTTTAGTTCATGTTAGCTAGTCTGTCAGTTAGGTCTGTAATCTCCCAGTCGATTAGTCGATTATTTGGTCGATACGTTCTGGTTCGACCAAAATTCTGATTGATCGATTTTTTGCCGCGTTCATTTAATTAGTTTTGTCGCGTTCATTTAATTAGTTTTGCCGCGTTCATTTCATCAGGTGGAAAGCACTAATTGCTAATGGGGGTGTTTTCAGAGCACCGCTGTTTCACAGGTAACAGTCTGTCTTCAGAACACCCCCCTTGTTTTCACGTCTTTTGGATTAGCCCAACCCACTGGAGAAGAGAGACAGATTGAAGAAAGTAGGCTACTAGAAGGTTTGCTGAATATTATTACTTGATCTGGTTTGTTTAATTATATATTTTTTTTATTAAAGTGGAAGTGCCTTTTGTGTTTAAGAGTAAAAGCTTTAAGTTAATAGTCTATTCGTGTCTCAGCCGCGAAGCTGAGCTCCTATGTTCAGCCTCGCACAGAGCGGCTGCACAGAGCGGCTGAAATTATAGTGTCTGTCAGTTATTATAATACATATGAAAAAAACAATTGTCTAAATTATGTTACATATTCCTCAAAAGTTCTTGTCATGATATCACTAGTTGACAACATAGTACTATTTTCGGAAATCATAGGCTATGATTTTGCGCAGGTGCACGTGATGCAACGCTGTCAGAGCCGACAGACTCGAGTGTCAGACTCATTTCAGTGCAAAATAATTACGTCAAAAACGATTTAATACTGCAAATAGCCTACTAGTTTATGTTTATTTATAATTCATTTAGGCGGACAACAAGGCGCACAGTGCGCAGCTAATTGATTTAAAGTTGTTGTTTTCCTAACGTCATTTTTAGTCGAAAATTTCAGGACTTTAGTCGACCAATAATTTCTTTGGTTGATTACAGCCCTACTGTCAGTTAACACCTTAAGTTAACAAACCTTATTAGAAAGTGTTAAGGGCAGTTAACACCAAGGACAGTAACTATATTAAAACTTTATAGTTCTAGTTATTGTTAATCATTCTAATTCTATGAAAATAGGGAAGTCCAAAACAAAACTATAACGATAGACAATCTGTATCATTGGAATCACTCTCAGAACAGTTTTTCCTGCTATTAAATGATAAACACTGTAAGCCAATCAGATTCCCCTGACTTTAAAGAGCTTGTGGATTTAAAGTGGCAGAAGACATAAACCGTTTATAATAAACTGAATTTTATTGTCTATTGGTGCTGAAACTAATTTAGTTATCATTATAGTTATTAAAACAGCACTGAATATACTGTGCCACAGCACACAAACACTTAACTATCTTTTGAATAGACAAAGGAGAATGTTTATTTCTAAGCATGATGAAACAGTGGTTAAATATGCAAAAAGGCAAATGACAAGACAAGACCAAGGCAGAGGTCATTTAGCCAAAATGGGTGAAATGGCTCTACAATAACCTACAACAGGTCTGAGCTGTCATTTAAATGCTCTACAACACATCTAAGACTTCAAGGGGCCTTAATAGAAACTGTCAGTCACAGAGTGATGCCACAGCTCTGCAGCAGCTGACAGCAGTGGTCTATGACCCACGAGGATAAGAACGATGAATGAAAATAATGGAATCATCAGTGTTTTGTGCTCTCTGTCACCCAGCATGTAATGGGCAATGAGACAGACTGCAAAGAGTGGGGCATAAATCCTCTAAGTACCACGCCTTCGTCGCTCAAGCTTGCATTTTATTGACTTGTATTTAAATTTTATAAGAGGTCAGACCATCTCCAGACCTGCCCAGGTGCTAAAATCGCACACAGATACAACATGATTTACTGTACTAAGTGTAAGTATTTTGGGGGAGGGAAAAAACACACACACACCACATTCTTTAAAACTATGAATAATAAGGCGTGCGGTTTAAAAGTCTTTGGCTACAGTGATCCGCATTCAGATTACAAAGTCTCTCTCTTTTCCGTCATATTTATAACAGTTAGAGGTGTGCTTTTAACATTTAGAGCCAAACACCATGATCACACACACAAAAAAATTTCATAAGCGACAAACACTGAAAGCCATTTGACTAGAGATTGTTTTGCATGGCTGGATAATAAGGTTTTAAAAGCAATACCCAATGTGACAGGCTTTTGATACCATAACAATACCAAAGATTTGTTTTTTCATTAATCATAGTACGATAATATTCCAGTGAAATTTTAGTTAACTTTTCCCAATTTGTGGTCAGCATCAGGGAATAACTGCTACTAGTGATGAAAAATTTTGTCATTTAATCTGATTTTAGCGTGAAATGTATAAAAACTTTGAAGTAGTGTTGGGCGATATGCTCCATTTTCAGATCGTCAGCCTGTGAGATCGGCGATACATGATGTTATCGTGAGGGGGGTGGGGCTTATTTGATTATTAACTTGCTTATTTACTCATTATTTTGCTTGTTTTATTAGTTTTATATATGAGAATCTTTTTATTTTGCTAGCAAAGGTGGAGTGTTTATTAATAGGCTAAATCAGGTTATTTTCCGCTATAGTGAGGTAAAAAAAGAAAAAATTTACAGACACACATTATCCTCTCACGCTGTTACAGATGCAGCATTTTGACTGTACTTCTGCACGAGATGAAGACACGTTTTAATATTTTTTGGGGTCAAGAAAGAGTCGGAGTTTGCGATATATGTCCTCCTACCAGTGCTCTTTCTGTCTGGATGCACTTCGATAAGCCCAAAGAACGCGGGTTAATGCGTTTTAAATGCCGGGAGAAATCAGAGTAAGGGGCAAAAATCTAGCTGAGACTTAAACTTATGACTTGACTCCAATAAAGGAAAATGGGTTAATGCGTTTACATGACCACATGCATTGTCAGTTTATTCAGCATAATCGGGTTAAGAACGTGCATGTAGACGCGCTCATTCCCTGACAGCGAAAGCAGAAACGGACTGAGCTTTCGGCATCTGTCGCTACATTAGCGCCGCATTCTCTCAGAGACGACAATGGATATAACGGTATTGCAACTATCTTAATTTACTGGCTTAATATTTCTCTTGTGGACCTACTGTATATTAATGACAGTGAAAAAACTTGAAGAATATTTCTTGTTAAACAAGTGTTTGAAACTGCTTTTGATTTTCACAGATGGCAGAGTTGTGCTGTGTTCGTGAACTAAAGACTGTTATTAGGCCTAAATTTTAGTGATATCCCAGCGATATCTCTGACTATCATCGATACACTATACTATCGTCTATCAGCACAACCCTACTTTGAAGAAAAAGAAAGTTTTCATGGTCCACCACTGTCATGCAGACAAGTACCACTGCCTATCCCTAGTGGCTAGTGCTTTAAAGGGTTTGTTCACCTAAAACAAAACCAACCCCCCCCCCCAAAAAAAGTACTCTTTACATACATGTATGGCTTTTGTATTGGACCCCGCTGACTTTCATTGCATGGAGGAAAAAGGCATTTTTCAAAATACTTTCTTCTGCGGAACAAGGAAGATAAGTCATTCAGGTTTGGAACAACATGAGGTTGAGTAAATGACGACCGCATTTTGGGTGAACTATCCCTTTAAGCGAGAGAGTAAAATTGAGTGCAGTAAGCTTCCTCTAAAATAGACAAACTGTCTCAATCTTTATGCAATTAAAATTGCTTGGGCAAAAAAAGTACCTCATCCATCTCTCTGAAAAGACTGGGATGTGATTTTAACAGCTAAATGATCAAGGACCAGGTATGGAGGAAACCATCTGACAGCCCATGT
Source organism: Leuciscus leuciscus (assembly GCF_965113295.1). NCBI lineage: Eukaryota > Metazoa > Chordata > Actinopteri > Cypriniformes > Leuciscidae > Leuciscus > Leuciscus leuciscus. The sequence goes on from NC_138732.1 coordinate 10,556,808, forward strand.
GTGACAGATTTGCGTTTTTATGGAGAGCTGTAAATTTAGCAAAAGCCTCAGGGACAGTAATGTGCTCCCCTGATGCACTGCATGTGGTGTGATTCGCTTTAATTACGCATTCAGATTAGGGTTACAATGAAATGCACAAAATCAATACAGCATTTTTGCAACCAGAGGTAGAAAAACCAAGATGTATTAAAGGAGAACTTGGTAACTTTTTTCACTTAATAAAACTGTCTAGAAATCATTTGGATGGTTAAACAACCTGTTCTGGTGATATTGGTGACTTTCCCCGCTCCCCCCAGCGTTCCCAGGCGGAAAACCAACCTTGCAACTTGCAACACTACCGTCCCGGCAAGTTAGAAATTGGAAGTCTCGTGATAACGAGAACTAGAACGAGAACGAGCGTGAAACACGAATTGCTTTACGGCAATTCGACATAAACACACACGCATGTATGATGTATTACCAGATGACCCACCTCGGTAGACATAGCTCCACACGATACAGTTGGCTTGCTCCGATCAAAACAAACGCACATGAGCAGCGGTAGCGAGGGGGAGGAGGCCGCCGCAAGTGAGTTTTTTACGACTGTGTTGTGAAATATACGCCCCCCCCCACAGCTGTAGGGGGAGCTCGTGGGGAAAACATGCGACAACAAAAGGGAAAATCAGCGAAGAAGTGACTAGAGTTCGCAAGAGTTACAGAGTTCTCCTTTAAAAGTGCTCTGGCTTTTTAAACATGTTTTAAAGAAGCTGCAGGATCTCTAGTCTTGACTCAAATTTAATTAACTTTTGTACATATTTGGGGAGAACCAGAAGCCAACAGGTTAACAAGGACTCATTAAGGCTCGGCTTTAACAAGCAGGTGCCCCTACGCTGAATGTTGTAGAGCAGAAAAGGTTAAATGGTAATGATCTGCGCTTACTGTTCAAATGTTATCACTATTTATGAAAAAGCTAAAATTATTCTGGGGTGGTAAGAAAACAATTATTTCAAAAGCACACTGTTAGGTGAAAGAACAAGAGGGACGATAGAAACAAGGTTCAGTTCAAGATAAGAGGCTTCTAAAAAAAAAAAACAGAGTGTCAATCTTGCTGAATGCCCATGGCAAAGAGGAAAACGTGAGGAAGAGAACAGACGGAGAGAGAGGTGTGGGTGTGTGTGGGTCTCCTATTCCATCTCCCCCTCCATAAGGCCTTGAAGAGTTCGCATCTGTCTTTTCACAGATTCTTCAGATGTTTGCCTTCAAGTTTAAGAATTTAAATGTCAAAAGCTCGACACGTCAAACCTTATTACTGCTAGCTCGCCTTGTGTACAATCATCTCTACAACAAGAGTCTAGGGGGGTCTGAAATGTATTAATAAAATGCAGCAGAAAGGCTCAGAACAGACACAGTATGTGAAGTAGTCGCGAGAGGGTGGAATAATTAAATACGTGCTTGAACCATAGCACTCAAAACCATGAGCTCGTGCTCTGTAAAGTGAAGAGGCTTGTTTGTTTAGCTGTGCACGGCATTGTTAATCATCTGGATAATCAGTCTGGGTTGGACTTTTAAGTTGAAACCTGATTGACTGACATAGTTTGGGTTTACAGCACAGATCGAGGCACTCCGTTTAAGGTTCTGCATAACAATTACACATCTTTTCCCTTACTAACAACAGCCTGATCAATCTCTGTGCTAATCGGCAATTAATTACAATCTATTTTTGAACGGTCTGAAAAACACTTAAGCCAAAAACGGGATGCTGCAGTCCATTATAATTCAGTCTGCCTCTTTAGTTTTCTGCCTACATACACCATTTCAGCTCAAAGATTATGAAACCTGTGAAATTCAGGTCACATAACAGTGATTAAAACATTAGTATTCATCATAAGATCACATCAATTATGAATAGAGGTTTGATTATTTTGAGGCACTGCTCTAAAATTTCATTTTAAATATGTGACTGAGGCAAGAATCATACTGAGGATATTAAACAAACATAAGGTGACAAAAAAAAAACAATTTATGCCAATTTAAGCAACTTTAAAGCATTTGCATTCAAGCGCTAAAGTCAGAAACCTCAATGCATTAAACGCTTAGCTTGGTCAACTCAATGCCTAGAAACTGAGCTGCTGTAAACTGCCATTTTATTAAATTTTTATAAACATTCATAACCAGTGCTGATGCCTGAGGCTATAACTACAGAACTTGGGTTTCAGATTAACCTTTCAAGACCTCGTTTAATTTAAAGAATATTAAAGTCTGCTTTATGCAGCTGATTTGTGGGAGGCTATTGAAATGCACATGTGCAACCAAACCTCATCTAAAAAGTGAAATTTGATGTGTGAAATGAAATGTGCTTCCTGCCTTAAAGGGTTAAGGCCATTGCACACTGAGTACGAAATTCGCATCCGAAATTTTCGCACGTCAATCACGCTTGCACACTGTCTACGAAACTTTCGTCCGTAATAAAAAAAATCGGATCGGGTTCGATTTTCTGCGTTTTTCGCATCCACAGCCAGTATTTTGAGAGGTTTTTTGACAATTCAAAGCCACCGTACAAGCGAACGACAAATTCCAGAATGGCGTCTGACAAGCAGACAAGTGTCTGTCACACGCCGGCCGTGTGTGTGTGTGTGTGTGTGCGTGTGCGTCCGTCCGTCCCTTAGACATACTGCCAGTCTCTGCTCAGGATCGATTGGTTCACGGAAATTGGTGGTCTTCTTTTTAATATGTGGCTCCAGTATCGCTAGCAAAGCATCAAACTGTTCCACTGACATTCTGAGGTAAATTTTGAATCGCTCGGGATAATTTCGCAACTCCTTGATAAGGAGGTGAAACTCTCCTTCCTCTCGGCGCAATCTCAGGATTGGATGGACTCAATATTTCCTCTTTCTTTTTCTCTTTTTAAGAAGAAAGATGGCAACAAAATCATCCTCACTGCTTGACGAATCCATTTAGTATTTTTTGCGTTTTTTTCCGCAAAGGTTTAATAAATACGCATCGGACTCAGTGTGCAAGGTTTCTGTGCGTGCCGAATTTTAAGGCTGACGAACACGAAAAAACGCATCCGAAAATTTCGGACTCAGTGTGCAATGGCCTTTACTTCAACCAAAAATTAAACAATTCTATAATCATTTACTCACCCTCATTACAAACCTCATTTTGAGGTTCTTGCGGAAGCTCAAACCTCCTGCGTAACACACGAGAATGAACCTCAATGGTTCTCGCACGTCAAACGAATATGCTTGAGCTTCCGCTTACCAAAACTGATGTGCGAGTTGATGAATGTTTATATGTGAATAAAAGTCTAAATTAAATCTGTTCATCATATAAAGCGATCATGTCTCTTCAGAAAATTTGGACTAAACCGTTCAATTCATATGGATTAGTTTTACGATCTCTTTATGAACTTTTTGAATTTCAGATTTCATCAAATAGATCTTCATTTGTGTTCCCTTTAATCAGGATAACAATTACAACATTTTGATCTTCAAATCTATTGTGTGAATACAAAATGTTGCTTCAATAAATAAAATTTTAAGCTGAAGTTTTATTTTGCGTTACATTTGAAAAATGTAATGCGGGTGGGGAAAAACATTGCTAAGCTAGCTAGCTGAAAAGATAGAGGTTGAAAGAGCAAAACACTTTCAATTGCATAGTCTCAGCTGCGAATGAAACCCCATATGCTGTCTGGCCAATATGTCCTTCTATCAAAATAAGTAACTTCAAACAAGGCCGTTCCTTTATTGCAGAAAAATCATATGGCTAAAAATTGAATTTAGGACACCAATCTAATCTCTGTATTATTGCAGGCCTTCTGAGTTCATTTAACGACACAGTCAGAGCACAAATTGGATGTGAGACTAGTTATTCATTCTAACAGAGGGGGGAGGAGCTGCACCTGTCTTAAATCGAAATTCCAGCCTATTGCACCCAATACATTCCTCCATTTAGAAGAGTTAGAGAGATTGAGGGAGAAATATCTTTGCTACCTTATAAAGGAAATCCTGAAAGACTATAACAAAAAGATGCAAAGATGTAAACTTTTCCTGCATTAAAAGTCCAGAGATGCAAAATGTTAGCAATATGGCAAAGGACTTCACAGAAAGCTCCTCGAGATTTAAAAGATTGCATCAACATTTAAATCCATCCACAAATATTGCTATAAAAGAAAATAGTTAATGTCTTAAAATAATACCACTACTACTACTAGGGGTGTAACGGTACACAAAACTGACGGTTCGGTACATACCACAGTTTTCGGCACACCATGAAAGTATCGCGATGCATACCGTACTGTTAAACCCCTGACGACTACGACTATCAAAAGTGACAGACTTTTACATTGGTTATGGTTACAAAAGATTTCTATTTCAAATGTTGTTCTTTTGAATTTGTCTGCCTAAAAAGGCAACATCACAGACACACTCTGGATTATACATTTTGTGTTTAGTATTGCATGGTTATCTTTGCAACATGCCAAAACTAAAGTAATTTGCTGCCTATGTAAACAATAGCGCACTGTGTTTTAAGAGAGCTTGTGAAGGGTATTTCCAGGTAAAATGTCAGACAAAGTATCCAGAGGCTCAAGAAGGCTTTGCTCCAGAGGTAGCCGAGAAGGATGGACATATAATCTCCCTCATCGGTTTCACCTGTCTGAACGAGTGAGCAGCCAAAGCCTTGTCATGTCAGCTGCGCTTCAGGGCTGAGGAGCAGTGTTTTGTGTGTTGGGGAAGACATGCTGCAAAGGCCTAGTCAAGTAGAAAACCTGTTTTGAAACATCCTGGACACAGCTTCGATGAATCTGTGGCTAAAATAAACCGGCAGCACCTAGGATCAGCAAAAAAGCGATCACAAAGGAAAGTCTCCTGGACTGTGCTTGTGTATTCAAATGACAGCTCCATATCATTTATCTATGTGGGGACATATGGGATGGCTCGATGTCATTTATCTGTGCAGGGACATAAATTATATACATAAGATGAGGTTGCTTTAACAGGTCCTGTCCAATTATATTAGCATTTCTCATGTAGTCATGGTAACACAGCTAATATGGGATGACATGGCAAGCTTATTACACAGATAGCTGCATATTAGTGATTACTATCACTGCTGGAATCAATCTGGTATGATTTTTCCATTCCAGGCATGAGCACTCTTCATAAGGATCACTTGAAATGGCACTGGAAATCGAATGTGTAATTTGACTTTTATTGAATGCTTGTGCCTTATCCATGCCAAACCCTTTGCTAGATGTTATCAGACAGCCATTTTCAGGCTCTCACGCCGCAGAGTTAAAAATGGACGATAATGACAGAGGCGCTCGCTAACAATCCTGGTCTGGAGTAACACAGAACCAGCAATGAGCCATCTGGAGAGCGTCAGCTCAGGTTGCCGAGAACATTGCCGTGTTTCCAGACAGAGCCGAGGACCTGCTGCTTGCTGACGTTTTGTAAGACTGACATAAATAGTCACTGACACCTGTGAGACATCGCCTCCCCAAACATCATCTTCAGCGGTTTGTGGCACAACACCACTTCGGCTGCCCACACACCGCTATTAACGTGTGACATAAAAATTATGTTCCCGAGTGCTTGGGGCGTAGAGCTTATTTTAACTTTGAAAAGGGCCATCAAGCATGAAAAACTCTTTGCAATACAGATTACGAGCTTTCCTAGATATTTAGAAAGCGATCGATTTGTAGTCATTTTCAACGAAATGCATCAACCACAAAATGTAATTGGCTGGTTGAAAAAAAAAAAGCTACTCCATTTGAAAATTAAGATGGTGAAAGAGGTTGGTTACAAAAAATATCTGCCATAGAGAGAATGTAGTGGGGGGGGGCAGACAAACATTGATGGTACAAGGCAAGACATTCAATGAGTGTAAGAAATCAGAGGAATAAATCAGCCTGAGGTGGATTCTGAGAAATGAGGTAGGCGTAAAGTGGGGAATTGAAGTTACATTTACAAACATGATTGCATTTGTTTGTTTTTCAATTATAGAACACTCCACACCAGCTTGGCCTAAAAGTGGCCAATTTTCTCTCTGTGTGGGGCAAATACAGCCAATTGTGTCAAAGAACTTACAAGTTCTTAATTTACCAACTGGACCACAAGCATATTATATCACCAACCGAGCTGCATGCCGCAGGGGTGTAAAGCGGTTGCTCTCAACCAATATTTCTTTAAACTACTCAGGACTTTCAGCAGGAAAAAAAATGAATCTGTTACTGCAAGATAATAAATGAAGCAAAAAGAAAACAAATTAAATGAAGATTCGAGAAAACAAATAAAACCAATACTGGTGAGCAAACAAAGGGAATTATTTGAAAACAACAGCAGTCAAACAATTCAATGCACAGATCAGTAGCACAGCAGGGGGCTTGTGTACTGAACCCCTCTCTTCAAAAGCCAGACGGCACAGGACAAATTGTGTTGAGACTGAAGGTCTTTATACAACACCGCCAGGCGAACGTGATGTGTGCACTGTCCCTGAAATAAAACTACCCTCTCCTTCCCTGCAGGAGACCGTCTGTCTCTGGTAGCAGGTGGGTACTTGCCATCATCATTTAGGAATGTGGGACTGCAGAAGGGGAAAAGCAGCAAACGAGAAGGGAAAATAGTATTTGACGTGCACCTACATTGCCCATGTACTCGGAGAGCAGATCCTGCAGCGCCTGCCGCACAGAGTTGCATTCAGCCACGATTCGCTCGCGCCGGTCGTCACGCGTGCAGGAGGAATCGGCCATGAGGGCGGCGCCACTTATGATGCTCTCCAGACGCTCCTCGAGAGAAGGCCGGAATCTCTCCTCACTGAAATTCAGTGGGTCCACGATGATCTGCTTCTGCAGGGGGAGAGAAACACAGAAAATAGAGCATTAATACTCAAAAAAGTGCTCAATCTTCCTGTCTTGCTCGCTCTACTTTTAAAGATCACATGCTCTAAAATACTGCCATTCAACATTTCTTTGCAAAATGAGAAGGGGGAAAAAGTGAGATTTATGTTTTCACATACCAAATGTCCAACTTCACAAGAGTTAAACGGGTGCCATTATTGGCTGTGCGGCCTGAACAGGATTTTGGAATCCATCTCCCTGGACGCTGAGGCACAAGCTGTGATATTCATTAACTGGACTGAATCAATAATTCACAAGATCTGAGATGATGGTCTGGGGCTCCTGATGCAATTTCAGGCCAACGGGTTTTGCTCAATCAGAGGCTGCATTAGCTTGCCTGTGCACTTCAGCTGCCTTTTAAATCAACTCTATGTAACAGACGGCATCTTAAAAACCATTTGTACCATCCACTGGGGCCGAAGAGGGAAAAAAAAGTTAAACAAGTGGGGACAAAAATCAAGCTTAACTGCACATTATGTAAGATCACAGACTTGGACCGTGTAAATCTCGAGTCGGGTTTTCAACAGAGAACTGCTTTGGTAAACACTATAGTTAGTAAAAGAGCATCTTTAAGGCTAAACAGCAGAGTAATCGCAATTTAGCCTAGGGCAACAAAATGCAGTTGTGCATATAAATCATTGCAATTTTTCCTTTTTGAGCCAGGATGACATTTTAGATGTCCCTACATACCCTCTGCTGGGTACATTCACTTGGGGACATCACACTCCCCCTCTCAAAGAATAAACTTGTCAACGTCTGGTGCAATTAAAGTGATGACAAGAGTCACTAATGTGCCAGAAAAGCTATAGCTACCTAGGAAGAAAGAAAATGGACAACAGCAGCAGGCGGAATCAGTCTTCAAAAAAACGTGACAATCCCCTTCATCTGATGTCATATACACAGTAAAATATTCAACAATTTAGTTGTAAGAATATGATTTTATTAGCCTCATCTCATTTGACCTCCTTTGCTTGCGTGTCAGGTTGGCATGGCAACAAGCCACTCTGACTCACTGCAAAGTTGCTCCAGCTTCAAATTAAGCAGCAAGAAGTGAAGTGGAAAAAATGTGCATGTGTGCTGTAGTTTCTGCACAGTCACCAGGAAATTAAAGACACACATGATCTGAGGTATCGAGCATTCCCCATCTCATATGTGCGCACACATTCACGCCCACTTTTTTTCTTGCCATTTAAACAGATGGCATCTGGTTGGGAAGAGGACCGCCTCTCCTTTGTGAGGATGTCTAGTCTCCTGAAACAGCTACTACTAAGAATAGAGCAGCTACATCTCCAGCTTGAACAGTTTTAATATACAAAGGTGTCTGCACCATTAACAATCAATGACCAAGTCTCATTGGCGCATCGCAAAAAAATACCATATGTAGTGTTGCAACGGATCACAAACCTCACGGTTCAAATATTATTACAGTTTGAGTCATGGATCAGAATTTTTTTTAATCCGCAAAGTAGCACTGTGCAGTGAGAGAAATGTAACTTTGCTTTCCATTTATAAAGAACATTAAAGTATTAGTTTCAGTACTACAATACCACAGAAAAAATGACTAGCCTAACTAATAGTTTAATAAAGTAAAGGCTGAATCCTGCACACCAATTAATCCATTTTAAGTTTGTGCAGAAATTGTACCTTTCCCCATACAGACGTTTTAAAATGAAGCTTATAGATACCCCAAATTGTGAAAAATGTGATTTGAATACGGTTGGCACTTACTTGCATATCTTCTGGGACTGCCCAGATGTCTCTAACCTTTGGTCTCAAGTGGCAGCTTTTCTTGAAGATATATTAGAGTTCCCAATTCCTAAACGGCTTACTTTATTTTTATTTAATGATGACTCATCACTCATCACATTATTGGTACTAAATTGGCTTCTAAGAAAATTATATTTGCAGGTTTAACTGCTGCAAAAAAGACCATAATTCATTCTTGGTTTTCTTCTGGATCCCCATCAATAAAAGAATGGTATAATTACTTCAGAGATATTGTTCTTATAGAAAGATCACTGGCTGTCATTCATAAAGCACGAAGTTCAACTTTGGATGTTTGGAACAAAGTTATTGTCGCTCTTTTGGAACCACCTGTTTTTCCTCAGGTTTAATGCATAATTTAAATGGGTCTTAACAATGCCACAAATTGCATTGCATTTTATTTATTTTATTAGTATTATTAATATTATTATATTAATTATTAATATATTAATACTAATTTATCTATTAGTATTATTATTTATTTTTCAAGGCTTTGGCAACTGTAAATAGTTTTAATTTTGATGTTTATATACTTGATGTATAATAACATAAAATGTATATATCCTGTGGTAGTGAAATAAAAAGATAATCACAAAAAAATAAAGTAAAGGCTGTTTCGCAATATACGTTGTAAAAGGAGTCATGACATGAGATATCAAGTTTGCCTTGATCTTTTAACAGACTTTTAAAAAGAGGTTTTTATACTATTAAAACATCCTGCTTAAAACATCCTCATTTTAAACAAAGAATTTATTTATTCAAGCTCTAAAAAAGGCTCGTTTGGATAGTTGGATGCAATTACCTGCCTGCAGAGCAAGACATTGACGAATAGATTTACATCATCGCACCATAGTCACTTGGCTGGCACTGGCTTACACTTAATGCGAGTGTTGCATCAAAAGTAAAAAAAAATTTTTACAAAATTTGTAATTGCTGATACCATCTACACTAAATACAGTACAGATGTGCATTCAGTTTCTGACATACCCCACGCACTTGAGTCTGTCGACGAGAGGACAAAAGGGAAGAGTAAAGGAATGTTCACTTTGAGTCATGTTATTTTTTTGGGGGGGCATCATGATCACGTTTAAGGATACATGTTTGTTCGGAGAATGAGACTACAGATTGTTTTGTAAAGGAGGCACAGTTCGCAATGAAACTTTTGTTTACAGATGATCCAGTCAGCTGTATTGGATCTAACAGCAGATACATCGCAAACTGCAAGAAAAGGACAGTTATACTCCTGATAATATTCCTGCGGCCGTCTGTGCCATTAATGTTAATCAAACAACAAAAAACAGAAAATCATTCCGTGCTCTAGACTGAGCAACTTTTGTAGCTTTAACAAGGAGTAATCTATTTACAGAGGAGACTGTGCAGTTTTATTTTAGGTTTGATTATTCAATTTCTGTACCCGAATACAGTTAGACTTACCAAAAAAGAGAGAATTTGAGAATTGTGAGATTTCACATGTATCTAAAATTTTGGTGGCTTATTTATCAGAATACAAATGTTACATGAGTCAAAACAGCTACAAAACTTATTAGAAATGCACTGGTCGACCAGCCATAAATCGGAACTGTTTTTCAGTTTTTCGTTCTATTTTGACCAATCTCTATTCCGAACTAACTGCATTACAATCATTTTCCAAGATGTAAAGTGTGGAAATATTACAAAGTCTGTAAATGGGACGATAACACAGGCCAGAGACGGAACACGCTGAAGACGGAACAGGCACAGCAAGCTCACTGTTTGTGATGCTTGAAATATAGGAAGAAAAATATAACTATGGATGCACATTTCAATGCAATTTTATTTTCTTCTTACCTCCATGTAAGTAGAGCGCTGAAACTACAACAGAACTAGTTTGGGAACCACTGCCCCAATCATCTGTTTTGATTCATTAGTGAGAGTACATCCAACAATTATAAAAACAGTCCGGAAACAAATGTAATTACTGATTCAAGGCAATGACTACACAGGGTAAGCTGATGTTAAATCATTAAAAACTGCTAAAACATGACTATGAGGTTTTATCATCACTGGAAATCATTAAAAGAAAAGGTGGAATGGTAATTATTCAAGTGTGCGCTGATCGATCTGGCGAGATGAGCTCTATACAGAATCCCTAGAAAAGCAGCATTCAAAGTCAAAAGTAAAAACTAGGCCAATCACATAGTACAGCACAATCAATATAATGGAGGTCTGAGGGTACCGATAATTCTAGCAGCCACAGGTACGGATAGAGCTGCAGGCTGTGAGAAATCTCAACGTGCTTTGTGCTGAGTATTGATTGGCTAAGAATAAGAAAAATCAGGACATTTGCTTCACTTACAATTAACCATGTTACATTGTTAGACTTAGGTCAGGACAAATGCATCATTTTGAAATCTCTTAATTCATTTAAAATAGCTCAGATTTATTACCTCTCGCAGATACTCAATCTGATGAACCGTACGCAATGATAAAAATAAAAATAAATCTATGAACTTCATTTTGTTGCCAGCTTTAAATTGTCCTGCAGTCTGGATTCACATGATTAAATTATCACTTCCTAATGCTTTTGAGCTCAAATGGTAAAGGACAAGAGAACAGCAAATGACAACTAGACACGTACATTTTCTGAAGAAAATGTGAGTGGTGCTTGCCGTGCACAACCACTGCCTCGATTCAAAATATGCTAGCATTATGCTAACACAATTAACATGTTCCGAGCATGATGCCAACACATTTGATCTGAATTATTAAATTGACATCTCTCGCGTTTGCTCACGTGCCTGAGATTACCCAACTAATGTTAACATAGTTAAACATATTAGCATCTTGTTAAAAACATGTTAGCAACCACTAATAATGTTAGCATCATGGTAACAAGTTAATCGTGTTAGCATGTGATTAGCAACATGTTAAGTAGGCCTACATCGCACCTGCACACAGATCTATATTTTGAGGTAATCATTCTAACACAGCTTATTTTAGGAGCTTTAAATTATGATTAAAGTGTGCGATTTAAACGAAGACAATGAAAGCGCATCACGCACACACAAAAGTTACTGACTGACAGTTTACTGACTGAAGCTTGTTCTGCACCATCATTTGTGCTTCGCTTTGAGGAAAAAAAACTTGAGAAAAAAAGCAAACTCCATTCATATTGGTCACGTCATGTGTTTCGAGTAGCTCGGTTTCATTTGCGGCAGTTTGCATGTCAGCTTGCTGAAGAAGCGTTGCGTCCTAAAGCTCAACACAGTAGTCTTTATTAAAAATAGCAAGACTAAATGATATTACCAGTGCTGATGACGCTCTCTCTCCCATTGCGGTCCTTGAACTTAAAATCAGCAGATGATAAATAAAATAAAGCCCATTTATGCTGCTTTCGTTGAGTTGAACTTGCATGAATTTGACCAAATTAAAACTAAATTTATGGAAAATTGCTTCCATCATTTTGTTGGAAAACACTTACCAGAATAATTTCTCTTAAGCTTGTGTATATTTTTAGTTAAAGCTGTCAAGTGAAAGCAATCTCTCGTGGTTTCCTTTGTGTTTTATAATGACCGCTAGGAGGTGCTTGAGGTGCATTTTCCTTGATTAGTTTTTCCTGAAAAGATATAAACATTTTTGAAAACAAAAGTAAAAGTGACAACCGTTCGTTGCATTTTACCGTGAAATCAGAGTTCTGTCTCTTTATTAAAATCAACATGATTGATGATTTGTCTCTTATCAACCCGCAATTTTTGGAATGTTATTTTTTATTACTTGACCCGCGGATTATCAGCAGCGTCCGCGGATATAACCGTGATCCGCGCATCACTATCACCGGATGTACGAACTAGGGCTGGGAATCTTTAGGCACTTCATGAGCCGATCCGATTCCAAAACGATTCTTGATATACTTAGATGTAGGGCTGGGCGATAAAACGATAACGATAATTATCGCGATATAATTTCTCGATAAAACGATATCAAGAGTTCGATAAATGTTCGATAATGTATCACCCTGTAGCCCAAGACTGGTTGCCCACTGAAGCTAAGCAGGGCTGAGCCTGGTTAGTACCTGGATGGGAGACCTCCTGAGAAAACCAGGTTGCTGCTGGAAGAGGTGTTAGTGAGGCCAGCAGGGGGCGCTCACCCTGTGGTCTGTGTGGGTCCTAATGCCCCAGTATATTGACGGGGACACTATACTGCCAAAAGAGCACCGTCCTTCGGATGAGACGTTAAACCGAGGTCCTGACTCTCTGTGGTCATTAAAAATCCCAGGATGTCCTTCGAAAAAGAGTAGGGGTGTAACCCCGGCATCCTGGCCAAATTTGCCCCTTGGCCTCTGTCTATCATGGCCTCCTAATCATCCTCATATACTGATTGGCTTCATCACTGTCTCCTCTCCACCAGTAAGCTGGTGTGTGGTGGGCGTTCTGGCGCAATATGGCTGCCGTCGCATCATCCAAGTGGATGCTGCACATTGGTGGTGGTTGAGGAGATTCCCCCCTTCTATGTAAAGCGCTTTGAGGTCTCAGAAAAAGCGCTATATAAATGTAACGAATTAATTAATATGCGCCAAAAGCGGAACGAAACTCATTTGAAACGCGCGCCACACGGACCATTTATCCGCTCGGCTCAAAGTCCAATGATAGTGAGGTGCTACAGGCTATGCCTGGTTTTATCTGTTGTTATCATGATCTAAATGCATGATACTGGATGACCAATGGTTAATTTTAATAAAACTCAAACAGTCAGAATATTACATTTTACCAAATAAAAATTAGCACATGCAGAAACTAAGAAATCATTTTTTCTATTAAGATATTTATTTTGTTAAGGAAGAATGACAAATGTTTGAATGTTCTACCTCAGATTTGTGAAATGTTCACCTGTTTGGCAAGTGTTTGTAATGATATGTTCTGACAATAAAGAGTAGTTTAAAACCACAATTAACGCTCTGGTTTCTACAACTTTCACTTAAGAGCGAAAATTTGCCTTTAAACTTGAAAGAAATAAAGATTTGACATTTATCGTGATAATTATCGATATCGACTGATATAAAAAAATTATTGTGATAATTTTTTTTGCCCATATCGCCCAGCCCTACTTAGATGTAATATTTGTTCTTGAAAATCAAAAAAAAAAAAAAAATTACATCATTACAAATAAAAAAATTCAAACAATTGTATGTTAAGAATTTTAAATATATAAACTAATACAGATTCAAAACATAAAAGCAAATAGTGAATAATAAAGATAAAAAATATAAAAATAAAAAAATAAAATAAAAATTACAAGCAATGAACAGAGCACTTTCAGTATTTATTAGTATCTGAACATTTTCCATTCAAGACCTGCGAGTAGGGTTGGGTACCGAAACCCGGTTCCAATAGGGAACCGATTCTGACATAAACGGTAGTATCGAGACCGAATAAGAATGCAACTTTCGGTGCCTGACTTTTTTCTCCGCCCCCTATAAAACATCTCGCGGCACGAATGATCCAATAACAAAACATATCCAGTTAACCAGCATTCATTTAGTTCGTTTGTTAAATAAGAGACGATCTAGCGCTGAACTGTGTTTTTTAAATCAAGTGATCAAAGTGCTCGTTGCCGCTGCGATCAGTGGCGCGGATACAGTGTTTTCTCTTGTGGCTCGCGCACACCGCACTTTCTTCACTCGGACGCGCGCTTCAATACGTTGCAGAGATCGATCTATTTATGAGGCGCCGTCTATATGAGTATGTGCGCGGAGAGTTTGTGTGTGTGCTCGCGTCTCAGATGAGTATGTGCGCGGAGAGTTTGTGTGTGTGCTCGCGTCTCAGATGAGTATGTGCGCGGAGAGTTTGTGTGTGTGTGTGTGCGCTCACATCTCAGATGAGTATGTGCGCGGAGAGTTCCGCGCGTCTCGTGTGTGTGTAGAGTTTGCGCGCGCGCGTGTGTGTGCGTGAGCGACTTTAGATGTGACGTTGTGCATTTCATATAGTTGGAGCATTCAGCAGTATACATGTATGTGTGTGACTACTTAGTATATGTGTGTGACTACAAATCTTGCATATCAAGTATGAAGTATATCAAGTATATTGATATGAGGCTATACTATATAGGTGTGTTAAATATTTCTGCTCAGTGTCAGATATTTCTCTGTTTTGTAAAAGTCTATAATATGTAATTATATATATTACATACAATTTTTATCTTAAGTGTTTTCGGCTACATCAGCTACATTTCTTTTTCAGAAAACACACACAGGTTTTTTTTTTTTTGATAAAGTGTGTGCGGTTTCGTTTTCTTCAGTACCGGTTTCAGAACCGTTTAAGCACCGGAACCGTTTGAAAAATACAGAGTAGGTACTGGTATCGGATAAAACCCAACCAATACCCAACCCTACCTGCGAGTGATTTTTCTCTTTCTCGGCTTTACCGTTTATTATTACTGGCCTTATTACTGATGACATCATAGACCGCGGAAGAAGCTGAATTCACACTAATGCACAGATCTCTTTTGAAATGTAAGATGTAGTTTGTCCTGTCCGTTTACTCCCTTAAGACATAACTGACTAGTTTACATTTTGCGTCATAAAACCATTTTGAGATGCAAGTACATTTAAAAACGTACAGAGTCACACAGCCGCATGTACGAGCGCCCTTCACAAAGTGTACGAGCATTTGAAATTGAAAGCAGCCTTCTGAAGTCAGTTTCATATTTTTTATATATAAGCCCACTGCATTCCAAATGACATAAATGCCTTCCTAGGGCATTTGTAAGGAAAATCCCAGCATGCGAGACCGCACACAGCAAGCGTAACATCAAGCAAAGTGCGCGGTTTCTCACAGCGCCATCCTGTGCAATGAAGCCCACGAATGTGCTTGTAATTAGTTTTAATCTTTCTGAAATTTGTCTTTATCAATTTTATGGACTGTTAGAGTGGTGTGTGTGTGTGTGTGTGTGTGTGTGTGTGTGTGTGTGTGTGTGTGTGTGTGTGTGTGTGTGTGTGTGTGTGTGTGTGTGTGTGTGTGTGTGTGTGTGTGTGTGTGTGTGTGTGTGTGTGTGTGTGTGTGTGTGTAATTGGAAGCAAGCAGAATATGGGTGTTTATAAAACACTAGCCTGACGTCGTCATACTCAGATTCTAGTCAGAATATGAGTCTCCATTGGGCTGTGATTATGGGGCGTGTTTCAACCGAACCAGGAAAGAAAATGCCTCTGCACTCAATTGGATAGACCTACAACCAATCAGAGCAACGGAGAAACCACAATGACCACAGGGTTTTCATTGTGCCCCATCTTCTTAGCGACCATCGGGGCCAGCTGATAAATTAAACTTTTGCCGAATCCCGCAGGAAGGGCGGCAAAAAACATCTTTCCGATCAACAAATGCCTTGATCGCGGTTCTCTGTTCCACTTTTAAATTGAATGTGCTGTCGATATCTTCTATAACAGACACGATGGCGGCATCTTTGTTATAAACAAATTCAACCCAAGCGCTCTTTGGTGACGTGGATGATTACGTTACTGTTGATCATCTGTCCATCATCGTACAATTTGATTGGTCCGAACAGCTATGGTTCGAGCATAGTTTCTCCACAACGGATCAAGTCCAGACCGAAATTCCCGACCTTAAATGTTGTGGGTGGGGCTAAATTCAGCTGGCATCCAGACTACGTCATCACACATCTCTGGTTAAAAACTAAGCTCAGAATCAATCCAGAATTGTTGGAGAGAGAATCAAAATGCATCGATGCACCAATTTTTTCTCCCACCCCTAGTGCGAACATCGTACGCCCGATCACATAAAAAGTCATAACACAGCTCTCCCCAATAATCTGCACAATTTGACACCTCATTCATGGGTCTACGACAAAGGTGCGGGAAGAGTTACATGCAGACATTTGTATGGATGAAGAAGCAGCAGCAGCATGTGAGAATAGTGTGCTTCACCTTACAGGCAAGCACAAAGGCCTAATGCTGTGGAACTAACCCTGGGGGTAAAACAAAGATGAAAGATACCGTTGAGAAGTCCATAGACAAAAGTGACAATGCATTCAGAGATCCAGTCAAAAAAAAAAAAAAAAAAAAAAAGGGATGTCAGTTCATTGTTGATAATAATTGCAGTGTGTAATAAGGAAAACGGGAACGAATGATGGGTGGAGGAGCAAAAGAGCAAGAACACAGAGAGACTGACTCATGCTACTACACCTACAGATGACTAATGAATTCTGCATTAATCTATCAACATCCAGATGTATTCGCAGTCAAGGGGGAAGATGAAAAAAAATGGGTGATTTCATCCTAAGAGACTGAGGAAACCACACATTTTCCACACATCCATGTATAAAAAGCCTTGTAGGTGACGGAGCACGTGAGCCCCAGAGACAGCAGATTTAGAAGATCAATGCTTTCTAAAGTCAAAGCACACAAATAATCCATAACTCCAAAAATAAAAGACCCCAGAATTGAGGATGAGAACGCACTTTTGCAACAAGAAAGGAAGAAAAAAAAAATGAAAGAAATCAAATGGTGAGAGACACGAGCGACACGGTTTGATCTGATGTGTTGGTTCTCTCTTTAGCAGGGCGACGCCACTCCTGACTCCTTTGTATGAGAAATCTTTCAACAGCTAATCGAGGCAAAGGGAATTTGATGAGCAAACTCTCTTGCCACAAGAGACAGAGAGAAATACCTGCAGTGACTGATTTTTGCAAATTTAACAGGAGATGCATCACCTTAACATTATATTTTGAGCTGTGTTGCCCAGGCAAAGCTATATGATAAATCATAAAAGAATTGTGGATATGACTAATAGACATGCTCTAATTAAGAATGTTAAAAATTAAATTGAGTGCTGTGCTAAGCTCAAAGCCTTCTCTCATCATTATTTCATGACGGAAAGCATCCATTTCAAAGCAGCAAATATATATATTTTTTAAGTATATTCTGCACATCAAGAGCAACACAGTTTGTAAACACTCCTCTAGCGACTTCAAGCTTCATTAGAGGCACCTGCTTCAGTCAACGTAAAAACTACAGATATAATCAAATTGCACTGAGATCAGCAGAGTTGTAAGATGTTTATTTTGGTTGTCCATCAGCAGGGAAAAAAAACACCCACTAGTAGCCAAATGCAGGTATATTCAGGTATAAATTCAAATCGATAAAGGCACCTAATTGGTTTTAGCCAGCAAATAGTATTAATAATCAAATAGAAAAATTATATTTACTTCTATATATTTATCTTTTTTTTTTTTTACATTTCTTTTTCAAAGCATTAAAACAGAGGAGGAGAAAAGGAAACCTAGCACAACGTAATATTGGCTCGCTGCTTATTTGTCCTGAAAACATTTTGACTATCTGACATTTCCGTTATCTTGCATTGTAACAAGCCTCCGCTATCTTTCCTGCTAGGGGTTTCCAGATGACAAGAGAATAAATCCCCCAAACGGAGCTTTTCTCTTAAAAGGACACAATTTCTGTCCAGTGTTTTACTTAATCTTCCCAACCTGGTAACCATGCGCACACTGTTGCGCACACTTTTTTGCAGCACTTTTGTGCTGCAAAAAAGCACTGATGATCTGACAGCACAGACAAACTTGAAGTTTAGCGATGTCCATTGTGAAATTCTGCTCGAATGCAAGTGTCATACAGCCAGTTTGTGTTTCTTCATGAGGCCGTGTCTGCGATTTGCTGCTACTAAATTTGCGAGTGAACCTTCTCTGTGACAAGCTGTATTAAATCCAAACATGAATCTCGTCCACATTTATTGCGATCAAGGTTGGTGAATAAATGCACCTCTGTGCTACAATAGAAAGTAAAAATGTAACATTTGGAATTAAGAATAGTATTTTTGTTTTTGTATTGATTTTCCGTTTGATAAAGACATCTTAGTTGGTTAAAGTCATGCGCCACCTACAGGCCTATTAGGTGAAGTGAAATATGAAATGGTCTTCATTACCTCATGCCTATTGATATTATATAATAAAAGTAAATTATAATACTATGTAATATATGCGCGCGTGTGTCTTATTTTTTTGAAAAACTGGATATTAATCGTTATTGATTATCATGATTATTTTGCTCAAAAATTTGTTTAAACATTGCCGTGCATCCCTAATTGAACTGGTAAAATTCTGCATTTAGCAATCAATGTGGAGAGTGGAGGGAAAAAAGTAAATTTCTCACCCTGTCCATCAGGAACAAACTATCCATTACTTAAGAGTACAGGTTGCATTTGCGAGACAAACAAATTCAAAAGGAATGTAGACACCCAGTGCTCAAACACTCCTATTTTTTTCCCCCCTTTTACAATATCTCTATGGCAACATTTCAGTTCATGCATATCATTTGAATTTATTATTTCACCAACTGATTGTTTAAAATGTTGAGCGCAACAGACCAAAAACAGTTAGACTAATGGTTCGCATCCTATTCTGGAAGGAGACTAACCGTTCAAAGCACAAATAAATGAAGGATAGCTAATGATCACTTGCTACCCTTAACCTCAAATTATATTTAGAGACTCTGATCTGAATTATTTAATACAAGTCACATAAGGAAATAAGTGCATTGCTTTGACACTTAAATCAGCATGATATTTCCCATAAGCTTTTGGTGCTGACCTGACTCAACACTGCAACAAAAGTTCAAACTTGTGAAAGACTCTCCGAGGTCAGTAGCTCAGCTTTGTTTGGACATACAAATATAATCTGATTGAATCGTGGATTACGGTCTCCTCGACACAGTTCAATCACACACCGGATTTGTCAACAACTTGCTGCTCTCACGCTTTTGTTGATAAAACTGTGTGGAGCAGTTGCAGAGGGTGATGCAACTGCTGTTCGATCCTACTCACAAATATGCTCCTCTTCATCACTCACTACAAAATAACTGTGATTTTTACACGAGAGTAAAAGTTTACCAACATTTTAAAAATCAAGCATTTTAAATCAATGCATTTTAAGCCAAAGCCTTTCTGTAGCCAATATGTCAAATTCAATGGCAAACATTGGTGGATGAATTACTGATTCAGCAATTAAAGGATATTTAAAAAAAGTTTAAGCCATGCCTAAAGTCCGCAAAGGACTCAAAGTTCCATAACACTTCAATGCAACCTTTCCCTTGAATTCTAAATATTTTACAATCTATAACCCATAATAAGCTCTATCGAGCAATCTTCTGGAACCCTCACAAAAAAAGTGCACAACTTTCACTGTTATTCTACCCTTTTGTCCTTGAGAAAAGTACTTCACTGTCCCAATGCAATGGGCAAAATTTTTTTTACTAAATGACAACGCTCACAGAGCACAATCCCTTCAATTAGAGGGAGGCTAATTCTCAGTTTAGCCTCAGTTGTGATGCTGAATGACAATTCTCCACTGATACCACTTATTAGCTGGCTATTTCTGCCTGGATCAGAGAAACTGGCCCAAATATGTGAAATCCAATGGGCCATGGACTTACATCAAAGTTGTTGAGGGCGTAGGCTAGCTCTCCTCCACCTGCAGGCTGGGAGAAGCCAGAGTCCTCGCTGCTGGTAGCCTGGGCTGCATTAGATATGCCGGAGACAGCGTGCTGCAGCTGCTTGTAGATGAGGTCCCGGTTGGCCTTGTACGCGGCCACGTCTGGATGCTGCAGGCAGGCACGTGAAGCTGTGTACAGCATGGGAACGTTCCTCTGAAGGACGCCGCGAGCTGCTGCCATTTGGTCTTTGTGATGGACGTCCTTGAGTTCCTGTCATACAAAGAGGGGGAAGGAGGAGAATTTAGGGGTGATGTTACAGCCCTGTCATATTAAGGACATTAAAGCACTCTGAAAGAGCAAAGCACCCCCCAAGGGCCAACACATGCTCATAATCAGATCATGAACGTACAGTTTTGCAAATCAGAAGCATTGAAACGTGCCATATGACCACTTCCGTTAAATGGAGACATTGGGTGTTTTGGTCATTTTGTCTACATTTTGAATTGTCGGCTTACGTAAAAATGAGTTAAATGGACTTTTTATTTTTAGCATTTCATGCCTTAAGTGCCACATTTTTAAGACATTGTGTCAAGTTGTCAAAAATAAATGTCCTGCTCCATTCACACTCTGTCTAGCTGTTTGAAAAGGGAATGCGTCCTGCGTGAACGCCCTCTAATCTCTAAAGTGTTGCTGTTGTTGCCCCATACTTAAAGTGTACAGTGTTGACACAAATTGCTGTCTGTCAGTACACAAGTTACAGCCCCCCCAAAAAAAACACTTTATGGCAGGTTTGTATAGAGTCTGGGAAGTCACCGGAATAAAAAAAAAAACAAGACCAACAAATCCATGGCCACAGATCTGCAATTCGTCCCCTCATTTTTATAACCTTACTCACAGATTCTTAAATGGTTCCCTCGGTTTAACAAATCTCACCCACTGATTAATCCGTACCCACGAAATTCCAACGCCTGTGCTCAGGTTTGCAAACCGTGCTTTCGGTTTTTCAATCCGTATGCACAAATTCATAAAACGTTTGAGTAGGCTATAGTTGACAGGATTATGATCAAAGAGGGTCCATTTTGGTTTTTCATGATCGATCATTGCTGTCAAACATGAAATATCCCTAGTAGGGTTGGTATACCGGTACTGGAATATATTTTATTATTTTAAACGTTATGAGATCATTATTTTGCTCATTTCGGTAATTGATTTGCTGCTGTGCTACCCAAACTGACATGAAACCGACAAATGTGACAACATTATCAACATCTCAATCAACATGCCCAAAACTAACAGGCTGTACGTTGTAGGTATTGAATGTTCGAATAGGCAAGGATTGAAAAGACGTGGGCAAGTCAGCTTTCCATCAGCTGTCCAAAAACGCAAGTGAAAGTGTTGTATCGCAGCGCGCATGATTCACAAAATGTTAAACTTAGAAGGGCTCAGTGTAGCATGAGAGGGGAAATCACACTGAATAAATAAAATGAACAGCTAAACTATATTCAAACGGAGAAATAACAGGGTTTCTGCAGGTTTCAGTAAGTCAAATTTAAGACCTTAAGACATTTTAAGACCATAAAGATTGAAATTTAAGACCTACACGACGCATTATCCAAGTTAGATAGATAGTTACCTCGGGATCATTAGAGTATCTATCTATCTATCTAGGATTATCTGATGTGTGTGTGTGAGAGAGGTAGATATTTTTTTTTATAGAAAATTGTACTTTTGCATATTATACTGTAAAAACACAATTATTGTTGATTTTAGTTGATCATAGTTGATCATAACTAGAGAGGAAATGATGAGATGATTAAAGTGACCAAAATTATCACGGTTATCACAGAATTCTGCAAAGTACTAATACTACAGAATGAAGTCAATTCAACAAGTTTTATACATGTCGAAAAACAGCAAATAAAAAATGTATTAGCATCAATATGCACTTTTTGTTTACGTAAACATTAAAATACCATTAAAAATGACGGCCAGATTTTAAAAGAGTGTCTTGCAACATGTTATCTACTAACATGTACAAGTTCAAATAAAGTTTTGACAAAGGTTTTAAACAAAGATAAACCTCATATTTCAGCCTTTAAATATTTTTTTATAAAAAGAATGAGTCAAAAAATATAAATTACTGACATTTACACATTGGCTTATATTTATTAGTAGTGTTTGGGTGCACCCCCATCCTTCATGTTGACTGAGCGTTCAATGTTGTTATGGAAAGGGGTGATTGGTTGGTTCCTGTCACATGACCTGCGGCATTCTGAAAAGTTTTTCACATCTCGTTGCGCCTGGCAAAAAAATTAGCGCGTCGCTTCAATTATGAGTGCGCTTGCCGCGCGCCTACATTTGAACAAACTTGAGCGCGCAAAAGACGCGATATGTGAACGGCCTCTGGCGAGCTAGCTCATATCAAGCCACGAGCTATTGGTAGCACGCGAGCGACGTGTTGGAGACCCCTGCTCTAGAGCTCCGCTTTGTAGGCTACAACTCCATACTTTTTTGCTACTTTGTAATAACTTTCTGCGTTTCTGGAAATGAACACTGAGGGTAAACACTTTTTTAGACCTGACTAAATAAAATTTAAGACCTAGGATGAAAATCTGGCCGTTTTTAAGACTTTTTAAGGCCTTAAATTTAAAGTTCAGAATTTTAGACTTTTTAAGACCCCATGGAAACCCTGAAATAATTAGCATTGTCAAGATACTATAATCTCTCTCAAATAGAGAAACACTGTTCATTCTATTAATAAGTGAGCTCACCTGGAAAATTCATCCTGAAATCCATCACTGTCGACTACCGCTTAACCTGATAAGCCCAAAAAAATCCCAAAGACCCAATTCTCATTTCATTTAAATGCATTTTGTCACTCTAACTGCTCCAATCCACTCGTGCTTCCCCCTCCCAGACCGGTACTATGATGATTGTTTGTGGTTATACGCCTAAAATCGTCAACCAGAGCTACATAGCTCCTTGTTCCACATGTGGGCGGAGGAAGTGATGATATTTAAAGTCAGTATATCCTAGGGGTGTAAGCAAGGCCGCATTAATGCACAGGCTTACCTGGGCTGAAGCCCAGGGGCCTCCCAAGTTCAGGGGCCTCCCATGTTCAGGTTCATGATGAGCTGAAAAGGTCATATTGTTTGGTAACTTGTCAGGTTTTCTGTCAATCAATCTAATCGCAAGTTACATGTCTGCTGATTAAGTGACCCACGTGGCCCCATAAACCCCGTTCACACAGCCAGCGATTTTGTCGCTGTATGTCGCTAGTCTCTATACTGTGAAGTCGCTTGTGGGCGTTGGTAGTGCTGTCGCTCTAATGTTATTGGTAGACTGCTCGTCTGGCCACATCTATACAAAACACCATCACAAGTGATACAACTATATTTTAATTTGACTAGGAATTAGGAATTAAACAGTATGCTGTTGGGAGAGTGTTTTTATATTACCACACAGCAGTGTTCAGTGGATTAAATAAATTTCGAGATTAACGATCGATCAATCTACAAATTAAACTCACTCATACTGTCATAAATTACTAAAACGTCATCCAAATTTGACAAATAATAAATTTTCTTGTCCCTAATAGTCAACAATGCAGGGGAAACTGTAAAATGAACTGCAGTAGTGCTAAACTTGCATCATAAAACTACAACACTCGAACTATAAATGTATGAATTAAACTCACTGAGACTGTCGGCAGTTTCTTTTCCATGCATCATTTTATTATATCCATGTTTGTGGTTAGTTACAGTCAAATAATATAAAACAGTGAAATCGCCCTCGAACTCTTCTGTCTTGCCTGCACTGCACTCCAGACGGTGACGGGAGCTGAGCTCCACTGAAAGGCTTCTTTCCTATTGGTTGTCGCTCGCGAAAATCGCTTCTCATTTGCATAAAGTGGAAATTTCTCAACTGTGATGTAGATTACCAAGATATTATACTTTTTTTAAATGTGACTCTATAAATCGAGGGGATGGGGGGCCTACAAAACCTCTCAGCCCCTCTCAGCAAACCCAGCTCACAAGATGATAGAATTAAACCAGCTCCTGCCGCGTTGTTCAGAGCTAAAAGTGTGGACCACTGCTTCCACTCTAAAGAAACCACTAAGGAGATCGACAAGAGTCATGCTGTTTGCAAAATAAGCCACACTAAAATATAATACTCTGGAAACGCATTGAATCTAAGCTCACTTAGAATATGTAAATATGTACTGTACACTTTCCTCTCAATAACAACAAAAAGGACTGCAGTGAGAAAACAATTAATGACGACAATGTCAAATATGTTCGCACGAGCTCTGCAATTCAGCACTCCAGTCACATCACGTTTATTTCTTTCACGTGTCACGTGCACACTTTCTGTAATATAAAAACTGCGAACCTTTAAAGCAGGATCCAAGAAAATACTTTTTTATACAGTGCTATGCATAAGTTTAGACACCCATGCTAAAGTTGACTAAAAAGAGGAATAAAAAAATAATCTTTTGGAAATTGAACTTAATGCCTTAATTAAAAAAAATTGGAAAAATCCAACCTTTAAGGACACCAATTTTCTTTGTGAATGAATAATGTATCGTAAATAAATAAATGTTCTTCCTTAAAATACAGGGTGCATAAGTCTGGACACCCCTATGTTAAAAAAAATTATTTTTAAAGGCCAGTTACTTCATGGATCCAGGATAATATGCATCCTGATAAAGTTCCCTTGGCCTTTGGAATTAAAATAGCCCCACATCATCACATAGCCTTCACCATACCTAGAGATTGGCATAGAGTACTTTCCATAAGATCATCTCTCAATGCAAATCAAACCAGCTATTAGGCTAACTGAAATAAAACCATGCCAATCTCTAGGTATGGTGAAGGCTATGTGATGATGTGGGGCTATTTTAATTCCAAAGGCCAAGGGAACTTTATCAGGATGCATATTATCCTGGATCCATGAAGTAACTGGCCTTTAAAAATAAAAATCTGCCTGCCTCTATGGGAATTTAACATAGGGGTGTCCAGACATATGCACCCGGTATTTTAAGGAAGAACATTTATTTATTTACGATACATTATTCATTCACAAAGAAAATTGGTGTCCTTAAAGGTTGGATTTTTCCAAAAAAATTTAATTAAGGCATTAAGTTCAATTTCCAAAAGATGATTTTTTATTCCTCTTTTTAGTCAACTTTAGCATGGGTGTCTAAACTTATGCATAGCACTGTATTATATTATATTATATTGGGGGGCGCAGTCCCTTCAAAAACAAAAGTAATCCACTGTGTCTCCAGCAGCTCGTATGTCGGGAGTAAATGACGACTGCTATGTTCATTCTTACATCCAACAACAATACACCTCAATCGCTTAGAAGTTCTTGTCTACACCCGCTCTGGTGTCAAAACAATGGCGGACTATGTACAGCTCAGTAGTGTTGTCAAAAGACCCGGTACTTCGGTACTAATTTTTTTTAAACGTCACGGTACCAGGTTTTCTCAAACCCGGTACTTGATGCGCGTGCATGCCCGAAGCGCGTGCAGTTGCGTCCTCTTCATAAAAGCGCTGATGGCGATCGGCGGTGCTGCTGCTGATGTGGTGCTGATGTTTTTGCGCGTGCAGATACGTTATTTCAAATGGCGCGCGGCAAGCGCGCTCATAATAGAAGCGGCGCGCTCGCTTTTCCATGTGCGTTCACGGATGTATAGCAACGACAGACGCCACGGGAGTACAAACGCTTGTGCGAACTGCGCTCTCTATGACGACGAGGAAGTGTGACATAGGCCTATTAATTGATTTCTAGCCCTTGCATTAGCTTTACTACTAGATATATTTATGGAGATGTGAAATAAAAAGCCGATATCAGTCCGTCAGAAAAGCAGTTCTAGTCTTATTCTTGGCTGGATAACTCTTAGCAGGTTTAAAAAGCCCTTTTAAAGTTAAATATGAATACAGTTTTGGATTAAATAAAAGTATAGTCAAGTCAAATAAAACATTTTATCTCCTGTATAGTTTGGTAATGCTACAATAAGATACCATTCATTAACATCACTTAATGTGTTATCTAACATAACACATTGAGTGAACAATATATTTTTACAACATTATGTTTGTGAATTTTATTTAATACAAAACACTTGATTGGTCATGTTTGTTCACTTCATTCATTGTGCATTAAATAATGTTAACAGAAATAATGTTAACTTTTGATTTTAAAAATGTATTTTTAAATTAACCCCTAAAGGAGAATAATTGCGACAGTATATAACTATTGTTTTTTTTTGTTAGGTCATTTTATCTAATGTTATCTAACAAATGGAATCTTATGTAAAGTGTTTTTAATACTACAGTTTCCATCTTTGTGATATAGCCTACACTTTAATATAATTATGTAAATTTAATCTAAATTAAGCTTTGGTACCGAAATTGGTACCGAGAACCGTGGATTTTCACTGGTATCGGTACCAAATACTGAAATTTTGGTACCGTGACAACACTACAGCTCAGTCAGGGCGGATCTATGCTAAAATGGCAGTGTCCGTCGACAGTTGTGGGAGGGGCCTGAATCTGCGAACAGCTTGTTCTGACACAGCGCTTATGATTTATGGGGATCAAAAAAAAAAAAAAAAGCAATGGGTGGATTTGTCATGTAAAA
Organism: Leuciscus leuciscus; assembly: GCF_965113295.1. Lineage (NCBI taxonomy): Eukaryota > Metazoa > Chordata > Actinopteri > Cypriniformes > Leuciscidae > Leuciscus > Leuciscus leuciscus. The sequence goes on from NC_138732.1 coordinate 10,583,528, forward strand.
GTGAATTTTGCACAATATGTCCCCTTTAAAACAATCTACAGCATTACTGTAACATCTGTGGTATTACTTATTTTAAAAAAATAATAAAAAAAACTGACATTCAACAGAGAGTTTAATTATTAGGTATAAAAAGCTTGAATGATGACAAAACGGTAATCGGTATCGGCTGCAATTAAATGGGTTTTTTGCTCATGTTTTATGCATATGGTGGTGTGTACTTTTGACAGTTTTTTTATTTTTATTAGATCTTCCACAAAAAAAATAAAAATAATTTAATACCCGTATCGTTATATGTATCGTACTGCCAGATTTTTGGTGATACACAGCCATAGTACATCCCTGAATGAAATTAGATCTCTTAACATTGGGTGCGAGGAGTGGCTGCATTTTACCTGCTGCCTCTTGGCCGCCATCACATTCAGTCTGTCCACCTCTGGTTTCAGAGCTTTGTACTGAATACCCAGGTCCTGCTCAGTGCCGGCATTACGCACCTTCACCAGGCTCTCCTCCACCTGTGGAGTCAAGTACAATACGCCATTAAAGAAAAGAAGCCTTAATGTCTCTCATTATATTTATTTTAGACCATATATTACGTGTGACATCTGAAATTCATATATGTTTATCCTGCTGGCTTTGTATTCGTTACTCATCATAAAACTATTTTAAGGTCCTTTAGGTGACATGAATATTTATTAAAAAAAGAACAGAAAGGACTGGCAGGCATCAATATGAAATTACTGCACTGAAAAATGATTAGTGACATAACCAGTGAGCCAGAAAATGCCCCCTACATTCAATTTGTGATCACTGCACCTCATTCAACCACAAAAGTAAAAGCGAAAGAAAAATGCCAAATAATAATGTCCAACTCTATCATGATTTCTCCTTTCATTGTTTATTCTAATTAATTCAACAAAATGCATTAGACAAATCATTAGTACATTAGTCAAAATAAGACAAAAGAAATGATTTCATGGTCACGCAAGCATACTCAAAGCTTCATTTGATCATTCAAGCTGAACTTACAGAACAATTCAATGAAGAAAAAAAAAAAAAGGCAAGAAAAACAGCGCCTACTCTTTTACAAGGCGGCTTCTGCTTCTACTTGCACATACGTCCATCGTAAACTTAACGCGAGAAACACTGGCATAAAAATCTAATTGTAACACTAAACATTTTTTTTATATATATCCACCTTTATCATACATTTCCAATGAAATCTCAGAGGGATGTTTTTCACAGCCGTGCCAGCATGGTCAAATTAATTAATTCACAAACGTGAGAAGACCTCTCTACAGTGCATAAAGGACTACACAGTGCGATTCAATAACATGTTGCTTGCAGAAACAGAAAGTGAATGTAATCTAGTTTGTACCAACAACATATAGACTAAATGCAAACAAATCTAATTTAAAATCTAGGCGTACGAGACAAAGTGATGGCTACAGTAAGGCTTGGAACATGCAGCGTTTTCTTTTTTATATGAAGTGTTTTTATTCACACACAGTAACAGTGTTTGCTGTGCAAGTAATTACTGCTGGAGGAAGTTCAATAAGAGTTAGGCAATAAAGCCTGAGGGCAATAAAAGTACTGACACCAGCACAGATGATGAAGGAGGTGAATAGGACAAAACTCGGGTGTCTTTGTTTATTCTTTATTCAGCCTTCTGGACCAAAGCCAGTTCCCTATGGTACTCCCTTCGGCTTTAGCTTTTTCCTCAGAATCAGAGACTGACGAGGGCTAGAGATAATGAAGTGGGCTATAAAAAGAAATACAGCAAGTTCCATTTGTGACTGGATTCCGCGATTTCGTTTAATATTTTCCGCATCGGAACTTCGAAGTTTATTTGAAACAGAAATTGATCACATCATTATAAATGTCTTTACTGTCACTTTTGAGCGATTTAATACATCCTTGCAGAATAAAAATATTAAATTCTTTATAAAAAAGCATACTGAAACTAAACTTTTAAACAGTAGTGTATGTGAGATTGAGAAAACAATGATATTTTGTTTCACTTTTAGGTCAAACAACTCGAGGAGTAAAAATGTGTGCATGTGTCTCACCAGTTTGAGCTGAAGCAGAAGCTGGTACACGTCAGCCATGTCCGCCAGTACAAGCAGATGAGTGACAGCAGAAAGAAGGGCACGTGCAGCACGGACCATATTGCCTCTCTTAACTGAAGAACAGGGATCCTCTGCAAACTCTCCTGAGGCCATCTTCATGGAGTCTCCTACAGAAAAAGATTTATACACAAAGTCTCATAATTAGTTTTAATTTGTTCTTTCGTAGCTCATGATGCAAGAGCAGCAAGGTCAAGGAAATGTTCATTTCCCAATGTGGAAGACGACATAACTCAACATCTGATGACACAATTACTTCCAAAGCCGCCCTTTGAAATGCTTCGAAATGCAATGAATTATTGTCCGTTATTTGATTAAATTCTGCCTCTATTAATTGACAATGATAATGCAGTCCAAGGTCGTTTGCGAGACCACACGAACACACTACAGCACGATATACAGATGTTGCTACAGAGGCTCTTTAGTGGCAACCTGGCCACACAAACCCAGTAAACACAGGGCTCGAATTTTGGCGTGGTATTGCGCATAATTTTAATAATTCCTGCAGGTCTCCCACTTATAATACAGGAAATTCCCCCACAAACGTTGATTCACTTTAGTTTGTAGATTGTATGAGTAAATTAATCAACAGATTATAAAATCAAATCAATCATTTTAAAGTTTTCTGTGAGACAATTTCACAAACAGCATGAGAGATTCAGTGGTGCTGCGTCTTCTCTCTCTCTCAAAATGGCTTGCACAAGGCAAGCATCAAGCGCTGCAGGCGACGATACTAGACCCTCGCGTTTAGGAGTCGGGACTTCACGGAATTGTGACTTGCACAATCGGGCCAGCAGTGCATCGTAACCAAAGTTTATAATTTTCACGTCTTGTGAAGTCTTACCAGTCTTATCAGTTTAAACATTCAAGTGATTTTAAACTATCCTGTACTCCTGAGTATTCTCTTATCCCATCAGCGCTCTCTGAGAGATGTTTTTCTCTGCACACATACATGCATTAAAGCCGCCTCACAAACAACAATTTTTCGTGATTATTTCACTTTAACGGGGGAAAAAAACAAAATTGTGTCAAATTTGGTCTTGCCAGAATACTCGCAAACACAGTCGGTTATGTCTTAAGCATAAAACGCTGACAGTGTGACAGACAGAATAATGAAACAGTAATGAATCCGTACACTAGCTCTAAAAGTGACAGCAGTCATATGCGTCTGTCATTAATGTTGTCGTCAAAACAACAAAAGATAGTTTTAATTGTAAGGAATCAGAATGAATAGCCTATGGATTTAATTTAGTCAGGACTAAAAGACTATCAGTGTTATTTTACATTTGATTACTTTTTTCAGTTTCTGTAGTATTTCTGAACACTGTTACACCTACCCAAAAACATTTTGTTTACTTTATTTTGTATTCATTTTTGCTACTTTTTCTGCCCCCCCAATTCCCAACAATTAAACCAACAATTCAAGTGATAGGTCTGATTCAGCCACCCCACAGTCTGTCATAGCCAACCACTACACACAAGAACAACTAACAAGGTGAAATATAGAGCTAATCACCAGAGCAGCGGGTGTTCATGTTCGAGGATAAATGCCAGTGGTTAGGGGGTGACGGGTTAATTGCATTAGGATGTCATTTTGTGAAATGCTAGATCGAGAGGAAATTCAGAAGCAGTGAAACACTGTGGTGAAAGCAAAAGCGCGATACATGTCTGCTCATAGCAGAGCTGTCTGACACATGCTAGCACACCAAACGAGTTCTTTCAGTGAAGGTCGAGTCCCCGGGATAACACGGATGTCTTATCTGATGTGCCTGCGAAAGGGTCATCACTTGCTTCACATCCCAGTCGGCTCATGTTGAAACCTTTTCAATGCGTTAAAGCAGAGCATTTTAACAGCAGCTTAAAATATCGAAATGAATGAGCGGTGTCATACAACCACAAGTCTCTGGTTGTTTTTTTCGAATGTGTCGACAAATGAAACTGAACACAATCATGCAGATCTCCGCATCCCACTCAAGTCAAGCATAAAAATAAAAAAGCTTGCAATGAAAGCAGCCAAGAGTGCAAGTAATGGCCAAGTTCATAACTAGCCTGAACTGAAATTGACTCAATGAAAAGAGAGAAAAATCTATTTGATGAGGCACTGAGTAAGAGCTATGTGCTCAGGAGGGGGTCTCATTCTTTCCTTTGTTGATGTTTGGAAAAATGTGCAGTGTTCCCTGGTAACAGGAAGCAAGTCTCACAGAATGATGGCAATCTAAAAAACAAGATTTTCTGGGTTATTGCGCAAGCAGTGGTTTCCACAGACGCTGAATAGCAGCTCAAAGACCCTTTCTATTTTTACCCATCACTTAAAAAAAAGATTCGTCTGACAATAGACCACAAAAAAAAAACAGGAAAACTAAGGACTCCGAGACTGTCATTCCTTCCAGAGGGCGCAATCAATAAGACCATTTTCACGGGCCTGATAGTGATCAGTGCACCCATAACAAACTCACATCTATCACTTATAAGGTAGCGCTCACAAGAGGACCACAGTGGCTTTTGATGAAATGTTGAAAGTGGACATCTAAAGAAGGCACAATGAGCATCCAGATACCTTGCAGGGAAGGCAGACAGCATTCTCATTCCCACCATCCTTCATTGCCCCGTTGAAAAGGTGAGAAGCAATCAAAATAGGTTTCTAAATAAGACACATTCCACCCAGAAGACATGCTAATGTTGCACATATACATGCAGCAGACAACTCTGGAGCTGTTAGGGAGAAAATCGTTCAAGGATTCAGTGGTTTCTAACGTGCATTACGCAACGATTACATTTGCCCGGCTTGCAGAACAGCTGGGTACCAGGATCTCTTTTCAATCTAGGGAAGCTTTAACTCCACTCAATGGTGGCATTATCAGTCGAACCATGCATGGTCGAGCAAAACTGCATAGCTGACAGTCTACGGCACCAGCGTGCAACAGTGTCTGGATTCCACAGCCAATGACAGCATACCAAAACCGAAGTGACATTCCCCGGCATCACAGCAGTGTGCTGGCCGGCGCTTGACAGATTTTACAGCCTAAACCAAGCCAATAAACACTGAGTGCCGAGTCTGAAACTGACAAAGATGTTATTCCAACAAGTAATAAGTGGGTTGAGCCTGCAGTCTGCATCTCAGAAGTACGACATGCCACACTAATTCCAGAAGAAGGGGGCATTCCAAGTCGAAAAGCTCATGTCAGCCATTCACTTCGATGAGAATGTATGGTGATGACTTTATGGTTACAGGTTATTTGTCACATGCCAACAGAAGGCAACAGACTTTACATGAAGTCTCACTCCACATCTGACACCACCCTTGACAACTGGCAGACTCTGTGTAAATATGCAAGTTTTGTGCTTCTTTACACATCTTTGGCAACCGAGCATAAATAAAAATATCTTGATGGATCAGCGCAGCAAGTCAAGGCAAGCTGTTCACTAATGAAAGTGACAATCCCTTCTTAGCACAGGTAGCATAGCCATATACCTAGAATTAGTTAGCATAGGTGTCAAAAAATGTCAGGAAAATGTACTTTGCACCGTAAAATGAAGGCCTCCAAACTCATGCTGATATGATGAGGCTATCGCATCTTATTAAAATGAGCCAAACGAAAATGTGCACTAACTAGAGTGTAGCGGGGTCCGCATATCAATATCAGCAGGATTTTTAATCAAAAATGCATGGCAAACAAGACATGAATAAATGAGTCGTTGTGCAATTTGACAGGGTTAAACCCTTCTATTAACCTGCCTTCTCTATCCTCTTTCTGCAAGAAGACACGGCAGAGATGTTCTGTAATGAGAACAAACAACATGAGATTGAATGAGGGGATATAGAGAACAACAGTCTTGGAGGAAGTACACACTCCATTGCATGATAGCAGCAACTCTGATAGTACAAGCCAAGCCCTCTTAATTCAAAAATCCATCCAGTCATGCAGATAAGCACAGACAGATAGTAAAAACAGGAAATGAAACCACTCATTAAAGCCATTATTTAAATTAGGATATTTCAAATGTTTATTGTAATAGTTTCAATGGCGGCAGCCACTTTTTAACTCTTTTAACAGTGTTATCATCAAGACTGTGTTAACTCAGATTTCACAAATCGATTCGATACTTATTCACAAGCTAGTAATGCGATACAATTTTTTATCCGAATACCGTATACAAGATATCACTAACAGGTTAAATAAAATTACAATTAACATGTAATATACTGCAAATATTTTGCAACATTTTATTTTTTTTAATATAGCTAACAATCAAGCTATGGACATTAAATGGCTTTCCTGAGATAAATGTAATGTGTGACATGTTATTTACAAGCTGTTGTATTGAGATCTTTACGTGGTTAAAACCAATGGAATGATTACATGAGACATGATACATAATCAGTAAGTTGTACTGTTTGTTTCAATAAACCTTCAAAAGTTATTCATATTTATTTTGTGCTAGAACTAGTAGAAAAGGGGAGAAGATGATCAGTTCACATGCGCATAGTGCTGTGAATTTATTATGAAATTGACAGAATTTAGACAGCAAAGTAACAGCATAAAGCTTATTGCGATAATTGGATGGTGGTGCGCTACAAATAATGTTAAGTTGTTCACACATCACCAGAAAACAGCATAGAATAAAAGACTGATATTGGAATTTAAGAATTTATAACAGTTCATCAAACTGATTAATCTATATTGTCAACCCAGCCCTAGTTAGCAGCCTTCTCTTTTTTGCTTACCTTGCTTACGGACATCCTCCACCGCTGCAGTCAGCTCGTCCTTTAAGAACTGGCTCTCTTTAGCAATCTTCTCGCCTTTCTCCAGGAAGTTCAGGGTTGCTGTCTCTACAGAGGCTGCCAGAACATGAGCCTTCTTGGAGCGCCCCTTCTTCTTGTTGGATGGGCCTTTGTTGCTGGAGTTCACAAGTGTGGTGACCTGCAAACAATGCAAAAAAAAAACAAGGAAAACTGTGAATTTGGTGATTAATACAGCAACTGAGTGTGAAACCTGAAAAAGCAGCCTGACCTGTGTAACCAAGGGCTCAAGCAGTCTTTCCACCGCCAGTGTGCGGATCTCCAGGCTCTTGGGATCCCATTTGAAGTTGATGTTTGCTGTGTTAATGCTCGTCATGTTTCTGAGGAGAGAAAAAGCAATCAATGGATTAAAAAGGGTAGTGAGACAAATAAGCAGCCTGGGGCTATGTCTTTTATCAAATCAAATGTCACATGACAGATTCATGCGTACGCAAATACTAATGATGTAAATATTCCACACAGTTAACCAAAACTCATACTCATGCCGTCTGAGTAGCTCTGTTGCCCACTCTTATTTTCTATTCAAACAGTGAACACAGTTGTATTGATCAGCAATCTTGCACTGAAGGACAGGGATAATCAGCCTACCCTGAGGGCTCTGCGGTTGTTGCAGGGGTCTGTCTGCACTAGACAGCCACACTAAATGGACATTGTTTGCTATATAGGTCAGGGAATGCAGACAAAATGGGCGAGGTCAGTGTTGCATGACCAACACATTGCGAATAAAACCTTTGAATTCAAATGTGTCCTACAAAAAGTTAGGACACTCGACTTTGGCCTAAGAAAACGGAATAATACACAAGTAACTGAATAATACACAAGTACTTTTATAATAAGTATAAAAGTACTAAAGTACTTTAAAGTACTTTTAAAAACTACACAAAATAAATAAGAATTAAAGCTGCAAGCAGCATTTATCGGGGTTCAAGCATTTAAGGCCTTTAAGCACATAAGCATTTAAGACATTAAGTTTTATTTAGCAAACTTTTAACCACTGAAATAATAGATGGAAAAATCCATTTACAGCCAATAAAGGCAATTTACCATAGGAAATATGTGGTTTTCAAACCTTTTTGCCAGTTATAGCGCCACCTATGGTCCAATCTCCATGAAACTCTGCATGCTTCTTCACCATGTTATGACACATATGCCCACCAATTTTCGTGAAGTTCTGAGTTTTCATTTATGATTTATAGGCATTTTTGTGTATTTTGCCACGCCCCTTTTATAAATTACCCTATTACAGCCACCCAAATGCAAAAGTTCAACTTTTTTTCGATAATTATTGATCTAGAGAGTCCAGAGAATTGTCCTAGACTGGTCTGGTTCCGATCGGGCGAAAAACCAGGGACTAGTTCGCAAAAGTAGGTTTTTAACATATTCATGAATATTTAATGAACGGTTTGATTGACAGCAATAGTTCTTGAGGCAAAGTTGTTCAGCATGAGCAGATCTATCAGATGAAATGCTTTTTGTGATGATAAATGTAACACCACGTGATTACAGAGCCATAAAACTCGTTAGCGCCAACTGGTGGCCGATTTCTTTCAAAATTCTTACAGACCTCTAGGGGCTTGAGCCGAACATGCCCACCGAGTTTCGCTCCGATCGGACTTCGTTAACGGTGCTCAAACCTCATTGGCCAATGGCGGCCATGTTTTTTGAGATACGCCAATATCCTTTTAGACATACATGGCCCCTTGGGCCAAGACACGGCATACCAAATTTCAAGTCATTCGGAAAAACGGTCAGGTGTCTATACGTTTTTTTTGTTTTATAGCGCCACCATGAGGCCAATCGACGCAATTTTTTTACTGTGACCTCAAATTGACCTCCTACATATGTGTACCAAGTTTGGTGAAGATATCTCATTTCGTTCACGAGTTATAACAATTTTAGTAAAACTGACTCCGCCTCCTTCGAACATTTTGGCGCCCCATAGCGACCATGAATCGAAATTTCAAATTTTTTTCGATAATTATTGATAGTCAGACTCCAGAGAACATTTCTGCACTAGTTTGGTTCCGATCGGACAAAAAACCACAGACTAGTTCGCAAAAGTAGGTTTTTGACAAAATTCAAAATGGCGGAAAAATTTGCCTACCGGAAATGAAATCGGAGATATACGTTTTGTCCGACTTGAGCCAAGGATTACAGTGATATAAGACACTTGAGTCTACGACAAACCGTCTAGGAGTTATTAGCGATTTTATACTTTTGCTTACTATAGCGCCACCTATTGGCCAATCGGGGTCATAATTTGATAACCTCTCCTCGATTTTTGTACTACCATCTGGCAAAGTTTCAAGGTTCCAGCTCTTACGGTTTGGGCTGCACGATGCGTTTTACGGCGGAAGAATAATAATAAAAATCCTTACAATTACAATAGGGTTTCAGCACTTCGTGCTTGAACCCCTAATAATTTTCACATATTCAGGGCAGGCTCAATTTGGTGGAAAATATTGCTACTTAGGCCTAGTCCACACGGACACGGGTATTTTTATAACCAGAGTTTTTCCTCCTGCGTTTCAAAAAAATCCCGTCCACACATGCTTGAAATCTCCGCCTACATGACAACGCAAAAACACGCTATCACGCGCTGTCAAGAGCATGCCACACCAGCAGGTGGCGATATAACCCTAATCATAAAGCCACGTTGGCCAATCAGAAGCAAAAACCCCGGTTTTACTGTCTACAGTCTCTACACGACAACACTGCAACCAGCGTTTCTGAAAATCCTCACCCTGGCAGGGGTTTTCAAAAATGTTCGGTTTCAGTGACCTGATACTGCGTTTCCGTGTGGACGAACAGCCGAACCGCGTAAAAAAAGTCACGGTTATAAAAATACCCATGTCCGTGTGGACAAGGCCTTAGATAGAACTGGCTTGTTACCATCAACAACAGAAAAACCACTTGGGAGGAACACAAGCTTGTGTACTTTAAAACATCAAATAGCATTCTTTACATTCCAATAGAGTGCATTAGTCAGGTTCCGGCTGTAAATATACAATATAGCCTAGGCCTTCATTTTCTAAATAGGGGAATTTATTTTTATACATTTTATAAACTGTTAAAGACAGACCGTTAAATAAATAAATAAACATATATTCAATATCACATTTGAAATTCCATCAAGAACAACAAGTGTCTTGGTTTAGATGGTAACTGATTCTTTTTATATAATATATATATACACACACACATTTAACATATTAACCATTGGAATTTAGGATGTTTAAAAACAAAATTGTATGTCTTTGCTATTCCACATGAAATAGCCTAATTGTTCTTAATTAGTCATATATATCTAATCATATATAATATATAAAAATGTCCATGCCAGCACTGCTTGTCTGTGAAAGCTGGCCACTTTAACAGGAATTTTTGTCAACAGAAAAATTGCACTTCCATAAAGAGTGTAGATACCCACAAGAGTATTAAATGATAATTAGGAAATGCATTCCAAAGACTTTCTCTATTCTTCATTAACTCCATCAACCATTTAGTTTTGAAAGTGTCATTAAGTGGACTATAATCTAAGACCTCAAGTCTTAGGGTTACAACTTACCTCCTTTTTTTATATAATCTGTCTTTTTTTTTTCTCCAAATAATGTTAAAGTATCTTGTCTAAATTCTTAATCACCTTAGGAGGCACGTCAAATGATAAAGATGTGTACAGATTTTTCCTCTTTGACAATAATACCATTCTAAATATTGATATATCGCCTCATTAACCACAAACTATATTTCTTTGTTTTTTCAATAATTGGTTTAAAATTGAACTGACTCCTCCATTTTTACAAATTACTACACAGAGATATGTTAATTGGTGTTTAACTTAAATATTTTCTATTTCTGTTGAAGAACAATCTTTGAGAGTTTTTCGCACAAAACTCATCCGGGTAACCGAAACCGGTGCTACCTTCATGTATTGCGTCACACCGCGGACTCGCCCACTCTTATTTCACAATATTTTTGTACATTTTAAGTAACTTTTTCCTTTGCGACAACGTTGAGAATGTACATGTAAAATACTAAAATAAATTCAAATCTGTCCAAGTAATTATTCATTTGGCGAGTAACTTAGCCGTGAAATAAACGGGATAATGTACTTTCACTTCCCTTCCATAATAACCAGCTGACTGACTGTAGCAGCTACATTATTAACGTTACATATCAGGCAGGCTTAGAGAGAAATATTATCAGGTTGTACTTTAATCATAAGTATTGTATATTTGGTAGACAACACATTATTTCAGTAGACAACAACATACTGTCTGAATCCTGTATCATTAAACTGCGAAGGGCAGAACTCACAGGAAGGGCCTGATCCCTAGTTTGTGGTTTAGGCGGAGCCCTAAACTCCTCGTATGGATTTTATATTTCTCAAACGCCTTGGCTTAACCTATCATCATCGGCGATTTAAAATAGTCAACCATCCACAAAACGCATACGATAACATTTCAATGGCCTGTTGATCAAAAACACCTTCAAGAATAAAACTCCCGACACATTTGTCCTGATACGAGACGTGCAGCTAACGGCTAACAACTAACGTTAGCATTCCCACCAAAGTTTCCAGGATAGCTTCTGTTTAATACTTTAAGAAGTTATAAACTTTTTTTGTCCTTTCGTTACGATTCTAAATTCGTCAAAGGATAATTAACAAGACGTTTACAAGAAAAAAAAACTGGTGTTAATTCAGTGAAATATGAAACGACAGAGAAATATCCCAAACATTCCATGAAGTTGGGAAACGAGCTAACAGTGTAGTCACACACTCAAATTCCGCATTTTGTCTCTTATATTCACAATAGAGACACATACTGAACCAGTTATGAGGCAAATTTACTTTTCTGTGAGTTATTAATGCAAATAATGCCATTTAAACTACCTAGACAAAGGCAAACTCTACTCACCAGACTGTTTGAAATTCCTGTCAGATTCAAAATGGAGGGATGAGACTTTTAAAATACTGTGGTAAAGTTTTTCTGCGTGTTTAATCCCTCCCAGCGGCTAAACAAAAGCCAAACGATATAATCCACTAAAACTTGACTAAAAGCGCCCGTTCGAGTAATAAATGGAAGAGTTCGTGAAGTGTTTAGGAGGAGTTTCGGTTTTTCCCGTGAGGTCAATGAGGAGGAGGATGATGGCGGATTCCCAGCAGTCAGTGTTATCAGGTGTGTTTGGGAGTGGCTCGAGAACTCGAGAAAAGTTCGTCTGAACGCGCAGTGGGGGGCATTAAAACACACTGGTATAAGATTAAAAGGTGTGAAGAGAGATTTGAATCTGTGAAGGGACTTTTTACATGGTTGTTGACTGAATTCAAAGGCGAAATGTGCATATTCTTTCTCTACTCATTATCAAGTTTCAGTTCAGCCCAGTTATGTGCTTTATTTATTGCCGTGGCAACAACAGTAGGCTAAATTTGTTTTACATTTGCATCATAACTTCTTAAATTAAGCATCAAGAGACAATAGGACTGCATAAAATACTCTATACAAAGAAAAGACAAATACATAATTAAGATTTATTTTAAAATAAAAAACAAGGATGAGCTTTAAATAACATAATGATAAAAGGAGGCAGACACAAGACTATCTATCTGTCTATCATTTGAAAAAGGAAGGACACCCTTTTGAATGATATGGTTTATGTATCAGGACATAATAAAAAATCATCTGGTCGTTTGTTGGTCTAAAAAAAATAAGCAAATACAACCTCAGATGAAAAACAACACATGACATATTACACCGTGTCATTATTTAACAAAAATAAAGCCAAAATGGAGAAGCCATGGGTGACAAACATATACACCCTGACCCTATGATTCAGTTGCTTGCAGAGCCCCTTTTAGCAGCAATAACTTGAAGTAATTGTTTTCTGTATGACTTTATCAGTCGCTCACATCGCTCTGGAGAAATTCTAGCTCGCTCTTTTTTACAACGTTTGTTTATGCACAGCTCTCTGAAGGTCAACCGGGTTGAGGTCTGGACTTTGACATGGGCCACTGCGACACCTTGATTCTTTTATTTTTCAGCAATTCTGTTGTAGATTTGCTGGTGTGCTTGTGATCATTGTCCCGTTGCATGACCCAATTTCGGCCATGCTTTAGCTGTTGGACAGATGGCCTCACATTTGACTCTAGAATACTGTGGTATACAGAGGAGTTCATGGTCGACTCAACGACTGCAAGGTGCCCAGGTCCTGTGACTGCAAAACAAGCCAAAATCATCACCCCTCCATCACCGTGCTTGAATGTTGGTATGAGGTGTTTGTGCTGATATGCCGTGTTTGGTTTTCGCCAAACGTGGCGCTGTTCATTATGGCCAAACATCTCCACTTTGGTCTCATCTGTCCAAAGGACATTGTTCCAAAAGTCTTATGGTTTGTTCAGATGCCACTTTGCAAACCAAAGCCATGCTGCCATGTTCATATTAGAGAGAAGAAGCTTTCTCCACAACATGCATTCCAAACATGCCATACTTCTCCAGTCTTTTTTCTAATTGTACTGTCATGAACTTGAACATTTAATATGTTAACTGAGGCCTGTAGTGTCTGAGATGTAGTTCTTGGGTTTTTTGCAGTTTCTCGGAGCATTGCACTGTCTGACCTTGGGGTAAATCTGCTGGGACGTCCGCTTCTGGGAAGATTGGCAACTGTCTTGAACTGTCTTTCCACTTGTGGATAATCTTCCTCACTGTAGAATGATTGACTTCAAATTGTTTGGACGTATAACCCTTCCCAGATTGATGGCAGCAACAATTGCTTCTCTAAGATCATTGTTGTTTTCTTTCCTCCCTGCTATTGTGTGAACACATACCTGAATACTCCAGACCAGCAAACTCTATCTATCTATCTATCTATCTATCTATCTATCTATCTATCTATCTATCTATCTATCTATCTATCTATCTATCTATCTATCCATCCAAGTTTAAAATATCTTCTTTAGCAACTTCGTGTTTAAATGACTTATTATTAATAATGATTTAATCTCAAGGTCAAATTAATCCTTTCTTATAAATCTATAAATGAAAAAGAGGGAGTAAGAAATGCAGTGAATATATGAGCAGCTGGTATGAGATTTTTTCCCCTCAGAACATAGTGCAGAGTGCAGCACAAGTGCGTCTGACTCATATAGGAAGTTATTGAGATGTGAGTCCCAGGCGAGTTCTAGCATGAATAGTAATAATCTTACATTTTCAGCAGTTTATATGAGGGCATAGTGCTCTCTCTACAATAAAGCCAAGTGGATGATAGTCATTTAATTTATTTTGTATATTCTAAGAATTCATAATGGAACTGCATTGAGTTTTATATTTTAGCTGGAATCGTAATAAAGTTATATTTTATGCAAGACTGTCGTATTCATCCTTGGAGCAGAGCGAATCTCATATTCAGTTTGAATGGTGGTCTCAAGTTATCCTCTCCATCAGTCAACAGAGGGAGAGAGAGGCCACTCTAGTGAAAGAGTAATACAACCATCATGAAAATCCCACCTTAACCTCTAGTGGAAATGATTACATCTATGCATGATATAGTTATGCTGACTATGTGTCATACAAGGCTGTGTTCGTGTGCTTGATAGTCCTTTTGGGGAGGGTGAACCGATGTGTGAGAGTATGACATAGACTATATGCACTGCTAAGCAATTTTGGTAAAGGAGGGGGCTGCTATGTGGATGACAAGTACTTTGTCTTCACAAGCCTGAATACCAATGTGAAATATAATGAGCAAATCTGCCAGACCCAAGTGTTTTTTCTTGGAGCTTAATGAAGTGGAGGAGCAATAAACAGGTTATTGGATGGGGCCAGATGTATTTAAAATGAACATGCGCATCTTACCCATAATGGTCGTACAAAAAAGATGACGGTGCATGAAAGCGGATGTTTTATTCTCTTCAATATGTTGTTTTTGCAGCTAGTCTGTCTGTGTTTTACTGTGTCATATGGCATTTTCTAATTTTCTCTTTATGGGAACATAAAACAGCATTGGGGTAATTGACAGCTGTGTTAATTTAGCCCTTAGAAATTCATATTTTCCGCAGGTTACGCATCTCACGGTTGTTGCCCGTCCGGTTCCCTAGAATGAAAATAAATAAATAACTCTCTGACAAATCAGGAGAAGCCAAGTGGTCATAATACCAATTAGATACACTCAGGAAATTGGTTTAGTGGTAGAGCACAGACAATAATCTAAACTCAGTGCTAAGGAAAAGAGAGTGCATTAACAACGATGACTTTTTGTTCTTCAGGCACTGGAAGAAGAAAAAGCCCACTAAATTAGTTGGTTGGACTACTAGACATTAATTAAGAACTTCCACAACCTCTGTGTTCAGTGTGGAGCCTTAAACCGCTTGCACTGATTTCAACTTATACCGGTCATTAAGGGGTGAGATCGAGGGCTGTGTAGAAAAGTAGCCTAAAACAGTAATGTCCCTCTGAATTTAACAAAAGTGCCCATTTTTAGCCATGAGCTTCCATTGAATAATTTATCCCTTTTCTTTGTATGTATAATGCTGCATAAAGCTCCGGTTTCAGTTTTAAAAGGTTGTGGCATAGTTCACCCTGAAATGAAATGTTGTTTGAAACCTGTATGACTTTCTTTCTTCTGTGGAGCATGAAAGAAGACATTTTGAACTGTCTTTGTTCATACAATAAATGTGACAGTAAATTATGACATAATTTAGATTTTTGGGTTTAAGCTATGCTTCTCAGGTGGTCAGTCGCATGCAGGTCTGTTCTTATATCTCAGACAGCAGGGGAAAAGCAATGCTAATTCCTAATGATGCAAATGTTATCATGCCTTGTTAGGATAGCAAAATAGCTTTAATAGGTAGGAAATAGTGCTTCTCTTATTTTGTTGTTGTTGATAACGGGCTGTGCATCCATTCAAACAGTATTTTGGCACAAAATCATTGGTTCACTTGGTTAAAGCTAGCCAAATTAGACAGATGCCAAAATGGACAGGTTGCTTGAGATCCCCACATCCTCAAAAACCATGCGCAAAACTATTAAGCTATAAAAAAAAAAAATATTACATTAAAAACGGGTTCACCTGCAGCTAGGATAAACATGGTTTGTGCCAACAACAATGTGTTTTGTGCAACGAATTATTTGCTGCCGAGAGCATGAAACCATCAAAATTCATGAGACCTTTAGAAACCAAAATCGTCTGCTTCCTTTTCAGCATGTCATGTTAATCATTTTGCATATTCCTGGACTTATGCGGTTCATAATGATATTGATACTTTTCAGTGTTTCATTTTATATACATTTTCTTACTGTTGTATGATAAAACAAATCGCTGAAACAAAACCAGCTGAGAACCACTGTCATTCGGTTCATGAACACATCCAAACTGCAGATGGAGTGATAATTATTGCATGTGTTAAATAATAAATCTTATTATGCAAAATAATAAGTAATCCTATGTGCAAAGAGGCTGCATATATGTGTTATAGATATCCACGGGTGTATTTTTGAAGGCAAAGCTTGTGATAAATTATTCCTTGTTATATGGAAGAATTGGACACGTCTGTCACTCTGAATAAATAATAAATTATCTCTATTGCAATCAACTGTTTAAAGTATCATGTCACTTATGGGGGCTAAGAATTTTTCCCGGGAAGGGGTTTGTGTGAGAATGTCTGTAATGACGACTTCACCACACCCTACTGAGTCATCCCTGCAGTCTCACATAGACCACTATGATGTCATCAGTGAGAGCCATTATCAGCATGGCACAGTCATTTCCATGGTCACAGCATTCCTCTGCTGTGATTAGTAACGTTTGGGGCCATGTTCGGAGTACATCACTCACAGCCAGCCCTGAAGCCATGGATCAGTACTGCCTTTCACACTAACAAGAGACTTAGAAAATCTGGGCTTCGTCCCATAAATACAAACAAATACAAATGAAACTTGGGAGTACTAGCACACAGAGTACTATGGAATAAATGATTATAATAAAGTGATCCTGTCCGCACTGAGATTTGATGTTTCTCATAATGAGGCCAATTGTGGACTGATAAACACGGCCCTGGAGAGAGTCTATTCTGCTAACGCAATGCTTGGGTGTTTTTTCGGGGGTTCAATCAAACCTTTGGGAATGATGTTGACATGGCTTTGCATTATTTAACAACTAACTGACATTTCTGAATCAAGCTCTGATGTCTGAAGTCTTTGATAGGGGTCTGGTGAGCGCCACCTTGTGGCTCATGCCTACATATAGTGGCCCGTTTTATCAGCAAAAATAAATGTCATTCCTAACTAAGCAAAGGCAACAAGAGGAACTATGTGCATTAAACCTGGAGCGAGAAATGTTTAGCGTGGAAATGTCAACTTTTCAGCTCTTTCCGAGTATCTCAATTCATCCATTCACGAGAACAGAACTAAAGGCTCTTTAAATACCGTTGTACCGTGTTGTTATGAGCAATTTAAGCTGTGACATTTAATAGAAGCTGGCCGGTCTGTTCTAGGGTTCGTGAGATAAATGTAATATTTGACATCATTTCTCATGCATGGATAAGATTCTCACTCAACGACTTATCAACTGAGGCCTGTTCATCACTGACGTGCCTCCGGCACTCTCCGCTATTAGGTTCATCTGTCGCGCAGCCCTATTTTGTAAAGCTTGTCACTTGGGAGCTGTTCCATTTTACTATAAGATCCACATGGGAGCTAGATTGAGAAGTAGGTGAGCGGGAGAGTTTAAAACACTGTGATGAAACTTGAAATAAACCATCATTGCATTTATTTTATTTTTGCGGCGCCTCATGCAGGTCCCTATGGGGTAATAGCAGTTTTCCCTACTTAGCTTATTATAGGATTTCGAATTGACTCCTGCTCAGTGCCGCAGATATTTAATTGTATTTTGCTTTGACTGGTGTGCAGTTATAGACGGTATAATGATCTTACCGGATGTTTACCATCCCTCTTGACTTAGAAGGAAGGAGTTAATGAGCTATTTATGGAGGGGTCACATATTTTCCATGTTGCCTTGTGAAGGTCTGGTTGGTAAATTGTCAGCGTTCCTGATAAGAAAGTGTCTTTGATTGGTAACAGACAGCATTTTCTCTGTCACACGCGTTTGTAGAAATAGGGGGATGAGGCAAATAGAGCATGGAGCAATTAATACCAGACCTAGTCGTCACTGATTTTCCGATAATAGGAACTAGAGTCTCTCATCGACTTGTGTGTAGGAACTGGACTGATTTTAATGTCAGAGTGTCTCTGACTGTCATAAATTTCTGCACATTTCCGCATTTCATGCTAGGCTGCCACAGAAACTGACATTCAAAGTATTTTGAAGTCAAGTGGCTTAGAGAAAAAAAGAGATTGTTGGAGTTGGAGAGAGAGAGACACTCATTTCCTGTTGAGCTGGGTCAATGCAAGGTTTTCTGATGGGTTCCTGGTGAGTCACTGCGGATTAATACAGCGGCTGTGAATATATTGAAGTTTGAGTTCATTTAGGGTCTCACTAGCCCAGTGTGATCAAGATCTATCTAACTTACTTCACAGGGCTTCTGCTTCCTTCAACCTATTATTGACATGAACTGCAGAGAATTATTGAACAGGATCAAAGAACACTGTAATTACGATTGCATTATGTCATGCGTATTTTTCATGACAATGAGTATCAATACAAAAGCCAGCTTGTTAAAAGCCTGATGATGACTTATTGGGCTCATAATAGGGCCATTATGAGCCTGTAAGTCACTTCAAGACAAAAGACACCCTCTCAACCTGTAAAATATAGGATTAAAGAGGGTTTCACAAATCTAAGGGATTTGAATTGAAATATAGCTTGCTGGTTTTAATGGTTTAGCTCACTTTTGCATTTTTTTGGTGTCCTAGGGGAGATGATGTGTGTGTGTGTGTGTGTGTGTGTGTGTGTGTGTGTGTGTGTGTGTGTGTGTGTGTGTGTGTGTGTGTGTGTGTGTGTGTGTGTGTGTGTGTGTGTGTGTGTGTGTGTGTGTGTGTGTGTGTGTGTGTGTGTGTGTGTGTGTGTGTGTGTGTGTGTGTGTGTGTGTACAAAATGTATGTATATATATATATATATATATATATATATATATACAAGGAGGAGGTGCTGTTTAGCATGCAAGGGGGTCCTGGCCTGGGTCAAAATCCTCACATAATATTATTCTTTATTAGTCATTAACCAACCAAAATTATGCAACATGAAGTGGGTAAATGATGTTATTAATTAAACATTTAAAAAATATTGAATTTAAAGCAAATTATCTGCAGAAGTTGCAACTCATTTGAACTAACCAAAGCAGTAAAATGTGATTTCTGCCACATTTTAATATTAATGTTCAAAAGTTTGGGGTATTTCGAATTTTTTTTGAAATACGTCTCTTATGAACTTACAGGCTGCAATTATGTGATGAAAAATACAGTAAAAACTGTAATATTGTGAAATGAAAAAATATAATTTAATATAACTGTTTTCAATTTTAATATATTTTAAAATGTAATTATTCCTATGATGGCAAAGCTGAATTTTCAGCAGCATTAGTCCAGTCTTAAGTGTTGAAAACAGATGAGCTGTGTAATATTTGTGTGGAAACCCATTTTGTTCAGGATTCTAGAAATGGAAATCTGAATAATTGAATTACCTTCACTGTCACCCTTTAGCAATTTAATGCTGAATAAAAGTATTAATTTCTTTCTGTATATATGGGAAGTTTCATGTATTCCTTTTGAGTGATTCCAGTACACTGAAATACAATAATGCAATATTACAATGATAAAAAAAGATTTGTTTATTCATACATTTTGATTTGCCTTACTATATCACAGTCGGTCCTATCAGAAAGCCTCAGAACTTTCCATGTTTTTTATAGAATGTGAAGCAAGAACCAACAGTGTTTCCACGGTTCAGTCATCCATGTTCATTGCACAGATACGGTGCGAATCATAGGTCAGTAGGAACAGCACAATGTCACACCTCTCCCACAGTGAAAAGATGCGGTGTTGAATTTCTGCCTCATTACTTTGACACATGCTTTCTGATGAGGAAGCTTCATAATGGAGAAGTTCACCGCAACTCTACTTGCCAGTGGTTTGTTTTTGGCTCCTGTAAATATCAAGAGTTGTTGTAACTGTCTATATGTCAATATATCACACCGGTGCAGAGCAGTGTGAAGTTCAGTGAGTCACAAGAGATAAAAGAGATAAAAATGTGTAGCAGAGCATTGACAAATGTCAGAAACTAAGAGGTAGATTTTCACACTATGAGAAAAGGTGATTTTTTTTAAAAATAGACTTTGGTGGCTAAGAATATCAGTGCAGAAAAGCGGCAGTCAAATGCAAAGCATCATTCACAGGCAGGGTTTGAAATGAACACCTGCCAACCTGCCAAATGCGGGTAAAAATCACATGTGGCGGGTAACGCTGTCAAATCACTAGCCAATTTAGCGCGTTATTATATTTACTCACTTTGCTGGGGAAGTTAATGTAAGCCAAATCTGCACAAATTTAGCGCAAACACTCGTGAGTCATCATAGTTGCCTAGAAGTTCTAAATGGCCGGTAACTTGAAAATTTAGTAGCCAAATTGGCCGGTGAGTGAAAAAGTCCCTTTGTCCTTTCAAAATGTAAATTTTTTGATAGCAATATGCACAAATCTAACGATTTATTTTATTTTCTGAAGCAAATGTGAGGGGTGTTTGCCAATTCAAACATCAGTAAAAAGCTGTCACTGGGTGGTAAGACGTTGTGAGTGTGTTGCCATGGTATTCTTGATGGTTGTTCAGTGGTCACAATATAATATCTATTGCCCTCTGCATGTAGTACATAAAATACATGTACATAAAATATGTTTTTCTTTAGTGCCCACAATGGTTAGACATATTTGGCCCACAAGCTGCTTTATACCATATAATACAAACATAAAGAGAAAAGTCAAAGACACTCCTGAAACTTACTGACTATTCAGCAATTCAAAGAAACAGTAAATCAGTTTTATGATGCAAAGTTGGTGATTTTCAAGAGTTGTTAATGTAACTTTATATTATACTCACCATAACAGTCTGCAGTTAGACTTCTGGGAAATATCTGGCTGCGGTGGTCTTATGCATGCAATGACAGCTCAGTGGATTGAGGTACAATGGTGAAATACAACCTGACTGGATGGCAATAAACGTCCAGTCATTGCCCCTGCACTGCACTGTAAACAATCCATGACTCTTTGACACTCGGATATATCTTCAATCGTGGCAAAATGACTACCTTAATGCACTGTCAAGTGCGGTTTATCCTGTTTTATTTTAGCCTGTCAATGCACCCAAATAAGAGGAAACAAATGGTTAATATTGTAACTTCCCTGGCATTTATTGCCAGTAAAAATGCAAACTGACTAAAAAAAATAATGGATCCTGCTGCCGAAAAGTGCTTCCATTTTCAGACATGCCACGAGATGGGAGAAACTCTCGAATTTTGACAGCCTAATAAACTGCTAAGACTTCCATATAGAAAAAAAGAAACAGCTCTGCTGCACTGTGCCAGTGTCAACTGCACTGATCATGGACCCCATGCATTGTTAATTAGTTTTCTGTAATTATCACACACATGTAAATTGATTGTCTAAATGTCTGTAGAAATACTGCTGATTGTTTGGCATTTTAAGAAGGCCAAAATCAAAATCAACACAATGCTGCATTTTCACCATGCATTCCCTAATTGACAGAAAAACAATTTTCCAAGAAATGATGGCATGCGCTGTTGTTCAAACACCACAGTGGTTATTAAATACAATTCTAATGGGTAAAAAACAACAACATTTTAACCTTCTCACAGAACACATTGCCATTTCATTCTTACCTGTTGCTCTCTCCAATACTGAAATATTTGAAAACACTTGATCTGAACTGTCTGATTCACCCGGCTCTTCCCGTTTTGATACAGGTATCAATTTGTGCAATTATGGAGCGCAACTCAAATGGCATGCTTTCATAAAATTATACATGATCACAAGGACATTTATTCTTATTTGCATATACGCAATTATGGAAAATGATTATGGATTGTTGATTCAACTGTCTTCTCTTGTTTAGCGGGCTGAAACATCAAGAAACACAGCCGGGGGCTTTTCAGTGGCTATTAGGACAGGTACACCATCTGGGCTCCATGCAACTCTTGCTACATATCAAAAATATATTTTTTTCCTGTCACATTACATTTTCTTCTTCAAGAAATGCTTTTCTCATATTGTAGAAAACAGAAAAGCAGATCCAGATAAAACAGTGTTCATTATTGATGTAATGTTCATTACAATGTCCATTTTTTTATGTTCCCTCTACAGAGTGAAGAAAAAAGAGAGACACGGGGCAATGAGCAGTAAGGGCATATCATAATAGCTGCTGAGAGCCTTTAACTTATAAATCTGAGAGAGCCGGCCTGCTATAGTATGAATGCCAGGTCCTTTCCCATGGCCCATTCCTCACTGTGATTGCTTTTGCCTTTTTTTTCCATTGTAAATATTTCATACACTGTTCGAGGTAACATGCACATGAGGGAAGCACTAATATAAAATATTGATGCAAACAGATGTTTAGGTTTGCATCCTTCAAAAAGTGTGCAGGCGTTCAAACTGAACGGCGTGGAATAAATCGATTCGAAGGCCTTCTGTGATGCTGTTAAACATGTGACACATGTAGAGCAAATGTACACTACGTTTTGAACGTCTCTGGTTTTTCATCTTCAACAGATATCGTGCGGCAAACTGAAAAGTGTTTTCATTGCATATGACACTGACTCAAGAAATGTCTCAATATGAAAAGGGGTCATGCTCTGATTTTGTCACAAGGCCACATGGAAGCCAGTTACACAGCTTTTGCGCTCTTGGCATTTGTCCTACTGTCTACTGTGACTGGGCTCTGTAATTGGTTGCAGCTCTGCAAAGAAATATGGGTAAATGTCTTGCACAAGTCACATCATAAAGCATAAGGGTCTGGCAGTATTTAGCCAGCCATCCTCCAGCCAGAGATATCAGGGCCCTAAATGTCTCCGGGAATAAAAAACATAAAAATCAAAAAACGAGAGTAGAGCGCATCAGCAATCCAGATCTATATGCCGATCAAACTCAGAGTAACATGCACAGTGACACAGCATAAAGGGGCTGACTGTCAGTTTCTCCTTTGCTTATATGTCGCTATGCTGCAGCTCTGCATTTGAATGACTGACAGCTAAAAAATGGGTCACACATTCCAAGGTTATTGTGTTTTTATCACTTACAAGTGGTCTGTATATTCATTCACTGGAAATGGGTCAGAAAATTGTCTCAAGGGTCATTGTGTTTATGGCAGAAACAGAAATAAAGAATAAAATAATCTGTATGGTCTAGTGGGTTTTTTTCTTCACATTTCACGTCACTTTTCTTCATATTGCACTATTTATGTACTGTTGAAGATAAACTGAGGTTTGCATCAGCTAGAACTGAGAATGACATAAATGAAGCAAGTGAAATGGGAAATGTGACCACTGGGGCATTAAAGTTGTCCATGCGGTCAGTGAACAACATGTCAAACAAATTTACAATCATTTCTGGTAGCACTGATTTATATATATATATATATATATCCCTTCCAGTTCGCACCACCCACTCTATAAAGCGGGACGTGAACCCGGGCCCCTCCAGATGGGCCTCTTGAGATTAGGGGAATGAGGTTTACATGCACAACTCTCACTAGCCTATACATCTGTTACACTCACCTCCCCGAAGCCCACTCCCATCCGGGTCACGGCACCACTGTAGCCCGTTCAGTTTGCACCGCCCGCTCTAAGTGGGACGCCAACCCGAGCCAGTTCACATGGGAGTCGGGCACTCTAACTAGGAGGCTAAACACTGCAGTCTCTACGACAGTCGCTAGACTACTTCTATATATATATATTATACCATTCAAAACTTTGTGTCAGTAAGATTGTTGAAAGGTTCAGAAATTTTCGTTCACAATTAACAAAATTTAAATAATGAGCTTATACATCATCAATCCTTCTTCCAAAACATGTTTGTCTGACCCTGCTTCACGATGGTAAGCTTTATATTTGTATTTTATAAGTGTTTATATTTTAGACCTTTCAGGATGGTTTTCACGGGATGTGTACATCATATCCATAAATAGAAAAAAGTTGCTCCGGCTACTTTGACGCATGTATGCTGTGGCTGTGGGAGTGGCATAGGTTTGTTGTCGCAATGAGTGCACGCTAAATGGAGCACACTAAATCTCGAACATCCGGGGAATCACAGGAGAGTCTGCTGGCAAAAAGAGAGAGCGATAGAGCGAGTAATAAAAAGGAAATTAACATTGAAAACTGAGGGATTTGAAATGTTGTGAAAGCGGCCCGGAGATAGCGTTTTAGGTTAATTGTCATACATGTATGTAGGATACATGTATGTCAGTATGTAGCTCTCTGAGTTCACTGTAAAACATTGTCTATTGTGAAGAGTTATATTCATCCGCACATTCACACAGAGCTGAAACACAACCAAAACAATGTTCTTCCACAAAAAGCTGAATTTTCAGCAGCCATTACTCAAATCTTATTACATAATCCTTCAAAAACTTCAATTTAATGCATCCTTGCTGAATAAAAGTTTTAATTTCTTTAAAAAAAATCATACTGACACCAAACCTATATATACCACAGAAAAAATATATATGATCAAATGTATAACTGTTATTATAATTGCACTTTTGTATTACCAAAGCATTGCAGCAAATTGAATAGATGAACTAAAAGTGGCAAAAATGTATATTTCATCCTGCTAAAGTGTGTAAATATGTTACTTTCTCCTCCCAGCTTAATATTCTAGAAAAATATACAGTATATAAGTATGCAATTTCTAGGTATGTTTATTTCCTAAAAAAAACAATGTCTCTGTCTGACACAGCAACACTGGCTCAACCATGGCATGTGTTAGGAGGTGGGCCTATATAGCCAACTAATACAGCAATCAGAGGGCGTGCTTGAGAAACCTTTTTGATTCTTTTTTAACCCCTGTTTGGTAATGCTTGTTGGACAAAAATTGCACACAAATAAAGTAAAATAATAGTGCAAAAGATCTCTCTCTCTCTCTCTCTCTCTCTCTCTCTCTCTCTCTCTCTCTCTCTCTCTCTCTCTCTCTCTCTCTCTCTCTCTCTCTCTCTCTCTCTCTCTCTCTCTCTCTCTCTCTCTCTCTCTCTCTCTCTCTCTCTCTCTCTCTCTCTCATCATCATCATTTTAAGGGCTGGCTCTTTGTTACAAGAGCTCCTTTATTGTATAATATTTACCTATACTGCAAATGGAACAGTGAACAAAGATACACATCTACTCTCATAAAAAGGCAAAAAAGGGAACAGGTCTTCCCGTCTATTGCATCACAAGGTTATTTCACCGTAATCTGTTATCATGTTGTTTTGACCGTTATTATTGGTTTCCCTTTTCACCTCTGATTCATCACAGCCACACATTAAAAAACTGTCTTCTAACACATATAAACACACACACACATAGTGCTCAAGGTCTCTCCATAACAGAACACGTAGGTCACGAAATGAATGATTTCCTCCCCTCTTGCCGTGAGACCTCTCCCTCCCTCCTACACACCTCACGCAGGCACAGACGAGGTCCCACACATATACACCGGTTCACTAATGTCCTCCAGAGAGATGCCAGCCACCCCATCTCAGTGATTTCAGACGCCATCATCATCTCCATTACCGCCCGGGAACGCATCAGCATGCCGGTGCTACTGGACATGAGCTCCAGCAGATGGAGGCAGCAGTTCTGCTCTATGTGGCATGACAGTCTGTAGAGATGTTTGCCCAAGCTTTGCCATGCTGTTATAACTCTTCATTATTAATCAGATCTTGCACAATATCTTTCTCTTCATTCTCCTACCCCTCATGGTCGGCGGCGCATAATTCACACAGCCACTTATGCTTCTCTGACTGTGCCCAGGAGCGCAATGAGCTACCTGCAGATTAAAGACTTATATGGGGATGTACTCTCAGGCCCCATCAGCATTCTAGCGTAACATCTCTTTCAGTTACTCTTTCTCTTTGAAATCATCATATAATATTCCCCAATGAGCTGCACGCCACACACAGATGCACATATGTGCCTTCGTGGAGCACAGCATGTGCATTTCAATGCTTAAAAGACCCTTTAGCTCTGTTCCAAAAGTTATGGAGCTGCTAGGCATCATAGGCGCTCTCCCATCGACAAGGCTGTTTTAAGATGTTAGCTGATCTTAATTATGCAGCCTAATAACATATTTTCTCTTGGCCAAATTCTAAGGCATCACAGCATGAATCCTTCGCTGAGGAGGTAACCTAAAAAATATATTGTAACAAGCTATGTAAAAAAAATGATTTCGAGATTAAGAAGCATTTATAAATATCCATATAATTCATTCAGTTTAAACAAATTTAACTAAAGTAATATATATATATATATATATTTGGACAATGGAAACTCAAACACATGTTTTTAGGCCACAATAATTTATTAGTGTAGGGTCTTCTTTTGCTAATACAGCATCAATTCATCTTGAGACTGACAGATAAGTCCTTCACGCAGTGGCCAGAGGGTTTTTTAGCCATTCCTCTTGTGGAACAGTGGATGGGTCACTATGTGATGCTGGTGAAGGAAAACGTTGCTCCTCCAAAATACCCCAAAGTGGCTCACAAATATTTAGATCTGGTGACTGTGCAGGCCATGGGAGATGTTCAACTTCACTTTCATGTTCATCAAAACATTCTGTCACAAGTCTTGCTGTGCATTGGTGCAATATCACGCTGATACACGGCACCCCCTTCAGGGTACAACGTTTGAAGATGGTCCTCCAGAATGGTACGGTAGAACTTGGTGTTAAGCCTCTTTGGGGTTTCTCCACATCTCCACACACTCATCAGAGAACAATACGTGTTTCACGTTGTCCACAGCCCAGGATGTGCACTGTTTGCACCAATGAAGCCGACATTTGACACTGGCATGAGTGACCAAAGCTTTGGCTATAGCAGCATAACCATGAATATTGCTCCAGACAAACAGTTTTGGTGGAAACAGGAAAGTCGATGTGTGCATTTAATTCTGCAGTGAGTTGGGCATCTGTGGTTTTATGTTTTTTTGGATACAATCCGGGTTACCTGGACAGCCCTTTCAGACAGCTTCCTCTTGCGTCAACAGTTACACCTGTTGAATGTGGTTTGTCCTTCGTGGTGGGTATGCCATATTATACTATAGCTCTTGATACACCACAGGGACTTGCTGTCCTGGTCACAGATGAGCCAGCGAGACACCAACAATTTGTCCTCTTTTCAACTCTGATATGTCTCCCATTATGTTGTGTGGATTGCAATATTTTATGTACAACTGTGCTATTGCTCTGCTAATTCAACCTTCACTCTCTGCTCTAACTGATGGAATGTAAAATCAGTGAAGATTGGCCACCAGGCCGCGCATATTTAGGTGTGAAACCTCCAACACTATACTAGCCAGTGTTTCAGATTCATTGTCCAACCCCTGTATATATACGCTCATTAAAGCATTGTCCCTCGGGTAGTTCTTCTTGCGTCCGGGAGCTCCAGGGGGCCACAAGGGGGTGCTCTTGGTACACAAAAATGCAAATGAAAAAAAAAAATGTATGCACTAATAAGAATAATAAAGTTGAAATGGGAAAACAATTACATGATTACTGTTTATTCTGCTTTTAAGACAGTTTATTTTATTCTATGATAGCCATAGATTTATGTTTGTCTTCAGATTTTTACCTCTAAATAAATATAAATACTTTCCAGGTAATATTTTACACATTTATCATAATTTATTATGCATTTATTTTATACATGTAAACATATGCCTTTATATTTTAGGAAGGGAGTATCTTGCCAGGGGAACATCCTATTTTTTGGTCTATAGCATCAAAACATTTGAAAACGCTTGCTTCGTTCATACATTAGCCTTGCCCTTGATGCCATCCATATGAGAACGCATTCCTAAATGCAAATGAAATAGACAATCGTCTACGGCTAGTGATTAGTCACATGACATTTGTGTACGACTGGCTCAAAAACTGTGGTTCTCAGGAGCAAATATGGCAGATTTCAAATCACATACTTTTAATAGGAAATACAAGATCAAACTGGGCACATCCAGCAATTTCATGGGGTCCGTAACAGCCGACATATCACTCGATATTTTTTCTTTACATCTGCAACATTCTTTTTTTAATTCACTTTTGTCCTAATTGCATTCCCTGCGTTTCACTTTCATTGTGATCCAATAAGTCAAAATCCACAGATTTCAATTTCAGCTTAAGAGAGTGTGCGTAGTTACACTCCATTTCCCTATTCTCATCACACTCTTCTCACAGTGAGACACCAGGCTTGTAAATTAAATCAACTCTGAGTGGGCCGATGCTATTTTTACCACTATCATGAGACCGCCAGTCAATCTAGTGGTTGAGGATGCTTCTAAATGAGATATAGGCAAACCATATTCTAGGAAAAGATAGAAACAGTAAACACAACACTTGCACTATTTTGCAAATCTCTCACTCTTTCTTGTGTATGAGAGACATTTTTCCTACTCTATGATTTCCACGTTGACTGTGAAAGAGTCTGAGGGCTGACCGCAAAGCGCCGGTCACTGATAACGAGATAATCTGTCCCCCGCACGGCATGAGACTGGATGTGATGCATGAGGAGACTCAGTAGGGAGGTGGGAGACCATTATCAGATTCATTATACTGACTTACATTCGTCGAGAACTTTTTGTCTTCTCTGGCATTTACTGAATGAGGGTTGCTGGCAGAGGTCAGCTCAAGTGGAAATGGTTAGCAGACAGTGGACATTTTTATATTTCAAGCATGCTGCTAAACTTAACATATTTTGTGGTGGTCACTGAATGTGTTAACTAGTGTTGTTCTACGGTCATTTTAAAATCTCCATGAAACGGAAGTTGCGATAGTCTTTTCTGCACTATTGTGACGTATATGTGAAGCAGCTTCTCGAACAAGAAAAGATGTAGGACTTAATTTTGTCCAGAATTGACTGGATCATTTGATTGATTTAATTTGCTATTGCTGTGATCTCATGTGAGTGACAGGTTGTCCCACCCTTGCACTAGTAAAAGAGATGTCGCTGCATGAGGGAGGGGAAGATATTTTGATTAACCCCTTAAGTGTCACCGTGGGACAGGTGGGACGGTTGCCCATATATATTTAGAACAATAATATCTTAGTAAAAACCTAAAGTAATATTGACAAACTATATATAATTTGAAAGCTTACGATCTCTAGTTTTCATATTTGGTGGCTGTTTTTTAAAATAAATTAAAGAGGAGCAGTAATTTATCAATTTGCAACAAGAATATTTCATATTCATTAGGCGTGTTTAGGCCTTTATTTTGAAATAGAAATAAACATGAAAAATCATGAAAGATTGGTAGAAACCTCAGTTTGTTTCCATGCCAAGAGTTCAAAAGATAACACCAATTACATTTTTGAGAAAAAAAGGTCTGAAAATGTTTTGAATATAAAGAAAAATATTATGGATTCTTGATTTGTGATGCGGCAGCGAGCTATAATGCACATATGTGCTCTTTTTATGTTTATTAGAGGTTGAAATCAAATCAAATACTGCCAAAACACCCATACTATTTCTGAATAGGATGTATACTTCATAAATTGTATGAAATTATGGAAATACATGGTTCAGATCACTCAAAACATATATGAAAATGGAGGCGCCCTTATATGGGGTGGTAGTGGGGTGGTAGTGGCGCAGTGGATAAGACACATGCCTTTGGTGTGAGAGACCCGGGTTCGAATCCACTGTGAGACACCAATGTGTCCCTGAGCAAGACACTTAACCCCTAGTTGCTCCAGAGGCGTGCGACCTCTGACATATATAGCAATTGTAAGTCGCTTTGGATAAAAAGCGTCAGCTAAATGAATAAATGTAAATGTAAATATGGTCAGTAAGGAAGTTGGCTGTCCATCTAGTGAAAAAGTTTGGTACTGCGCCCAAATAAAATCTTACTGAAAGCTAATTTTTTGAGATATTGTAGGATTACAAATTTAAGAATATGTTTTAGATCTGCTGATCCTACTTCCTTACATAACATCACATAAAAAACTAAGATGAACTATACTGTATTGGGCATTCAAGGTGAACATGAGGACATACATTTACTGATTATATTTAAAGGGATAGTTCACTTTGAAATTAATTTTTGGTATGTTTTAGCTTACCTCAAGGGCATCCAAGATGTAGGTGTCTTTTTTTCCGCAGTATTTTCAATTTTGATATTTTTAGGTCAAACCGTTCTTGTCTGTCAGTCATATAATGCAGGTCTATGGTCATTATCTCAAAACACAAGCACAGAGTCCAAATTAAAACAATTCCCCGTCGTCCAAATTAAACAATTCCCCATCGTAAGTACACACTGATGGCCTAAGACACGAAACGAGCGGTTTGTGTGAGAAAACGAACAGTATTTATATCGTTTTTACCACTTATACACAGCCATGTCCGAGTGATCTGATCTGACGTGTACGCAGACTGATGCATAGATATATACACACTAGATGTCGCCTTGTCTACGGCAGTTCATTGGAACGAATGTCTTTAAGGCGACATCTAGTGTATATATCTATGCACCAGTCTGCGTACACGTCAGATCAGATCACTCGGACATGGCTGTGTATAAGTGGTAAAAACGATATAAATACTGTTCGTTTTCTCACACAAACCGCTCGTTTCGTGTCTTAGGCCATCAGTGTGTACTTACGATGGGGAATTGTTTAATTTGGACGACGGGGAATTGTTTTAATTTGGACTCTGTGCTTGTGTTTTGAGATAATGACCATAGACCTGCATTATATGACTGACAGACAAGAACGGTTTGACCTAAAAATATCAAAATTGAAACTACTGCGGAAAAAAAGACACCTACATCTTGGATGCCCTTGAGGTAAGCTAAAACATACCAAAAATTAATTTCAAAGTGAACTATCCCTTTAACAGCTTCCTTTGAAGGGGTTTTGTTAGTCTTTAATCTTCCTACTAATACCCCTTTTCCACCAAGGCAGAGCTGGTGCTGGTTCGGAGCCAGAGCCTAGTTTCAAATCGGTTCTTTGTTTTTCCACCGCCAAAGCACCAGCTCCGAACCAGTAAAACTGGTTCTTAAGTAGCACCAAATCATTGCAGGGTCTAGAACGGAGCCAAGAAAGAACCGCTTGCGTCAGAGGCTGGGGGCGGGGTTACCGTGTCCAACAAGACTGAAGAGAAACTTGTGACCGCCATTTTTAAATAGCAGCTAGTTGAGCTAATAGCAGCTCGATTATAATATCCATCTATGTAAGTTACGGCGAGCTGCAAGGACGCGTTGGATTCGCCGTGTTTGGATGCCGATTTATTTTCGCAAACCCATGAGCATCCATAGTAACGCAACGTCTATTATTGTTGATGCCTTGTTCGAGATGCATCGGAGCAGCGTGGACCGATCAGAGCTGCGGGAGTGTTTGGAGATCATACGACTCCTTGTGCTTTTTGATCGCTTTCGCAGTGCTTTGATTTCATGTGCTGATCGTTCTGCGAGAAGCCGATGCATCTCGAACAAGTCTGGTGTGTTTGTGTTTGGCGCTGCCGCACTAGCGTTGCTGGGCAACATGATACGTATGCAGTGACGTAAGATATAGCTCTGTTGTGGCTCTCTGGCCGGTGGAAACGCAAACCGGTTCTTAGTAAGCTCGTCAGTCGAACCAACTCCGAACTGGCAATAGCTCTAGCTCTGAACCAGCACCCGGTTCTTGTTGGTGGAAAAGGGGTATAAGAGATGAACTATGTGTGAATGTTTCATAGTCTTAGTTCTCATGACCATTTGTTGTTTATACCATTTGGGGGGTACCATTATCTCAGTTGGGGGTAA
The DNA here is from genome assembly GCF_965113295.1 of Leuciscus leuciscus. Classification (NCBI taxonomy): domain Eukaryota; kingdom Metazoa; phylum Chordata; class Actinopteri; order Cypriniformes; family Leuciscidae; genus Leuciscus; species Leuciscus leuciscus. The sequence goes on from NC_138732.1 coordinate 10,615,380, forward strand.
TTGCCTCTATTGTCTTTAGATGATTAGACTCAGTAGTCATCCCTAAAGGCTGTGTGTAAGTTCAGCACCTTTAAGGACAGCCCACTGAATTGCCTATAAGATACCATGTAAAGTTCCCTTAGTCAGATAATGTTGGAAGTACTGCAGCCACGTACAGCGGAGTTCTCAATAAAGAATAACTTCTGTTGAACGCGATCCCAACTGTCTCCTGGTCTTGCGTCGAAGAAAGAAAACTTTCCAACAATATCAACCTAAAATTTGGAACACAAATTGTTTAGAATTTTGGCTTTAATTTTCTAGCAGTTTTAGAGTAAAATATATTTTGTAATATATATATTTTATATAAAATATAAATAATTATATTTTTACATTGTACATATTCATAAACTCAAACTTATATAACTTTGTTTGTTTCACTTTCATAATTTATTTATTATTCACTTCTACAATAATCTGGCAAATGTCCTCTTAAAACAAGACCAACGATATGTCTATATTCCAAAGCATTCTTGAATTACAACCATTTAAGTTTGTATAGTGATTTTTTTTTTGTCTATGCGAAAAGTTAAAGGGTTAAAGAAAAAAATATATAAAGATAAATCACTTAATACAGCAGTATTCCGTGAAAAAAAGAATTGCCTTGATTTCATGGTTACTTTAACTGATTTGGAAAAATGCTACATTAAAAACATTTAAATTGGTTAACTTTATAATATATACAGCAAACTTTTTTGTAAGGAAAAAGTATGAATTAACTTATCATTTACAATGAAAATATATTTTGCAGCTGTCCTTTTCCATTCAATGAAAGTGAAAGGTAGGCTAAAAGGGAGCTACAAAATGAAGGAAGAAAAAAAGCACCATAAAAGTCCATAGTTGATGCCAACGTGTGTGTCTCCTCCTAACCAATCACTGTGCGACAAAATTTGAATATGAAACTGCATTAATGAGATGTGAGAACCGAAAGTAGGTTTTCTCTGAATTTTAAAATAGCCTATCCTACAATTATACATCTTCTGTAAAATACTGTAATAGGCACAATAACATCAACATAATATGCCAAAATCACCTTATGAAACACACGGAATGTTACCGATGGATTTGTTAAGTGGGCCTAATGTTCTCGCAAACAACAGCTGCCAGTTTCAAGTCCTTGAAAATATGTATTAACCAGTAAATGCGCTGATTCGAGATAAGACGCATTAAATTAAGTCATAAATTATTCTCATCAATTAATTCACTTATTTATTCATTAATCACGAAAATCCCATTCAAATACTTATACTTGATATCTGCAGAGCTCAGCAGGCAGCAGATGCTGAATTTCCTTTATATTGTTTATATATATTATATTGCTTTGCTCCATGATACAGGCCAGAACCTCTTTTCACGTGCAGTCTTTCACTCAAACCACAGCAAAATATCAGCTCCAGTTTGAGCAGAGAAAACGAGCCTCCCGCCCGCTATTCTCTGATAGGTTGTGTAAATATACAGAGGGACCGACGACGCATGCAGAGCAAATAGGGAAATAGAAATGTCACATTACATTTGGTGAAACAGGCTCATGGTGATTTGCATGACAGGAACATGAGGTAAAAGTAGAGTGTCAATGGGTCAATTGCATGTCTTTCACACAAACGGATTCCATGAGAACCAAAATCAAATCTCAAGTTTAATTAAAATAATTATTTAATTTGCTTTCTTATTTAATGGAATCTGTCGAACGCTTGTTAGAATGCTTGCAGTACCAGCAAAGATCCTCTAGGTGGCACAGTGTTGACATTACAGAGACGGTTGAGGGGAAGTAGGCCTATCTGTTTTCAGGCTAAAACTACAAAAATGTTTTTTCTTCACTCTACTAACCTTCAAATTCAGTTGGGAACCACTTAATGCTAAACAATAGCATAAAAGACAGTCACTGCTGCCTTAGTATTCTCTGTGACCACTAACACTCTCCCAGGAACCAATTAAACAGACTTAGCACACTTATCTTCATACATTTTAGATTATGTCTCTGCTAATAAAGTTTCAAAAACTTGTTCCACACATTACCAAGAGACAAAACCAAATGCCTGGAGGAATAGCCGGCAGCCTAACTTCTACAGCTATGTAAATTAGTCTTGTTCACTTCATACTTTGCCAAGACTCTGTCGAACTATGTCTACAAAGACAATGCATGGTCAACTGTGAAAAACTTGTGCATGCCAAACTAACAGATTCAACAGATAAGTTCCATTTCCTGTGAACACTTTGATGGCACAATGAACTTCTGTTGGAATTGGCTTGACAAAGAAAGCTGTATACAGTGTTTGACGTTCATTTGTAAATAGACTAATGGAATAAAGCTCAATTAAAAGTTAAAAATAAAAGATACATCAACCATGCATGACAAATGCTCACAGGAAAAAACAGCACCAACTCTTATTAAACTAAGCTCAATTCTCTAATGTGCTTCCCTCAAGTGCAGTAAGTGTAAAACTCACCATATGTCGGTGATAATTAATGCGTACAAAACTCAGTGTACAGCAACTTAAATTAAGCGTTACATTTTGCAAAATACAAACTTTATATTTGCTGTAGAAAAGCTCTTGAGACTTGCATGCAGATTTCAAGCTAATTCTGTGTGCCCAAACCACCAAGGAAGAAATTCATCATCAGTTTTTATCTTGTCCCCAAACTCCACACACATCTTGTATCTGCAATTTTCTGGTTAACTGAATTCCTGACCACAGCGAGAAATTAACAATGACACAGTCTAGCATGACTTTGCCCACGCATTACATGCCTCGTCCCCCTGCACAAAGGCACCAGCTGAGCCAGGGTCACTCAAATCACGGGATTTAACACCTGTGCTGTGTGCAAGGCCAGCCTGCTTTAAAAGCAGATATTAAGTTAATGCAAGCTCCACATCAGATTCCATCCATGTGAGATTTGATTGTCTCTGTGCGTCCGATATGATACAGAATCATTTCTCATCTCATTTCGCATTGATGATTCTTGCTCAACAGTTAGGCTATTCTCTTGCAGGGTGGAGAGGCACTTCAGGGTTGTGCGTGCATGTGTGTGTGTGTGTGTGTGGTGTGTGTGTGTGTGTGTGTGTGTGTGTGTGTGTTAACAGTTACTTCTGTATTTGCACTGCATGTCTGTCTGCCTAAGTGTGTCAGTTTTTTATTATATTAAACCTGTTTAATGTGTTAGCATGTGTTGGCTACTATTGGCATTAGAACACATGGCTGTAAGAGGGTGTAAATATATCATTACTACTTCCTACTTCCATAATCAAAAGTACAATGCACAATTGAGAGTTAGCTTACATGAGTGTCAGTTCGGTTGCAAGGAATTTTAAACCAGTTTGAGCCTTAAAGGACATGAAAATTACTTTAGAACAGAAGGAAAATTATATCAATGGTGTAGTTACGATATCTACCGGCAGGGGCAACAGGATTATAATAACTAGCCAAATCTTGAACCTATAAACTGATGATGACCAATTAAAACAATAAAAATAAAGGAAAATATTTTTTTAAATGATATAAAAACATGAATATGTAGGCTACTGCATAAGAGGAACGACCTGTGTAAATGAATATAACTAATTAATATAACTAATATTGTTACAATTGAATATAATTCTAACATTATATTTTAATCGAATTCTAAAATGTTATGAGCAACATACTGACTATGTTTGATAACAGCTTTGTTGTTTTGGCATCAACTTGTGTTTTCAAATAACGCATGAGACCCTTTGACCTGTAGTTTTTCTCATTTGCGTAAAATAGGAAACTAAAATAGCCACGTGTCCAGTGAACTGCTCATTCCCTAATCACTGTATGCTATTAATTTTCATTGCCTTTGGACATTTTTTATTAACATGAATGAGCAATAACATGACCCTTTAATTTACTGATATGTAGCTTAAAGGCTTGCTGCATGCATCAAGAACTATGAAAGAAAAATTATGCAAAGAACACAACGAGGTTAAAAACCTCGTACGCAGCCATAAATCTGAGCTTTCACTATAGCTCTCGTTGAAGAGGAATGTCACGAAGCGCATGTAGCCTACATTATTTCAGCGATAATCATCATGATGATGGCGACAAATATTTTTAGAGCCATCTAAATGTTTGATTTGAAGTATATAAGAACGTAACTGTTTCTCAAGGAGTATATAAACGGATGAAAAGCCAGCCAAGAGTCAGATATGAACGAAGATAACCGTGTTTCTGGATGTTGGAGGGAGCCAGTGATAAGAAGGTTACGACCCGTGGTCAGATTACTTAGAAGGGCCCTTGAGCATTGCACAGTTATGATTCATACGCATACATTTGCATACAATTATTGTTATTTACAAAGAAAAATCCTTAAGCATCCAAACAAACCACAAGGTCTAAATATCCTAAAAATAAATAAAAGTTGTAAGTTGTTTTACAATAAATTACAATGCCCGCTTTCAAAGCCATAGTATGGCGCTGGGTATACAAACTGTAGTCGGTTACTGATTTCAAATTACATGACAACAATTTTAGTTTTTAACGTAATCCATTACATTACACATTTAAGGTAATGTAATCTGACTACTTTTTTGATTACTTTTAGATTACATTTGACATCTCATTGATTTAAATAGGATAATGTTGTACCATAGTGATATAAAAATACATAGAGAAAGAAAATATATTCCATTATGAACAACTTGAAGTGCATTAAATATTCCATTACGTCATGGTTTCTCAGACTGGGGTTTGTGATGGAACTGCAGGGGGTTTGTGAGTGTAATGAAAAGCTATTAATTAAATCATAAAAATGTAAAACTAAAAGAAATTATTTAAAAATAAAAAATTGCATATAAATATCAAATGTGTATTTGTAAATTGTAATGTGTTTGAAAGACAAAAGCCTTCTAGTAATGCACTTAGATGACTCACAGAGTGATAATTCAAATAATAATAATGAGTTGATTAATGCAATGTTGCAATGTTGAGAAAAGACTTCTTAAAAGTGAAATGATTTCTGTAAATGCAGTGATGAAATGCCGTGTGGGTCTCAGTTTTCACTGAGGCTCATGATGACTAGTGGCTGATCTGTTTTTAGAAAGTAAAATTTAAAAGACAAAAAAGAAGTAGTATAGGGACAATCAATGAATTATGAATGATTTACTACCATTGTGAGAATAACATGTAATCCATAAAAAAGTAACTGTAGTCTAATTACGAGTATTTTAAAACGAAATTAATCTAATTACAAGTATACTTACAGATTATGTATATGTATGGCCGTAGCAACTCAATTTACACCACAGAAACACTGTTAGAGTGAAAAAACTGTTTTTCTGGTTTCACCTAATTCCATTAGGTGCATGCGTGACTTGAATGTTTTCTATTTCATGCCCATTTCTCTGTGGTACAACAAAAAAACAAATAAATCAACAGTGGTGTTTGCAGTACAGTGACTGTTCTGTGGCATTCACTCTCATGCTCATCTCTGCTATGAGTAGACGCCTTGTTTTGGATGAAAATCGGAAATAAACTGTGCTGCATGCTTTAAGTGGGCAGATCATAGTCGCTGCGAGCACTTCACACAAACAAATAAATCATTACGAGCGATCAAGGTAGTGAATAAACCAGTGCTGCATTTCGCTTATGTTTGAGTTAGTTTCTGAAGCTTCAGATGTTTTTGACTCAGTATAAGAAGAGGTGACTGATTGTGTTTTGGACGGTATACTGTCCCCTCCCCACCACGCTTATTAACTGATTTATTGACCAATACATCCAGAAAGAACCTGGCAAACTGCATCCGGGTGGCGGTAACTTAATGGTTAAAAAGTTGGCCTTGCAATAGACAGATTCCAGGATCAGGCTCTTCAATCCATATACTATCATCATTGTGCCCTTAAGCGAGGCACTCAACCCTATAATCAATTTCACCAGTCAGGTTCCAGAAGTGAAAATATGGAAATTGATTTTTAGTGATAACATATAACCCTCTCAAGACAGACCAACTGTGCGCTCCGAGGTTGTTAATCGATGGTTTGTGCTACTGTAGAAGCCCAAGTCACTGTTAATTTAAATACACTACTCACAGTCCCAAGAGAGAGAGAGAGAGAGAGAGAGATCCAGCACTCATGAAGCATTGTGGATGATGTTGCTCCTTATGCTCTCAAACTAGGCAAGGCAAGTTTATGAAGTGCTTTTCATACACAGTGATAATTCAAACTGCTTTATATAAAATTATTTTAAAATAGTAATCATAAAATGGTTCAAATAAATAAAAAAGCAATAAAACTTAAATCTGTCTGAATATTTTGCTCAACTCAAAAATATTCTATTTCAATATATAATTCAGTGAATGTATCAATAGCTTTCTTTTGTGCAGTTGCTTTTCATGTGATTTTGCTTTTGAAGTGCTTTGTGGGTTGAATAGTTTTTGAAGAATAGGAAAACTTTTAGAACCAAGTATATGTGCACTTTAATTTGGATAAAAAGCATCGCCTGAATGACAAATGAATGACTGTGTGTGTGTGTGTGTGTGTGTGTGTGTGTGTGTGTGCACGGCGAACAGTTTCAAAGATTTTGCTCCGTTACAAGAGATGCATTTGTCTCATAAACTTTAATGTGAATCCACAAATCCTGTCAGATCGTATTATTCAATTTTCCATCAGTACTACCACGATTAGATTGATTAAACTTGGCTACAGCTTTTGAAACAACAAACCATGCGACTGAATCAATAAAATTAAATCATTTTGTCCCAGACTCACTTTATATTATCTGAATCTCCTTTGACATGTTGATTAGTGGTTGTACATGCACCTTCCTCTCTCCTGATTATGAAAACCAGCTCAAAGATGATATCTGTGTGACAGAATATTCATGTGAGTTTGTGTATCTTGTGAGAGTCAATGGAACTTTTTCATACTTCCATGTTTGCAAAGTAGAAGTCAGTAGCTAGAAACTTCTGCTTTATCCTGTATCAATGGCAGTGACCAGAGCGAGATTATTGTTGAATTTTAATGTGAAATTCATCACCAACATTCCAGGGAAGATGAAACAAAGATAAATGGTTTCATGTTTCATGACTAGATGAAAGCGTGTTTTATGACTCATGGGGAAACCATTCGTTCAAGGTCTCACTACTTCTTTAGGAAATGCAAAAATGGCGCCTACTACTAATGAACACAGGAACAGACACCAGTATAAAGAACAGAATTATGAATAACGATTGTACAATCCTTACAGAAAATACGATTATTCAAGTGTGCTATTAGTATACTTCTTTTAAACTAAAAATAAGAAAGTATAGTTTCAGTCTACTTTTGTTTTTACTTCTCAGAAATATTTAAAATCGCACTTGACTTATACTGATAGAAAATTCTAAGTAGCCTATATTAGGCCTGTCTTTTGATCGAGATACTTAAAAGTATAATTAAGTATTCTAAGTAGCCTATACTTGGCTTGTATTGTGTTTACTCTTTTGATTTAGAAGCCTATTACATACTTTTTTTGACTAGTTTAACATACTATCTAATAAACATATAAACATTGTTTGAAAATATTGATTTATAAAGAAAACAGATTTGTTCCTAATTCTGAGTATCTGTATTTTTGTGTAGGCTAGTCCAGTGGTAGTGTACAACGGAATTTACTTAAAATCTACTATACTCTTTCCCCAACATTGACAGAACTTTCCGGCTATCCATGTTTTGACTGTTATACGGTAGGGGGCGCTATTACGCCTCTTCTGAAAGAGTAGCTTCAGAATCTCCGGATCAAAAAACACAGATGAAGAAGAAGCAGAAACAGGTGACGCAAATGTAAAACCAGGGGGGCAGTCATTCGGAAAAAATGTAAGCTTCCCCGGGCGCCGCCATTGATTAGCAGACCATCACCTGCTGTTAGCATTCCATTGACTCCCATTCATTTTGGCGTCACTTTGACAGCGAATAACTTTACATCTGAGGCGTTTAAAGACTCTGTTTGTCCATTATTTATTTCTAAAGACACACAAAAATTTATAAAAGGCTCCATTACCTTGTATCTTACGTTATGGCCCCGTAGAAGCAGTTTTTGTAAAAATAGGCTAACGATTGCGTCATAACCACGAGACTCTCTGTCGCATAATAGAGAAATTACTATATGGACAGGAGGAGAAGCTCTCGGGCAATCGGGGGGACGTGGAGGCAAAATGACAAAAAAATTAATCAGAATACTTAGCAAAAGTTGCTCCTGCTCCTAGCTCATGGACACCTCCTACTCACGCTCTCCGTCTCTGCAAGTTTCGGAAGGGAATGATTCAGATTTCTCTTGGCACAGCTACTAGAAGACAGACGGGTTGCTCACGTCACATCTACGTCGTCAAGCTCAGTTTGAGTCTGCGCAGTACGCTCGACCATCAGGAAGTGAGAGCTTCTAATTTACTTCACTTTTCTCCGTTGAATCCAATGGGGTCGCTGTGTCCATTTCTTTTACTGTCTATGTGTAAAACAATGTTTTGATAATCGTTCTAAAATCCGGACTTAGCTTTGACAAAAATGCGATTTTCTCAGCTTTTTGTTTAAAATGTTGCATTTTTTTTGTTAAATGGAAAGAGTTAAAGTAGCCTAATATTAAAGCTATATATTTAAAGTATATATATAAAAAAATACCCAAATAGTAACATAGTAGTACACTTAAAGTTCAAAAATAATATAGGCCTATAAATAGTAAACTATAGCCTATGATGTTATGTTCACTTAAAGAAAACTTACAAATATACTTGCAGTATAAAACTACTAAACTAGTAGTTTACTGAGAGTATACTTCATATAGCTACTTTCATAAACTAAAAAAATGTGCTACTAGTATTTGACTAGTAAACTAGTGTAGCCACCCTATTAAGTTCACTTGTATAGTTGCAGTACAACTTAGCTGTAAACTAGTTGTTTACTCAAAACTTATTAGTGTTACACTTAAAGTATACTTAAAAGTAGCCTATACTTGTATAGCCTACACTAAAAAGTGGGTCAATTTAGTCCCAAAAAACTGTATGCTACACTTCCAAGTATACTTCTAGTAGCCTACATTAATATTAGTATACTTACTACATTAAGTATAGCCTACTTAAAAATATAGGCTACTTGAATTTTACTTAACTGTACTTAAAATGAACTTGAAGAATAATCATTTTTGATAAGGGAGAGTAAACCTTGATAATGTTTGCATTGCTGTTGTGTTCTTACGATTTCTTATAATCTCTACGTAAGATCGATTTTAAATTATTGCAGTAACACTATATTTACAGTGTAATTTGTCTCTTCTTTCTCACGGATCAATGTTTATACCGCCTCAGATGCTCATTAAAATGGAAGATGAAGCACGTCAGGCGAAGGAAACATTTTAAAACTGACGACCCCAAACTAAAACAAGAATGCGGAAAAAGTTTGTTTACCCAACTCTCTGTGTGTGGGTTGTAAAACGAGTTTGTGTTCAGAGAAACAGTGACTGACTGCTGCACTTCAGCGCCCTCTGCTGGCAATTCATCTTTTCATTCATAATGGCTTTGTCTCGAACCCTATAGCTGCCTTACTTGTGTAACTAATTTGGGCATGATATGCGTCAAGAAAACATGAGTGTTTGGGGATCGAGATGTGTAGTCTTGAAACACAGATTGCTATCTTGCCAAACATCTTGCAGACCAGTACTACAAGACATCATATGATCTTTGTAGGCATGTGACCACAAAGTAAAACAGCCATACTCTCTATTTCATCTCATTCCCCCCACCCCCCTTTCCTTTGGGTCATTTATCTTAGTGTCATGTCCATGTTTTCTCTGTTATCTTTTTGTATTTTTCTTTGAGACCATTTAGAGAAATATTTGCCTGAAAGCGTGCATTCCTCAGTGCTTTCAGGGAGATATTTGGATAGTCTGTATCAACCAGGAATCTTGCAGCTTGTGTTCCATTTTGTTTAATAATTATCAAGGACTGACTATGCCTTGCAATTAAACATATGTCACAAAATGGAATGCAAATTGCACACTGTTTTAACTGCAAAACCAATACGAAGGAACACAAGGAGTTTTCAGTTCTGTGGGAACACAGAAGTAAACCAATCTACTTATGCTGATTACTATGAATGAGGACATGCATTATTAACATGAATAAATCCACATGTATCAACATTTGCAAATTACCTTTCATAATCAGCAGACTTTTTCAGTCAAATCAAATTGGTATTTGAGCTGGAGATTTTGATGAGTTTTCCATAATTACGCTGCTCCACGAACAAAGCCATCACCTTTTCCTTTAAGCTCATTGATTTTAATTATTTATTACAGGGTGCAATAATTCCAAGGTCAGTGCTGTTTTTCATCTGACCTTGTCACAATGAAAGTTAATTCAGACCATAACAGGGGTCTATAAACTTTTGTTAGGCAGAAGACTCATTGGCAGACAGTCATACATGTAGGCATGTGTTAAGACATTTAAAAGCCATTCAAATCATTAAATCCGAGTCTTATACTGGTTTATTTGATTTTATTTAATCTGGCAATGAAACACGTACCTGAATTTTAGCTTCCTAACTTTTTTTTTTATGTATAGTTTCATTATTCCACAATATTTACAGTACTGTGCAAAAGTCTTAGGCATGTTAATTGGTATTAACATGCCTAAGACTTTTGCACAGTGTATTTTGAGATCAATACACTGTCACTAAAGTGTCAAAATGATCCAGAGTAAATGGTGGAGAACAAACATATATGCAGTACCCAATACAATATAAGTAGGCTATATGATGTATGTGAGTTGTATTCTGCTCTTTACCAGGCTGAGACCATGAATAAAGATGTCAGACTGACTGAAGATCATTTGGTCACCCATCCAAATCACAAGACATGCAATCAACCTCAGGCTAAAGCCACCGTAACCATTAAATGCTCTTCAGCCAGTTGAATTTTATGGAGACATAAACATGTTCGTACACACACATTGTTCCCTCAGATTCCACACATTGTAACAAAGACTGTGGTTTTTAATTACCTCCTCATGAAAAATGAAGTGTGAAAACTGTGACATTTGAACAGTTTTTGAGGTTGATACGGTGGATTCATGACAGCAGTGAATGAACGTGTGTAAGAGAGAGTGAATGAATGTGTGAGACCGCTGTGATGTGTGAGAAGAGAGAACATGAGCACCTTTATTTTCTCTGGTGGAGTAAAAGAGACTCAAGGTGCTGTAAACTTTACAATAACACACTATGTGCTCTCATAATAAAATACATACATTTCTGTTAATTGGGGTAAGAAAGACAAAACATAATATTTATTAATAGATACTATTATTCAGCAAGGAACTTAAATTGATGAAATGTGACAGTAAAGACATTTATAATGTTACAAAAGATTTCTACAAAACTGATCTAAACATTGATAATAATAAGAGTCATTATTAATAATTGAGCACCAATAATAGTTCATAATAACTGAGCACCAAATCAGCATCATTTAATGATATCTGAAGGATCATGTGACACCGAAAACTGGGGTAATGATACTGAACATTCAGAAATAAATTACATTTTAAAATATATTAAATTGGAAATCAGTTTAATTGTAATCTTTTTTATTGGTAATCAGTTTTTTTATTGTAATAAATCACATTATTCCTGTTTTAACTGTATTTTCTTTTTCAAATAAATGCAGCCTCGATGAGCATAGCAGACTTCTTTAAAATATAGATATTTAAATTAAATATTCCAAAAATATATGTAATAATAATAATAATAATTAATATTATTATTTATACAACTAATGCACATTAAACAAAATTACAATACCCAATCAGACCATCTTTAAACTGGACTGCTGCATTGCTCTTTTGCATGCACAATTACACATCTCATTTGTAAGATGGTTTGGATAAAAATCAATAAATGTATGCAATAAAGCCAATTTTGTGGTATTAACTTTTCTCATCAATATCCTTTCTGCTCTGGAAGGGACCATCAGTGCTGTCTAGAATCTGGTAGGATGAGCACCTTAAGTTACTCTTCTTCTTTTTTATCAGTATTCAGTACAGAAGTTTCTAATCTTCAAAAGACATGCTCTGTTCTCTCCTGAAAAGTGTTTCCTCAAATCTAGACAAGATGATGGAGTGCCTCTTTTTACAGGAATGAACTGGTGCTGATTCTTGATTAAGGATGTGTGTTAGGGAGATAAGGCTTTAGTTTTAAAGTGTGCACAAATTAATATGGTAGACTTTACCTGTTACAAGAACATAATCAATAAAAGGGCTGGGCAGCAAAATCATTGTAACCGTTAATCTTAACTTTGAAACACAATGAAAATGCCCAGCTTATCTAATATAATAACATACATTAGTATCTTAAACGGTGCTTGCAGCGCCTAGTCATGAAATGACCAAATGAATATTAAGTCACTTTGAATAAAAGCATCTGCCAATATTACTTAAATATAAAAGATTAAACTACAGGACTAATACTTGCATGCAACAGGTTCCCAAAGTTCATGATAACAAATAAATTGATTGTGACCACTGGAGTTTGGAGCGTCTTGCTGTGAAGGACTGAGCATTAATGAATCATCAAAAAAAAAAAAAAAAAAAAAAACGTATCTTAGATATTGAGTGTGATGGCTGAGCTTGGAGAGAGGGAGCTATGAAAGGGTGGAGACACGCGCATCTCTTCAAACAGTTTCTGGAGGAGACAGACTCACAGAATACGCACTGAAGCTCCTGCTTTTGGACATATGAAATAAAACACCATCTCAAGAGACCGAGGCATCGGCTAACTGAATGAAAAACAAAGCAGATGAAAACGGGACGATAACTGACACCCGAGGGAGAACTTTTACAACTTTAAACGTTTTGAATATGAAGGAGAGCGCTGCGTAAAAGCTTGCGTAATCGTGCACAGACCAGACTGAGACGATAACTTTTATAGTTTTTTAGTCCTTTTTAAGCTAAAAGTTTTGAAGATGAACACCTCGGATATTTTTTGCGATCCCAAATTTGCAAATTCGTCAAACTTTTCGTGTGTGAACCGAACCGACCCGTCGCACAGCATCATAGACATCGCGTCTTTCATGCACATATTCCCCACTATCTACGGCATCCTGTGTTCAGTTGGAGTTCTGGCCAACAGTTTGGTCATCTATGCTGTGGTATCATGCAAGAAGAAGATGGTCTCTGATATTTACGTGCTGAATCTGGCCATCGCAGACCTGCTGTTCTTGTTGGTGATGCCGTTTAACATCCACCAGCTGGTCAGGGACAGACAGTGGGTCTTTGGGCACTTCATGTGTAAAGCTGTGGTGGTGGTGGACGTCAGTAACCAGTTTACCACAGTGGGGATAGTGACTGTGCTCTGCATTGACAGGTGAGAGTTACATGCAGAATGATGATATGCAGTATATATGCTGCTATTGGTCACGCTTTATTTACATCTCTTGCATATAGGCCTTGAACCATAAAGTGGGGGAAAATCACAAATGAGAACTGACTTCTATCTCTTCAGTTTATCTTAAACACCATCACTTCTCAAATTTCTACACTTTTTTTTATTTATTTTTTTATCAATGTCACATGTCTCTTATCTATAGTTTCTGAAGAGATAACAATTTGCTAGGATTTGCCAATAGTCTGGAGACTAATTCGCCATGGTTCCCTCGAGATTTGTGTTTTTGTAATGGGGTTTTTGAATTTGTGAGTAAAATAAGGTCTGTGGTAAAAAATAACGTGTTGACGACGTGTTGTTCTACAATATAAATTTCACACTCTTGTCGAAAACTCGAATATTAAACGTGTCTAATAAGTAGCCTAAGTAACGTTATTGAACAAAACGTCCAAGTATCATCAACTTATGTTTACCACAGAGGCACAGACCTTATTTTAATCATAAATTGAAAAACTCCATACAAAAATTTCTAGGGAATCACTGGCGAATTATTCTTCCGGGTTTTGACGTCATCCCTGAATCATATGAACTCAAATATTTCTCATTAGATGCTCATTATTGTAATCGAGTCGTTTAAATAGAAATGTTTTTTTTTTTCATGTTTTTTTTTTTCATTTATTCTAAGCATAACATAACCCCCATATATATATTTACAATAAAAACAAAACTGAAAACGTAATGTTTTGCATTATATGATAAATAGGCCTAATAAGCTTCATTTTTGCTAAATGTAATTTAATAATTTCTTTCTGTGACCTCTGACTTGGACGTGTTCTTGACAGGGTTCTTTCAGTGAAGATAATATTAAATGTGCTTATAGGCTACTATGAATCAGCTTAGGGGTCAAAATGATAGAATTCTTTATTCAAATTAAAGAACACAGAGCATTTTCACCAAATTATATGAAATTACAGCCCGGCTGTTCATCACTTAATCAACTTAATATATGCAAAGGAATAGAAAGAAATCAATGCAACTCTCAAGGGTGCGATCTATGCTACATGACCTTGAATACTGAAGCACACTGCATCCATCATTTTTGTATCTTAAGTCTGGAAGACTGTACTTCAGCAACTAACAGTGTGTGACTTTGAAAAACCCTCTTACTTAGCCTGTATTTATGGCACACAAAAGCACTTTAGCACACAATATCTCACTACATACAAAAGGTCCTCATAAAATACGGAGTCCAGAGGAGAGTTTTTGCTTAGTTGTGAGTGTCAAAGACATATGAGCCCCCCAGAAAGCCTCTGAATGATTATGATAAAGCTCCACTATAACAATATTTCATATAGTGTCATTGCTGTATTCCCAAAGGGTTTTACTGGGTCACATGCTTGGAGGTACTTAGATAAAGTATCTTAGCTGCACATTTTCATCATGTTTTGCAAAGCAATATAATCCCGAATTCTGTTTAGAGAGCAACATTAAAGTCCCGGTGTACAATTCATTATACATGGAGCCAGACACTTTCTCTTTCTTTAAAGGGAAAAAACTAGAGTAAGAGAGCCGTTATACTTGATGAAAAATGAAGCTGATGTGTTTGGACTGTACACAAGTAAAATACACATCTCTTGATGTTATGCTCTTAAGCTTTTATCTGCTTTTAGTCTAGAAAAATGCAAACAGAGCAAATGCATTTCTTAGAAATCTGTCACTTGCTGTGCTGTTTTACTGTAGCATGTGACCTGTTTGCTTTCCGAGAGTCAAGACAAGTCAGCTACATATTTCTAGAAAGCTGTTTTACAGTAAAAAAAAAGAAAAGAAAATGTTGTTTACCCCCAGTGAGCAAAGACAGCTGTGGCAAGGAAATAAGCTATGAGAAAGAAACCAGAATCTGGGAGAGCACTATGTACTGCATATTTGCATAAATGTACACTCCCATTCAACATTTTAGGATCAGTATGATTTTTTTAAAAAGAAATTCAAACTTTTATTCAAGCAAGAATGTATTAAGTTGATCAAAAGTGACAGTAAAGACATACTGTTACAAAAGATGTCTGTTTCACATAAATGCTTTTGGACTTTCTATTCATCAAAGAATCCTAAAAAAGTATCACGTTTACACAAAAATGTTAAGCAGCGCAACTGTTATCAACACTGATAATAAGAAAAATTTGCTTGAGCAACAAATCAACATATTAGAATGATTTTTGAAAGATCATGTGACAGTAATTGGCTGCTGAAAATTCAGCTTTGCAGAAAGTCACTTTTTAAAAATATATTAAATTGCAAAACAATTATTTTAAACTGTAATAAAATCTCACAATATTACAGTTTTGATGTATTTTTGATTTAATACTATATGCAGCCTTGGTGAGCATATGGGACTTTTTTCAAAAACTGTTAAAAAAAAATCTTACCAACCACAAAGTTTTGAATGGTAGTTTACAAATGCCATATATTAAGCTACATAATATGTTTAATATAATTTACGTTTATTTAAAATATTATTTAATAATGTGTTATTAAAATGTAGGCAATATGCACTGGAATCCACCAGGAAAATGGATGGATGGAGATAGTTGTTTTAAAATATTTTATAAGTTCTTTAAATGATATTGTTTCAACGTATCTCTGTTGTATGATGATATAATAGCCTTTACTTGAGCATTTTGTAAAGTTTACTTTCGAGAATTGTTTTTTAATTTACTGATGGAATCACATAGGCTACTTAAGAATTGAGATCTCTTAATTAAATATCTTAATTGTTTCTCCTAGAAAGTGAGATAAAATGGAGAATAAATTACTCCAGCTTTTCCTTGGAAAAAAACCTGAGTATCAGAAGACATCTTACGCAAACTGTGCTAAGATTTGTCCAGATATAATCATCCACAAAAAATAAAATAAAATAAAAATTCTGAAATTTCAGAATGATTTACAGGATATAGTCTTTCTTTCTTTTTTTCTTCACCAAAGCAATTTTAGGATGTGGCATGACTAAAATTACTGAGAAAAAGTCTCATGAGCTATAAAAGAGCAACCTCTGAGTTGGGATGACATTACTTTGAAAATTTTGATTTTTCCCCCCCAGGTACATTGCAATTGTACATCCTACATATGAAAAGCGAACCATACAGTGGACCATCATCATCAACATTATGGTGTGGGTGGGCAGCTTCCTTCTGAGCATCCCAGTCATGATATACGCTAAAGTCCTCTCCAAAAAGAACATGGACATGTGTATAATGAACCTGGATGGGCCACAAGACATGTACTGGTACACTCTCTACCAGTCCATGCTGGGTTTCATTGTCCCCCTGATTATAATAAGTACATTTTACACTCTCACGTTGTACCACGTGTTCCGCTCCATCCGGCGGGTCAAACGCAAGCAGTCGGTGTGGGCCAAACGGGCCACTAAGACAGTTCTGATGGTGATCGCCCTATTCCTGGTCTGCTGGTCACCCTACCACGTCATCCAGGTGATCAACCTCAGCATCCACCAGCCCACCAGCGCCTTTGTGTACGCGTACAACATCAGCATCTGCTTAAGTTACTCTCACAGCTGCATCAACCCCCTCATGCTGCTGATATTCGCCCAGAACTATCGCGATCGCCTGTGCCATCGCAAAGAGCTACGGTCCCAGATCAGCTCATCCAAGACCACCGTCAAAACCGACGGAGGGTCCAGCGTCAGCCCGGACACCAGCCACCGTTGCACTGTCATCTAACGCCCGACCTGCTACTGCAAGGAGGCCTGCAATGCAACACTTGCTGTACAGGTGTCGATTGCGCTGTAGACTGTTTCTCAAAGGGGAAAACTGTGAAATGAAACGCCACAGTGAACTTTCAGGAGGCATGAAGGAGTGAATTAGCACTCAAATATGTTTGTGGTTTGTCACACATTGGAAAAGTGACTATAATGTCTTGTTTTCTTTTACTGTTAATTTATCTATTATTTGTTGTATAATGTTAATTTTTCAGTTGTGACATTTTGTGCTGTGAAACACAAGGAAAAAGGTTTGAGAATTGTCATATTTTCATGGAGGACTGAGGTCTTCAAGCTTCCAAAAGAGAAAGAATATCATAAAAGGATCAAGAATTGAAATCATGCAGTATTTCTTATTGTTTTATGCTTTAAAACTTATATAGCATTCCGTACAATTCTGCAAAAACTTTTGTGTTCCATAAGAAATTATCACAGAATTTTCAATTTTGGGCAAACTATCCCTTTAAAGACAATTCAATGTTTTTTGTTATGTATTGGTGCCTTTTGTTTGCGTTGTTGGGGAATGATAGACCAAATGGGAGAACCATCAGACTTGTCATTTATGCAGATGTAAAATAAAATGTCTTTGTAGTATGAAATAAAATCAGTGTTTTTGTGGGTACGTATCAGGTTGAAGAAGTCCTTTAGTGAGTAAAATAAGCAAATCTGCTGATCTAAGACACAGGCCTAATAGATCGAATAGATATGGCATTCTGCTTTAAATTTCACTTTCACATGTGTAGTATATTAAAGTATTTTAGAAAATATAATTACACATTTAAATATCCAGATCTCCAGATGTTACTAGGTCGCATCCTTTGACCTTCATATGGAGTCTTGCTGTCATGCATGTTTAGCTGTTTCATCTTCACTTAGAACAGTGTACAAGATAAAATAACCCTGACTGTATCCTTCTGAGCATTTTATTACATCAATTCACAAAGATATCCAGTGTGAAATTCTCCGTGTGGTTCTGTTTTTCCTTTTTTTTCTAAGAAGCCCCTGCGGCCCGTGTGAGAACAGTCATGTTCACTGTTAACGTGTGACACTTAAACTATGTGTGACCAGTCACATTTCAGTCCTGCCACCCTCAATCAACACATTATGATGTCTGGCAAATAAACAAAGAACTTCATATTATTTCTTTAATATATATTATGGCGTACATTGACAAATGCCTTTTTAGTAGGGAAGAATTTCTAGGTCATTTGCTATTCAGGGAGAAAAACTATATTTTATTTCATGATCACTGTTTTAACATTTACCTCCTGTTTCTTGTATGTACTTTCTGTCCTGAAGGCTTTTGTTTGTGCCTGAAGGCGGTGTGCTATAATTGTACAAAATAAACTAAAAAACTAAACAAAAAGCCCTTTGACCATTTGAATGTAAAATCAGGTTGTGTGCATTTTTAAATAAATTGCTTGGTTCTAAACACTACTGAATATGAACCACTTAAAAGTTCACCCAAAAATCATTAACTCACCCTCAAGTTTCTTTCTTCTGCTGAACACAAAATAAGATGTTTTGAAAAATTAAACAGTTGATGGGTTTTTTATGTGTTTTTAAAAGCCTTTTTTTTCTCCTCCATCTTTAGGCTATTATTTTTTCTCCATACTATGGAAGTCAATGGGGCCGATCAACTGTTAGATCATATTCTTCAAAATATCTTATTTTGGGTTCAACAGAAGAAAGATGAATACAGGTTTGGAACAACTTGAGGGCGAGTAAATGATGACAGAATTTAAATTTTGGGGTGAACTACGTTTTTCTTTCTTTGTTGGAACACAAAATGTATTTCTGACTCAGAGATTTCATAATTTTAAATAGCTTTTATTCAATCTGTTCCCCAATCAATGTTTCAGAAGAATTTAGAAGATACATATGGATGACTTACTTTGATAATTTTATGGTGCCTTTTTTCTTTTTTGCCATTTTGCCAGTGTCCCCGCATTAAAAATGTAATGTACTTTCAATGCATAGACAATTTATGTAATCTTATTCTATCCATTTATTTATTCATTCTGTTATGTAATTATACTTTTGACTAAAGACGAAGACAAAAGAGTAATAGACTGTAGAACCATCTTTCAGTCCATATATCTGAAGACAACTCACAACATCTATTGCCTGTTCAACTGTTGCACATGGTTTATTCATAATGATGTGGGCAGCCCATTTCATGAACCTCATTATGTCCTATAATTGCTCTGTATAATCCCATAACAGCTATTTTACAGTATACCAGGTGCAGCCTAAGTTGTAAACATTCCTCCTAAATGATGCTTCCCTATTCCTGTATAATCCCCTCATAAAGACGGCCGGATGAACTGAAAAGTGTTTCGTGAACGTGAGCATGAAGTCGAACGTCTCCCCAGTCAAACATATTTAAACATCCTCAACCTTTATGGCAAATTCAGGAGCTCAGAATGCAAAGCAGATTTCCTCCTCCTTCATACAACTTTAAATAACTAGAGGCTTCTTCTTAATGAATAGCTAGTCTCATTTGTAAAAGCTTTGGACAAAAGCATTTGCTAAATAGATCATTGTAAATGTGGCCCATTATCCGTCTGCAAACATTTCAGAACTTGAATGACCTTCCAAGAACTGAAGCAGTTCTAAAGACAACACATGAGCCCTACTTCTTGGTATTAACATTAATGTTAATTACAAAATTTAACATAAAGCAACATCATTAAATAACACATTAAACAACATACCATAAAACATATAAAACAACATAGGCCCTACATAACATTTACCATCGCATAAAATAATATTAAACAAAATATTTAACAATATAATGTAAAAAATTTGATTACAAACAGCATAATATATATCTAGGTGTTGTTTATAATATTATGTCTGTCAGCAGTTATTGTTATAGCAGACTGTAACCAGCCTGAAATATGTCATTGTACTGATGCACTGATCTCGAGTATATTTATTAAATGTATTACCATCAAATATACAGTATAGATGAACTTTTCTTAGTTTGCTAATGTTTTTTGTCAATGTCATGATCAGGAAGTGAAACTTCCACATAAACTTCATGGTTCAGCTTGACTGAGTCTGCATCTGTTAGGCCATGGCTCTGAACATTGTGCCTTTTTAACTGGGCATTTCTTCCCAAAACGCTTATAAAAAAAATATAATGATTTCTAATGCAATTACACCACAATGAAATATGAAGAGATATGCATAATGACAACTTTCAGAAATCTTAACTGTGGAGGAGCACAAGTGTATGATCATAGCACTGGAAATCACAACATGGCTAAGCTATGCCTGCCCCATCCATTTAATACAGCCTGTGGTCCTTTTATGGTCTAATTCAATTAGGGACAGACACAAAGATTTTGATAAGATTATGACGATATTGAGATGCTTTAATGTCTTTATAAATGTAAGTGGTGCTTCAATCATGTTTTGCTTCAGCCTTCCCTAGAGTCACAGCAATAAATCACTTGACCGATAAATCTCGAGAGGTCTGCATCATCCTACATGTAATGTAAATATCACACTAATTTATGGCTATTTTGGGATAAAATCAGAGAACCGTGTCCTATTTCTCCTTCTATGACTAAGGCGAATCTGCTCAGACACACGATGCTGAGTTAATTAGTTTCATACACAGCCAAACAGTTTCCACATAGCAAAACAGCAAACAAATGTAATAAAGGCCTTTTTATCAAAGGGCCAAAAACTTATTAAGAGGATCATTGGTGTATAAGTACACATAATGGCCAGCATTGAACAGTTTAAAATATCTTACCCTGAAAGATAAAAAAAAAACCAATACCACACAAAGTGTCCACATTGTACCACATTGCGCAATCTGACCACACAAACGCTACAGGGTATCATCACCAAATAAGAAAGATATTTTTCATGCCTTCTTCCATGACTATTCTTTAGAGATCTCTGTTTGAGAAAACCGTTTCATGATGACAGAGATTTCTTGGAAATTTAGTGTAATAAAAGGTGAGACCGAAAGAAACGAAAAACAAAGAATTCCCATGAAGCCGCAAGCCTCTTTTTTCTTCACCTCAGCAGCAACTGAAAAAAAGCATGAAAGGTACCAAATAAAAGAAACATTTTGTTTTCCAACAGTTTCAGAAGAAGAAAAAAACATCTCTCCAATAACTTCAAGGTCATATTCAATGCGACATTATCATGCTCAGTAGTCCTGGAGGGAGAGGGGTGTATTGACTTCTCTCTGGCATATTCATCATTCATCAGTAAATCTTTATTTAACCACCTCCTTAACCAAAACGCACTCCCACAGGGCTGGGATTGATTTCTGTGGTGTTACATAATGCGCTCTGAAAGAAATAGCGCTGGATGCTTCCGGTCCCATAGGGTGATGGATGTCATCAAATGTTTATAATAATTAATATGCCACACGCACAAAAGAGAGTTCAAGCACTCTACTGTATCATTTATAGATTAAAAGCCTATCTCTAAAATATTAGCAATGCACAAAAGTCGATAAAAAACCAGGTGCAAAGAATTGGCCTAATAATAATGATCATGATAAGCATCCTGAATCAAACATCAGACAGCACATTTATAAACCTCATTAAACACAGGAACTGAGGAGTTCAAGGCATTTCCAAAGCCAGACACAAATGTTTTGTGATGCCTTTTAAATTCAACACGCTTTGAAATGAGCAAAACACCCTCATTAGGAAACGTAACTTTGGCAACTTTTATTCTGCACCGCCAAATCGACACTTTGATGCCAATTTTGATGTCAGCAGCTTTTAGAGGACTGTCACTCTCCCGAGGCTAAACTTTTATGGTTAAAATGAACATTCTGTCATCATTTGCTTAACCTCATGAAGTTCAAAACCTGTATGATTTTGAATACAAAACCAAAGCTGCTCTTTTTCAATGAACCGACTTTTACTGACAGGCTCCAAAAATGACAAAAACTATAGATTTTGACTATTTCTTTTGCGAAAGACATACAGTATAAATGAAGAAAGACAAAATAAAAAAAGAGTGATCCAATATTTTGTAGAGGGGGGTGGGTGAAAATTACAATTTTCACCTGAGATTTAGTGCCGAATTACAGAGGGGGCAAAAATTACTTTATAAAGATGCCATCATTAAAATATTACATGTATGTTAACAAGCTACATTTATAGTTTCAACATTATTTATTTTTCAGAGATTCCCTTTTAAATGCCTATTAGCTCTATGCAATTTTACCCACATTTAGTTTTTGACCATTGAAAATGGGTAACACTCAACTTTGGACATGGTGCAGCATTGAGATCCCCATATCTATGGGACTGAACCATATTAGGGCCTTAAAAATTAACATTCCAAAAGAAAAGTTTGCTAAGAACCAGAATGTAAAATCATATTGAGATATCTTTAATACTTTTTGAGTCATGCAAACTTGGGGGAAATAATATTTATGGCGCTCAGAAATGTTCTTTTATGTAATTGTTTTCATTGTCATATGGGAAACAAGATACATTTCTAGTTTCAACATTATTTGTTCTTCAGACATTCCTCTTTAAAAGAAAAAAGAAAAAAGAATCAGGTGTATGAAAAGTGACCCAACATTTGGTTTCTGACCACTGAAAAACTATACAATTTAACTATTTATTTTTCCATATTGAAATCTCCATATCTCTGGGATTGAACCAAAGAGGGCCTTTAACGTGAAGATACCAAAAGAAAAGTTTGTTAAGAACCAGAATCTAAAATGATATTAAGATATCTTTATTACGTCTTGAGTTACAGGTATGCAAACTTTGAAACTTGAAAACTGCTTTTGTCACTGTCACTGTTGGCATATAATTCAACAAAGATGGCTAAAGTCAACAGATTTTACTAATAGACCAACCAATCTCTGTTTAAATAATAAAATAATGATGATGCCATCTTTCTAAAATCATTTTCTCCCTCCTGTAATTTGTTTCCAAATTAAAAAAATGGCATTTTAACCCCGCTCTACAAAATTGCCTATAGACATATTCATCCATGACATGTAATGCTTTTGCTTTCATCACTATTTATGTTTGTCTATTTCTTTGGAGAAAAAAAGAAAAGAAAAAAAAGAATTTGAGCCACGGAAGTTTCAAAATTTGGTTGATTTGACACAGAATGACTCTATATATTTAAAGTCTTCTGAAGCCATATGATTGTGTGAGGAACAGACTGTTTGCTATCTTTTGGCTTATGGATCATGTTTAATGTGCCTTTTTCAGTTTTTTTGCTTTAAATCATAATGACTGCACATTTTACAGTACATGTACATTTGTTGTACACTGGTTGACATCTGACTGAATTTGAGGATCAAAAATCTCTATAATAAGTAGGCTATATTTATAATATGAACGCAAAAAAAAAAACAACGACAAAGAAAAAAACATCAAGTTAGAAGCCACTATTTTGTATCCTTCACCACCAATTTATTGGTGGTAACCTATGGTGGTAACAGTTGCTACAGCAACACTCTCTTTATGAAACTGCCTGGTAATGAGACTGAGATTTCAGGAAAACAAAGAATGCAAGTACCAAGTAAAATGTGTACAGGTGTTTCTGTGGAGCTTGTTAAATACTTTATGTGTTTGGTAGAAAATGTGTTAAATGGAGAGAAAGAAAGAAAGAGAGAGAATGACTAATCTCAGAGATGACCAGGTCTCACATGAAATCAATCCCTGGCCCTCCACAACTCTCAACAGGAAGCCACCATAATGTGATATAACACTTCAAAGAAACTTATACTGCCTCAAAATTAAATTCTAGGTCAATGGAACACTTTCAAGCTAAGAGCACTGAGGTTTAAGAGAAAGATTAGATAAGATTTAGTTTTTTCCCCCCCTTTCTAACAAGATAGATTCATGCTGAGAACCAGAATCCCACCGAGTTGAGCTATGTCAAACATGAATGATCATGACCTTTCGAACTATGTCTAAGAAAAGTTTCTTCCTTCAGTATTAAGTTGCTTGAAAATGTTTTCTTAAAGGGATAGTTCACCCAAAAATGAAGAGGCTGTCATTATTTATTTACTCACTCTCATGTTGTTCCAAACCCATATACATACTGTAGAATTCTGTAGAATACCCTGACCAATCTTCTCATTATAATTAAAATGAAAAAAGACTAGTTCACCATTAGTATAGGCATGTTTAGTTTATAAATCTGGTGGTCCAGATCACAAACCCAGTCTGAATGATTCATTCACAAACTTGACTGATTCAGTTGAAATGGTAAGTATAATTCAAAGGGATTATCAGTGAAAATGAACTAAAATGTTGTTCTGTTTATCACACACAATTACTGCAATGAAATTGAATTATTGTAAGACTTGGACTTTAAGTTGCATGACACTATAATGGTGCTTTTGCATCCTATTTAAACTTTGAAAGCCTCAGTTCCCATTCACTTTCAAGTCATTTGAAACAACTTGAATTTCTTTTTAGTTAACTGCTCCTTTAAAACAGTCAGATAACTGTTAAAATAAATAAGTAAATTATGTTTTATGAGATAGTATCTCATCACAGCAAACCAAAGGCTTAATATATGGCACTGACTGAACTGAAGGCTATGTCAATATAGGCTATATTGATTTTCAACATCAGAGAACTGTGCCTAAAGCTAAAATATGATTGATTGTGTGTAGAATTATGTTGACAACATAACATTTTCACACAACACTTTGATTTAATGAACATCCAGACGCCACACACGCTGCTAAGAGTAACGTTTTGATGAATAGCCTAAATATGTGCTGCACGTTTTCCTATCAATAACAAACACAAAACAAAAATGACAGCGGTGAGAAAATGGTAGTTAAGAAAGCATCTGATCGTAGCGATATGGACATGTCTGCACAAGCTCTGCAATTAGGCCTCATGTTGACAGATAAGGATACTAAAATTACACTGTTATGATAGTTTTATTATAAAGTAGCCTATATATGAGACTATAGATTATATCCGATTGTGTGAGACTATAGTTTGAATTAATCCCTTTTCTTTGCATGACATATTGCTCTTTCAGCATTATTCTGAAGGCTGTCTGTCGGGAGTGCGTGTAAACATCACATCCTTTTGATTGTCCCGGCAAAAACATCCCGAGTCCTTCACGTAAAATCAGTCTACAGGCTTTCATAGACAACCTAGGAAGTCGGGGAAGGTCTCGTTTTTTAAGTTTCATTACAAGCCGTTCACACATTGGCAATAAAAAAGCATACATAAAAAAAATTCTTATACATACCTTTAACTAAAATCATGTAAAAAATAAATAAATATACAAATAAATAAATAAAAATACAAAACAAACAACACAAAACTATGTTTTCAGCCTAGTTCAGATAATAAGCGTGCACATTCTTACGTAAATCAACAGGCTCTATGAAAAAGGCCATATTGAGCGTTATGATTTCTCCAATTCATTTTTATACAACTGGATAAATGGATAAAATGACAGAAGCTTCATGATAAAACAACTGGCAGTCTGTGCAGTGTGAAAAGTAAAATCAAGGCAGTTATCATCAATGCTATTCACAACGTATTACTGAGAAGTGGTCTTGGACAAATTTAGCTGTCAAATGCTAGTAGCAGCAATTCTTTTAGGTGAGCTGTTGAACGGCAGAGAGAAGATTCATTAAAACCATCTGCTCAAGCTCTTAGAAAGAAGCCTTGTTGCAGCTTGCACCCAAACAAAGCACTTAGGACACAAGACCTTCTTTTACACAATAATGGACGCTGATTTCACCTTGCATGACACAACAACCCAATATTGACTCTCTGCTTAAGTGAGGCTGCTGAGCACGATTATGTTAACCTTTCATAAAACTTTCTTTGAGTCCAGTTTATCGTCCCTATTGAAAAAAACAGCATATATTGTCTGTTGTACTGGTCCTGCAGCATATAGTAGTTTGTCCACAACAAGCTATTAACCACAAACAACTAGTTTGCTCTATCTGCTTGAACCACAAGACAAGTCCATGTTATGTGACCAGCTATTCCAGCATTTAAAGAAAGTTCAATTCATGTTAATCTGCATCAACAGCTTGTATAAAAAAAATAAATTATAAAAAAATAAAATAAAAAAAACTTCCAAATCATAGCCACAAGACATGAAACATTCAAATATGTTAAAGAAATAATTGCCAGCCATGTCTACGCAATGTTACATTGAATCTCTGGCAGCAGTAAAAGTTTAGGGTTTCCATAAAAATATTAAGCAGCACAACTGTTTTCAACATTGCACTCTAAACAAAAATGGTGCTAAATAGCACTAAAAGTGGTTCATTGGCTTGTAATCATAGGGGAACCACTTTAAGTGCCATATAGCACCTACCTTTGTCAAATGGTGCTATGTAGAACCATAAGAGGTGCCATATAGCACCTTAACCACCCCAAAGAACAGCTAAAGAACCAAACTGGGCTTAACAGGTTCTTTAAATGGTAGTGGTGCTATATAGCACCTTAACCACCGCAAAGAACCCCTGAAGAACCATTTTTTTTTAGTGTGTGGTAACAATAATAAATGTATCACGTGACACTGAATACTGGAGTATTGATGTTGAAAATTCAGCTTTGTCATCACAGGAATAAATAAAACTTTAAAATATATTAAATACAAAACAGTTTAATAATATTTCACAATATTACAGTTTTTACTGTATTTTTATTATCAAATTAATGCAACAATGGTGATGAGACTTCTTTCAAAAGCATTTGAAAAATCTTCCCATCCCAAAACATTTTTTTACGGTGGTGTGCCTACAGTACGAAGTCAACAAAAGTGCAAACAAAATTATGTGTAGTATAAGACAAAAGATAGATGAAAAGGAACAAATCAAAAACAGCTTTGCCGTGAAGCGGCAACAGTGTAAACTTAAAGGGATAGTTCACTTTGAAATTAAATTTTGGTATAATTTAGCTTACCTCCTTAAAATAAACCTTAAAATTTAATTTCAAAGTGAACTATTTTAATGCATCCAAGTCAATAGGTGTCAGTATAAAGACACAAAAAAGTCCATTAGGACAAAGAAGTCAATGGCTTCGTCCTAAACTACATACTCTCTTATAGGTAGCCTACTTATTTTTAAATAAGTAATTACTTCACGACCACTAAAAAGTATGTTCTTTATAGTATGAATATAATCGGGACGTACTACATCCACCATGTTGTTTCATGTAACCTACAAGTGTCAGTTGCTTGCGTCACTTCACTGCCATCCACAAATCATCTCCAGTGGCCTCATGGGATAGTAAAGTGTCCATCGAATGCGCACTTCAAAATCTCGCCGGAAGAAGTA
Source organism: Leuciscus leuciscus (assembly GCF_965113295.1). Classification (NCBI taxonomy): domain Eukaryota; kingdom Metazoa; phylum Chordata; class Actinopteri; order Cypriniformes; family Leuciscidae; genus Leuciscus; species Leuciscus leuciscus. The sequence goes on from NC_138732.1 coordinate 10,642,836, forward strand.
GGTCATCCTGGTACTTCTTTTGTACACATTTTGTCACTTACTGTTTTATGCCTACTATATAGCATGGAAGTATGTGATTTCAGATGCAGCCATTGAAATAAAATAACAAAACTTAAGAAAATACTTGCCTTGTAGAATGCCTTGACCCATAGACCTCCACTGTAAGTTCATTACTGTAAACACAATTTTGTCCATTTATATAAATTGTGAAAATTATTACTCTAATTTATTACTATTAGTCTAAAATATTTTCTCTTGTGTCAAAAGCATGATACAGACACTGTCAAAAGAACTTAAAAGTCCTAAACCAAGGCTATTCTTTTTAATCGGATATACAAGCAAAGTTATGTTAATAAACATCATAGCAATGTTGGTCCACCATAAACCAGAATACACCACCCTGGAATCTGTGCTAGTGTAAATTGTCAGATCCTCTTTAATTAGTTAATATGCACATTCCTTGATAAATCCTTAATTATCTGAGTTGCAGCATAGTTTAGATGCTTTCTCAAAGCTTAAGCATATTAGTAAGACTTTGTTTATATAGCCACATAAATATGTCTGCCCCGACAGTTTGCTGACTTGCTAATCGTTGCACTCATGCAGCAAACTGTTGAGCGTGAATGTTTACCGAGACTCAAACTGTCACAGAGAGTACAAGAAGATAATACCCACATTTATCCGTGTTGTCTATCAAGAGTAAACAGAGAGAAGGGCAGATTGAATATGGGGCTGAATCTTGAATTAACACACTCCAACTTGAATCTATCATGTGTTCAAAGAGCTATCTCTGTTCCTGAAGCTAATCGAACCTCGCTTACCATCTTCTGGCGTGTTTTTGATAAGGAAGCCATGCAGACTCCTCTGCCGGTGGAGCTCTGCTGTGATATGTGTAGTCAAGGAAAGACTATTTTCCAGCTTGGAGTGCTAATCTGCATTATTGCAGGGTCAGCTGTAGATCAGAGAAGAGTGAAAAGTTCATTTGCATGCTTACGTGAGCATTTTCGTCACAAGATACCTTTTTATCTTCATTAAGCTATTACATTCCCTAAACTGTTTCAGTGACAAGTAGCGTGTAAAACAGCCTTAAGTGTTTTAGTCAATATTCCCCTCCACCCAAGTATGCTATTCCATTATTCTCCCTCAACCATAGATCATGGATCATGGATCAACTCCATCACCATAAAAAGCACTTTGCCTTGTTCAAAACCAACAAAGCAAGGTTTTTACATGGGCTTTCAGTGGTTTGACATAAGGTTCTGTCACATAAGAATGGCACTGGACCCCATTTAAAAACGTAAAGAGCAGAAGCGCATTAGTCAACAAGCAGCTGCAGAGAATTAAGGCAATATATATTTTATGTGGGAAACCAAGCTTGTGTCCTCTGAGACAGAGAAAAAATATTATCCAGTACAATGACAATGACCTTCAGGGTGACATGACAATAAAATAACGCAATAAATAACATAAATTTGACATAAAACACTGCAATACTTAAATCTATTAAGGGCAAAAGTGTGTAATGCAGCATAACAAAACAGTTCCAGTGTGTTCTTCAGTGCAAATGACAAAATGCCTCAAACTTTTTTTCTTGCAATAAACCGCATTGTGTATGTACATTTGAATTGCATACATTGCATTATCTAAGAAAAGTTTTAACTGTATATTGTAAGGTGATGTTGATTATCACACAAAAAAAAAGGACTTTAGGATAAAAAAAATTATAATAATAGCTTACTAACCTTTTCTGTGTAGTGATTCAGTTTTACAATTATCACCATTACAAAATAACAACTGTAAAACATGATTTAAACTCCTTTATAGCTCAAATAATATGCAAGTTTTAACATAATAATTAAGGTAAATTATAAAATTAGTTAAGAATGGCAATCTGCTTGTTACTGTAAGTTGTGACATAAGGAATACGGTTTCCGGGTCCAAGCCGATCTACTCGTTTTAACCGGCTCAAAAGCCATTTATGAGCACTATATATTCATATTACATATATAAGTGAAGCTTTTAAAGACTCACTTGTGTACACGACAATGGACACCAACATTTTAACCATTAAAAATGATGAATCGCTGTCTGGTCATCTGAGATTTCGATATGGTGATGAAATTATGATCCTGACTTATACGGTAGTGTTATAGCACATTGTGAATGTATATTAGCAGCGTTTGTTGTTTGCTTTTGGCATCTAAAGCGATGACACAAGACCTCAGACTTAACAAGTGGATAGCAATGACAAGGTCATGGGTTTCATTCCCATGATGATATGCATAAATAAACAACATGACATTTCATTCAGTATATGATATATCAAAATCCCACACTATTATTATCTGATACTGCCAGTGTTTTGAAAGGGCGGGCACAGAGCAAAGCTCAACAGAGTCTGGTAAAGAAGAAAACCCATAATAGGTGAGATCACATTGCTGCTGCCTCACAGGCGTGCTGTAAAATTTTAGTGGGAGTTAATGCTCAGGGCATCCATATAAAACAGATATTACATTAAATGCGCAGGCTGTGAACAATGAGTCAATGTGCGTAACGTTGCATGTGAAAATATTTCAGAGGTAATAAAAGCGTATGATAAAAGAGGGGTAATTAGAGCTGTGAGAGCAACACTTAACCGAAAGGGAACATTTGATGTAAGCTTATGAGAGCTCTGAATCACACCCCCGATTACAAAACCTGATATTACGCATGCAGTTTGTGTAATCGTGCTCAATTCACATCTTGCATTGCATAATTTCTTAGCTAATGCAAAACAAAACATAAAAAAAGGGACAGAAGCACGAATTGGATGGCTGTTTCTACTAATTAAAGCTCCTAAATTTGTTGTCGGATGACAGTGCCAACATGTCGTATACATCAATAGGCTCTTGTGTACATTCAGATTGAGCATCATTCTGTGAAGGATCATCACCCCTATTGAAGTAAGAATAGGCCTATGTTAAGAACAGCAAACCCCTCAATGACATTAACTAATCTTCCCATTAATCGCACTCTGATTCGATTGGTTAAAGTTTCCTGGCAGCCACTGGATATCCAATCGAATTACACAATCATCCAATCAATCCATTAGGAGCAATAAATTCCACAAACTTTCTGCTGGACGGATGCTTCTCACACAGCCACTCGCCATGGGACAAGATGATGGGCGGCTGGACGATTTTTTAAGAAGCCAGAATAGCGTGGAAAGTGTGGGAGATACGAATCATTTTGCAGGACTACCGAGGAAGGGAAAGCGAGAAAATATTTGGAAAATTCCCAATCCTCCACACGCAGGAGGCATTGTCCCCGTCAGGCTTTATCTGAGTCACGCAGCGATGAAAAAGCCTCATGACATCACCTCCCTCTCAAAATCCCCTCAAGTTTCACCCCTAACAGAGTAAACAGTGTCATTAAGTTGCACGCTTGTGTGCTGAACATGGCCAACCCTGTTAAATTCATTAGCTTTCAGAGAAAAGCCACCAACCGCGTTAAACATAATACGCTACTTTTTAAGGCGCATTCATTTCCCATTCCGGGGAGCAGTGAAAACCCATGCGCATCTCCCCTTTTGGGCGATTACGAAGCTGAAAGAGTCTCCTTTAGATGGCATCCACATGAAACGAAAAGGAGCTAAGAGGCGTCATGTGATGGTCGCCTTGTTCTAGACAAATGACGCAGGTTTGACGGCATCACTGGCTGAATGGGAGCCTTTGAAACTGCCAGAGCAACATGGCTGATGCAGCCCTCAAATAAACAAGTCAGTTCTGTGGTTGAGATTAACACTCATCATGACTCACTTCACAGTCTTATGAGCTGCTGTGATGGGCCAGACGTGTGATGATTTGGACTGTATTTATACAGCAGTCTTTAGTGGCTTGCCGATCGGACAGATGCAATAACAGTTGCACTCTAGTAAAAGCATTTTGAAGCAAGATGAAACATGTCTCCGTTATCTCAGTCTAACTGAGAGATCTTTCCTTTCAAATGAAAATAACGCTGCTCTGTTGAATTACACACACACACACACACACGTGTCCAAATATTTTGTCTGCAGCTACTCTCTTTTAATTATATTTAGAGAACAGTCATGAGTTTTGAAGATGAATCAGGGTTGAGTTCACTTAAAAAAAAAAAAAAAAAATGTTTTTCAATAAGACTTGTTTTTAGAGATAATGTCTCGAAGGGTTAGGGTTTTACACACACACACACACACACACACACACACACACACACACACACACACACACACACACACACACACACACACACACACACACACACACACACACGTGTATATATAAATATTTTTTCTTGTTTTAAGAGAAAAAACTTATTTAAAAGTAGATTTGCTTTTTAGTCCACTACTAAATCTATTATGATTAAAACATGTAAAATCAATTTGTCTGTTAGTCTTCTGAAACCAAGTATTCATATAACCTGCAAAGTTGCTTCTCCAGTAATTCATCTTGTTTTTCTGGTGTTTTAAAAAGACTAAATTTAAATTGAATAAATGCCAAGACATTTTTTTTTGCACACGGTGAACCCTAATGTTGTCATTTATAAATGAAAACAATTCGGATTAAACATCGTTTGAAATGTCAAGTTTTGACTTCTGTACCTGCAGTACATTCCTTACATTTTTTGTAATAATAATAATAATAATAATAATAATAAATATTATATTAATAACTTAATCTTATCAAGTGCAAAACTGTGGTTGTGGGCAATATCAAAAATTCCTTGAGCATGAATTTAGTAAATAGAAAAAATATTTTATGGTAAACCTGAGTACACTTGCTGCTAGTTCACTACCATGGTTAAGTTCTCTCTTTGAGATTACCTTACTGGATACATTTGAATGACATGGGTTTGGAGAAGCTCCATTAACGTAAGATTTTACAGTGTTGAAAGTCTATGCTGCCTTACAATAGCTCGCTGTCACAAGTCATCATAAGAGTAAAAGCCTGTTTTGATGATACAGAACAAATAAAAGCATCTTGAACCAATTTTATCCAATACAGATGCCATTGTTGATAAAATCATGCTTTTAGAAAAGCTATAAGTTAAACTTGCAATCGATAAAATTGGGCCTCTTCAAGAATAAAAGTCAATTGAGAACGATTCACTGTCAAACTGTGCAGCATGCTGAAACGTCCCTGGGCCCGTTTCAGAAGGTAATCTATCATCAAGCTAGTCTTTCTTTAAGGTACGACCACAGCAATAGAGAGACATCCTAAAGTCCTATTGAAATGTCACATTCCTGCTTTGAGACTTTGAGTAATCCAGTCATGGATCAGCCATATGTTGAAAGGGCACAGGGCACATAGGGCAAAACAGATCAGAAGTTTTCTAAGGGAAAAAACCAACAAGGAATCTCCTTGCCACCAGGCAACACTGTGATGCGCCTCCAATCTGCTGATCCTATCGGAAACATAATCTCTGGAAAATATCAAATGCAGGGTCTTGGACGTTATCAGGCACACATCAACAGAAATAATCCCCTCCAGACATATATGCTCAATATTTTATCATTATTTGATTTGACTTCAATTGGTGGAACATGCTATAGAGAAGCAGTACTGAATCTAATTGTGTCTGTTTATCTGAGGAGGTCAATTTTAAGGAGGTGGTCTTGATAATGTCACTGCATTCAGCATGACGGCACCTTCACTACACTTCAGAAGAGGGTTAGCAAGTACTTACTGAAGCAGTCACAACTAAAACATTCTATTCAAAAAACTATTGGATAGAAGTACCAAAGAAACAAACAAAGCGCGCACAGATATGTTTAGTGAAAACTGCAGATGGTGGACACTATATTTTGTGCTGCATGTGCAGAGAGACCATGTCAAAAAGCACATTAAAGCATCTTTTAAAAGGCGCTCGAGCAGTGTTTCTGGTTTACTTGTGTCAGCATCACATACTACTGAACAAAAGAAAGATGAGATTATCAAGATGATGCTTTTTTTTGTAAATTTACAGGACTTGCTGTTGTTACAAAGTGTGAAGGTTTGTCACCATCTGGTGGTCAGAGTGAAAATGACATCAGTGAATCTACCTTTGTGTTTAGCAGCAGTTGCTTTCCGTCACTCACTATCAGATGGCCAGAAGCAAATTGCAATGTCCACAATTCATATTCACACATTAAGAGCGGGCGCGGGTGACTTGATTGTGTCGAGGCTTCCGGTCTCATCCGCTTCCGGTTAGCTGTACAAAAACTGTCGCGATACCGCAAACTGTTATTTGTTATCATATTTTAACTAGATAACAAGCTAGTTAGTTAATTTTATTGTCGGTGTTTTGTTCTATTTTAATATCCGAATGTTAGTTTGAAGAAGAAAAATACTAATAGATATCACCCCATCAATTAATATATCGTTTTATTTTAATATCTGAATGTGCAATCTATCAATCAATAGAAATTGGTAATAGGCCCTACTAATCTTTTGTAGCTTACCAAATTCAAAATGTTTATAACAGTTTTTAACTTAAAATGGCAAATTATTTTGCTATTATAATAAATCTCAAAAAGTGTCACTAGTGTCAACCCAATATAAAAATGACAAATAACCCTAAAATAAACACTATAACATTAAAATCACTTTTAGGGTAAACACATATTATTTGTCATGATCAGCATGTATCATTTCATTAAAAATGTAAAATATTTTACAGTGGTTCTTCTAACTTTAATTAGGTGTAACATCCCTGTAAAATGAACAGGTCTGCCAACGGTAAATTGATCTTGTGAGAAAGAGAGAAGAAAAACAAATAATCATGCGTTTTTAGGTATAATCCATCGATGAGATTCACATTTGTGACCCTGGACCACAAAATCAGTCTTATGTGTATTTTTTTTTTTATTGAGATTTATACATCATCTGAAAGCTGAATACATAATCTTTCCATTGATATTATGTTTGTTAGGATATGACAATATTTGGCCTAGATACAACTATTTAAAAATCTGGAAACTGAGGGTGCAGAAAAATCGAAATATTGAGAAAATCGCCTTTAAAGTTGTCCATTTCTATTGGCGATTGTGCTGCATCCACTCACAAAAATAAATTTTTTATATGTTTAAGGTGGGAAATTTACAAAATATCTTCATGGATCATGATCTTTACTTAATATCCTCATGATTTTTGGCATAAAAGAAAAATCGATAATTTTGACTGATACAATGTTTTGTTGGCTATTGCCACAAATATACCCGTGCGACTTAAGACTGGTTTTGTGATCCAGGGTCACATTTGTACAATGATCCATCAGTGAAGTAGCACTGAACACCGATTTCCAATCAAATGTTTGACAGAACTTGCAGATGAAAGAAATTGAGTTCAGAATGTCATAAATCCATTTTATTATGAAAAAGAAAAAGCATATCTTGTATCATACAGTGTAACAGACCATCTCCCACAGGAAAAGTCCATTGGATGCCCCCAATAAATGGACCTTTGGACAAGAATTACAAAAAAACAACATAAAATAAAACACAACTACTGCAAAGCAGTGCCATGGCTAGGCTGTTTCCAAATACGATCATAATTTTCTATAGTTTTCTTTTTTTAATAGAAAGTGAAAATCCACAGACTGTTATTATAGGTTAGTATAATCATTCAGACTTGTAAATGGAGAGCACAGGAAATGCTTTAAGTCTCCAAGTGAAATATTCATGATTCAGTTAAAGAGGGTATTTTGAGTTATTCTAATATGATATTGTTGGATAATTTTAAAGTCAATAAACTAGTTAAAATCCTTAATTTCACTATTTATTTGCAGGAACCCGAGTACTGAAATAGTGCTGCCCATAATAGCTCTGGATAAGTTTAAACAACAAGAAATCAACATTAGTATTTTTTGCATTCCATGACTTCCATGACCTAAAAGAAAAGCTAAGACTGCAAAAGACAACCTCAACCATTATTTGCAACTCTTCGAAAATGTTTACAACGGCTGCATTAGAGTTATAACTCCCCAAATAACCATGATTGAAGTCATTTCTCCATGATGAGGTAGAATCCAAACATTTCTGTGAAGACATGCGTATGGGAATGTAAACAAAAAATAAAGGCTTTCGCAATTCATATTTCAAAGCGCATTAAAAGTGACAAGTGTGATGTCAAGCATTATGTCGGGAAAAGATTTAAATAGTTCAAAAACCATATTGATATGCATTAACAATCCACTCTAGAAACTCCAGCTCCTCTGAGAAAACTGTGCTTTAAGATTTGCAAACATTTCGAACTACCACAGCTGGTACAGAGAAAGGCCAGCAAAAAGGCTCAATGGTTTTAATACCAATCATCAAAACAGTTTCTGATGAACCAGCACAGAAAAAAAACGCACAAATGCATAATGCCAATGCATGCACAAGGACTGTCTAATTCACAACACAGATTTGCGATGTTTTTCAGTTGTGTGCCTACAGTCAGACAAACATTAATTTTATTCACATATTTTTGTGCATTGCACTTTGAAGGATAAGTTATATATGACATAACATTAGTAAAAGATGATGTTTACATTCATGATATGCAAGAGACTCCCTCAAAAGGGAATGTTAAGAGTTCTCTGTTTAGAAAAAAAGCCAAATAATTAAAGAAAGACACAAAAAGGCCATAATTGCATGACAGAGAAAATGAGAGGGAGAGAGATTATAAACGCTGTACTTGTGTCAATCTCAAATAAAAACATGTCCAGGTTGCATTTCACCCAAGAATACATACATTCATGTTTTCATGACAGCTCCACATTTTCCTCCTAGATTCTCATTACCATATTGCCTCTGGAGTTTTTACTTTTGAGATTATTTTAATTGATAATTAGGTTAAATTAGCTTCTTGTCACTGAATACATTATTAACATCAACAAAGGCAGTACAACAAAAATGATCATTATACGTATAAATACTCTATTATTTAAATAATGTACATTTTTTGTAGTGATCTTTTTATCATTGTAATGATATGATACAGAAATGCAACCTAGACTATGTTCTTGAGAGGCTTTCATGAGGGTCATAGGTCCACAAAAAGGGGGCTAAACATCATTTAGCATATAATCTGTCTTGTATCTGCATAAAAAAAATTGCCTCTAATATACACGGGCAGGAGTCGGCAACCCCCTCCCAAATCTCCCAAAAAGACCACAGAAGAGAAATCTCACATTTTACTATTCACTCTGACAACAGAGGTTATATAGAGTCTTGAAACACAGTAGATCTTTTTTAAACAGATGATTCAGTCCAGTCTGCCGACACTGCTAAAAACCATCCGAGCACGTTCTACACACACAGCACGTCATTTATCTTACTTTGCACATTATTAGCTTTAAGGTCATGACTCAATGCAGACACCTTCTGAACACGCACTGGTACGGTAGTCGTAATGGAATGGACACACATCCACACACACGTGTGCATGCGTTTAAAGAGGTCTGCATTGCCATGCATTTTTTTTTTATAGACGATTGCATGCATGTGGCGCAAAGCAAGAGAATCTGAATAGTAAATAAAGCCATTCTAAAGGTCCACGTGCTGCGTAACTGCCAGAGGCTTCGGCTAACATCTCTATAGGGCTCAATAAGGCATGTGATCATACGCAAGGCTAATTCAATCCGTCCACTTCATGTGCACTCACGTCAGATTCATTTCGCAAAGCACTCTGCGTGATCTGAAGTTTCCCAGAGGGAATGTATACCTCATGATTTCTATAAAAAGTTCAGTTGGTTAGTATAGCGATGTATATCTTCTTTGAGTTAAAGCAGCAGCATATTTATAAACATACATTATTAGTGTCACTATATAGCATATCACTATCTAGCAGAGCAGCGAAAACAAAAAGATTCACAAGCAAAAAGTCTGGGACAGCGGTCAAGTCGATTCATTCTCACAGAAGACGACCAAAAAAATAGAGAAAATGAGAATAAAATATAACTATACAGACAAAAAACAGACCATTTCTCCACCTCCTCAAACAAGTGGTGGAACTATAAATGCAATGGAAAAATAAATGCATACGTGTAATTATCAAGTACGTTGTACTGATCGGCCGCCCTGTGCAACAGAGAGCCAATCAAAGGCAAGAGTCCAACTGTCCATTGGCTCGAAAGACTGACAGACAGAATGTCGTGTAAAAAGCTGAATCCACACAAGTGTATAGAGAAATGCACCGCTGTAAGGCTTTGTTTAGTTCATGGCTCCTCTGTTTAAAGTCTCAGTGGTTAAATTGTGGGTTTCTCCAAAGCAAGTCATCCACAGGTTAATGAAAACACCCTCTGCTTGACATTAATGCACCAACGCGAAGGAGAGTCTGGTGAATGTTTTTAATAAGGGCAAACGAAAATAGTGTTCGATCAAGAGACAGCTGCAAGATCGCAGATAGCTTGATCTCGGTGTGACATCTCACGTTAAGCTCCATCTGGATACCCTCCATAAGAGCTTGCTTTCAGATAAGGGACCACAAAAAAAGAAAAAAAACATAGATGGAAAGTCCATTTCGAAAAGTCAGCCAACATACAACGTCCGTAGGGTTAAAAGGGCAGAATTTCCCAGCTCAATGGTGTGTAAACAGTGCTGATTTGCAATTAGCTCTGCCATAATCACAGAGGTCACTGTCAGCTGTCGCCCCCTGAAAAGGGTCACCAGTTGGCTTTGACCGCTCTGATGTCACTCACCAAGTTCTGAGCCAGACATATCCCAAAAATCTGAAACATATTTAAAAAGAACAATTATTAAACACATTCAAAGGGCTCTTGTTTTCATTTTTAATTACCTGAACTTATGGTCTGGTCTTACGAAGCGAAACGATTAGTCTGTGCAAGAACATTATTTAAAGCATTATTACCCATAATCCACACCCTCTGCAAACAGTCTTGAGCATGCTCACGATAGTCTGGATCACAAGCTACCCATCGCATAATAAATGACGTAAGCAGACCGATCGTCTTCGCTTCATAAGACCTCAATGTATCTTCAGGAGCCACAGGTTTTAACTTTGTTTTGCCTGTATGTGTCTTTATCACTCTTAAAGTAAAGGTGGCCATTGACTTGCATTATATGGATCACAAAGGACCACGGTTTCAGCTAAACATCTATTTAGTGTTCTACTGAAGGAAGAAAGACACCTACATCTTGATGGCCTGAGGTGAGTAAATTAACAGCATATACTTACATTTTTGGGAGAACTGTCCCTTTAATTGCAAGCCTTTGCAATATCCTTCACTTTATGAAATAATATTATACCATAATATTTGAATTTGTTTGTAAATTTTTAGGCATACACTACAGTTTGCTGTCAGTAAGATTTTTTTAAAAGAAATTGATACATCATCAAGGTGAAAATTAAATTGACAATAAAGACATTTATAATGTTACAAAAGATTTCTATTTCAAATAAATGCCTTTTTTTTAACTTGCTATTCATCAAAGAATCATGAATAATTTTTATCATGGTTTCATCAAAGAATCCTGGATATTTTTATCATTGTTTCCACAAATGTTTTCAACATTGAGAATAATAAGAAATGTTTCTTGAGCAGCAAATCATCATATTAGAATGATTTCTGAAGGATCATGTGACTGAAGACCGGAGTAATGATGCTGAAAATTCAGCTTTGCATCACAGGAATAAATTACATTTTAAAATATATTCAAATAAAAAACACTTATTTGAAATTGTAATAATATTCCACAATATTATGTTTTTTTATACTTTTTTTTATCAAATAAATGCAGCCTTTGTGAGCAGAAGAGACTTATTTCAAAAACATTTAAAAAAATCTTACCGACCCCAAACTTTTAAACTGTAGTGTACATTGTAGTATCTGAAAATACCACAATGCAAAAATAACATTTTATATTTTTTCTTCTGATTTTGGGGGTGAAATATGACCCGGACATTTTAAGATTCACTTTGGTATCAATTAATGTTGGAACTAGATTTAAAAGTGTATTTTACAGTTAAACCAGAAGGTGGCAGCATTACATTCATTCTTGAGTGAACATTTTTCCACGCATTCAAGCAAATCTGTTCAGTTATTACTACATCTTTAATGGATATTTGCATGCTTTAAAGCATTTCCATTATCATTGTCCTTACCTGTAATAATGCAATCCCCACAAAAATCCCAGCAACAATGATCAGATTGTCCTGCAGCCACTTTTCAAACTGCCCCACGCAGCCCTTGGTGTAAATGTACTTCTGCTGATCCAACTCCTATTAAAAAGATTATTCAAAACAGCACATCACTTGATGGAAAATGTCAGATCTAAATAAGAAACTAAATCCTCATTTAAGTGCACGGCGTGTCATATTGGTGTTCGCTCCTCCGAGTTGACCTTTAATCTTTACACAAGTCCAGGGTAAACAATTAGGCCTTCACCTGGGCGGACCTGCACATTAATCTATTTGAGAACAAATATCCTCTCTGGAAGACTGGAGGAACTCACTCCCACGCTAAGTAGACAAAATGTCACACAGCTCACCACATATAACCTGACACAGGGAAGATCCAGTTTGTATTACACTGACATACAAGAATGTCTTAACTACTGTCTATCGGTTTCTGGGAAGGAAGGGAGATGAAAAGGTGTGATTTGGGGCTGTCAGTGACATTTGAAGGTGAAGAAAGAGAAAGCCACACAATCCAGCTTTTGTGAACCATACAAACTTGCTCTCCATAGAATCTTTTGTCCCCCCAGGAAAGAAGACACAAAAGACTTTAGAAACGTAACGCCAAACCAGTAGGAAGTCATGGGATTCAGAGAAAGCCGATGAAAGGTGGAAAATGGTATTTTTTAAAGTATGATTCTTTGAGCAGACATTGGTTTGTTGTCTTTCTAATACCTACAGCTCAAAATAAAAAGTCAGTAAAAAACCATCATAACAGCAAATAAAACCTATTAAAAGGTGGATTGTAAGAGAAAGAGTATCCATGGATACAGGAGAGACGGTGGTAAACCGTGGGTGCAGTGTCACTCCACCCATGCTGGCATAAGCCGCTGACTTCCCAATTACAGAGCTCCACAATTTCCTTTGGCTAAAAGTAGAAACTAATTATCACTTTTAAAGGCTTAAACTGTTATTAAGGAGGAGAAGATGAATTCAAATGCTCTCAGAATCGCTCATGCACTAAACCCTTCTGTGCTCTTTTCAAAGGGTGGTCTGACACTACACGATTTGTACACGATTTCATCATTAAATATATGGTAAACCTTTACAATAAGGTCTCATTTGTTAACATTAGTTAATATATTAACTAACATGAACTAACAGGATGCAGTATATTTTTTACAACATTTAAAAATCTGCCAGTGCTAGTGCATTTACTAATGATAATGAATACAATTTTTCATTTTAAAAATGTACTGTTAAATGTTGAAATTAACATTAAGACGAATAAAAGCCGTAGAGTTATTGTTCATTGTTAGTTCATGTTACCTATTGCAGTTAACTAATGTTAACAAATTAAATCCTATAGTAAAGTATTAATATAACTAATATACTAATAAAGTATAACTAGTAATAACACACTCACTCCTTGATGCCGCACATCATAGCCACACTGTGTATTCAGGACATCCTCCTAGAGAAAGACCAAGAAAACATGCTCAATTTATTTACTTTTTTTTTTTTTCACAATAGAATAAAAGTACAGAATAAAATTTTTCAGATAAAATATATTGTTTAAGAAAACATGAAAAAAATTGTTAGGATTGAATAAAAAAAACGTAAGCACCCAAACGAATAGAATATAAAAAAGAGATGAGAAGGGTTTTTCACATTCAACCTTTTAACAGCTAAACAACACTATTATCAGCTAACGACATATAAAAATAGTAACAGGGTTCATTTTTTAACATTAACTACATCAGTTAACATGGACTAACAATGAAAATACCACTAAAGCTTTTATTGATCTTAGTTAATGTTAATTTCAACATTTACTTATGCATCATAAAATCAAAAGTTTTAATGTTATTGAATGGACCCGAGATGAACCTAAAACTAACAATAAAGAGCTGTATTTTTGTTAACTAACGTTAACAAAGATGAATAAATACTGTAACAAATATATTGCTCATTGTTATTTAATGTTAATGCATTAAGTAAGGGTTAATGCCCGACGAGGTGTCCATTGTCAGGTATTAATTGACGACGGCGAGGCGTGAACCGTCCGACGCGCAGCATTAATACCTGACAATGGACACCTCGAAGGGCATTAACCCTCTTATACCATGGTCACTTGCCAAATAACACATTTTTAAAACATTAGTTTATATTTTAATTAGTTTTACAATCGAAATCTAAAGTTTTTACAAACAATAACTTGGTTTCCCTGGTTACGCCTGACGGTTTATTTACTAGGTGTCCTCTATCACTTTTCAATGGACCCTGCAGCCAATCAGAATCGAGTATTCACCCAGACCATGGTATAACCAATGTTAACTAATAGGACCTTAGTGTAAATTGTAAAAAAAAGAAAAAAAAAAAAAAGGGAAAAAACAACTAGTTGACTTATAATCTAGCTATTCTTAGCTAGACTGAAAATAAAAAATAAGATGCAAAACCTCACATGTGCTCTTCCCCTAAGCTACATACCTTAGGCCTGGTTAATACCTTGTTTTAAGATGCATTTTGGTCGATCGGATCACAAGTGGGCGTCACTAAATTCAGGAGTGATTGGGGTCAAAAAAGTTTGGAGCTTGTGCACTTTCGACCACTTCCAGAGGTAGTTGAAAACGCATTCGACCGGATTGCTTTCGTAGTGTAGACACTCGTGTGTTTGAATGTGTTCAAACAGCCACAAAAGACGACTACTCTCCGCCTACTGACTTAATGCGTAAACATTATGGGAAGCGCGCTCGCCAGACGGGATTTAAGCTTTGTCGGCTGGAGACAAAAAACATACCAAACACAATGTTCTCTCGCCATTTCTGATTTCTAACATGCACTCACGGCGTTTGACGTGGTCTGGCGTCTATCAGTGCTCTCCGTACATTTTCATATGAACTCCAGTCGCATTCATATGTAAATTACACAAGCTTATTTCGCCCATTAGATCAAAAGATCTGAAAAAGCCCATGGATTTACCATAGACCCTACCCTCGAAGAAATCAGGACAGAAGTGGTTGAATGTGGACAAAAGAGACGGATTAAAACAGTAGGCGTCTCCCTTGTGATCCGATCGACCAAAACGCATCTTAATACCAGGTGTAAACAGGGCCTTAGCTACATTCTGTTATCCCCATAAAACAAACCAGCACATAATAGTAACCCTCCGTTGTTCTATGAATGAATTAGGATGTTCAGTTCAAAGCATGCAGTACAGAAGAAAATGTTTAAGATTTTGATAACAGTTAACTTGCTGAAACAGGAGCAGGGAAGAGCAAGTGGTAAACAGATGAAACGATAGTTTCTGGCACTCACAGCAGGGTCTTTGACGCAACAGGAGAAGGGAACGCCACAGCTTTCCCGGCTGGGGTTAAAGTCAGTGCAGTTGAAATAGATGTTCAGGTTCCAGTCATTCGGTCCATGAGCACCACAACACGACCACTGATGTGATACATAACATCACCATTATCATCACACAGCTGTAATTTACAGTTAAACTTTTCATATAAAAAATGCATGATGACTCAAATTTTCTAGCTCACACCACTTACGTACCATCTGTCTCATTCAAAACATATACCACAGCACAGCAGAAAAGGAGAGGGGAAGAGAAGTGCTGACTCACATATTCTTGAGCAAAGTCGATGAGGTTCTGGAGGTCAATGTCATCCCGATATGCTTTAACATTGTTGTTGATGAAGAAGTTCAGCTGGTCTTTGATCCAGTCTTTGAACACGAAGGCTAAAATGCCAGCTGTGAGCTCCAGGAAAAAGATGAGGCCCAAAAACACTGAAAACTAGAAGAGAAAACACACAGATAGTGGAGCCAGAACTTCATTATCCTAAAAATCACAGTAAATAATTTCCAGAGATTTTTTTTGTAAGGTAAATTCTTCAATAAAATCATTGCCATTTAAATTTCCTCCAGAAGGCATTTCAATTACTTCTGGGCGTATTCTTGTGTTATAGCCAATTCATTTCATTTAAACGTCCATATCTGGAAACAAATAAGCCTTGAAATCAGAGACCGGGAAAAATGGGAGGCAGGGCTCGCAGGCCGGATATAAGGGTGGAACTCACAAATTTGAGCAGAAACGTGTTTTCCCGGAGCGCACCGATGCATCCGGCAAATCCGAGGATGAACATCACCCCTCCTACTACGATAAACAGCCAGACAGGGTCGAAGCCGCCCAGATCTGTGATGGAGGAAATGTTTGACAGCACTCCCTGTGGGACAGACACATCAGACAGAGTTGTTGTAAATTCACATCCTGACCTTAAAATCCTTCAGCTCTCCATGGTGATTCATGCCTTACACGTTTGGATTTCCACATCAGGGTGGAATTTCAGTTCAATCCCAGAACCAACAGCAGGTTTTAGACCATGCTGACAGTGAATATAAACAAGGTTCCTTTTTTATGTGTTCTTGCTTTGTTTGTCATGATGGCGGAAGAATAGGCGGCTCTGAAATTCACTTGAACACTTATTTAAAATCACAATTTCAAATTCAACACCCTCAGTCCGATTCTTAATGCTTTGTTTCTGTAATTAACATTTAGCAAATGTAAAAATGAACCCGTTATTAATTATTTACATGGTGTTACCAAGATGTTCCATAATTGGCTGACATTAATACAAAGTGCCATATGTCCTACACGTGTCTTTTAGCAGAGCAATCAACGACTGAAATGGAGCAATTTCCAGGTTATTAATCAGCCAATTGACTTCTAAATTCATTAAGTCACCTCAAATTAGTGGAAGAAATTACATTCACCTTTCATGCATGAACACATAACAGTGAGGGTGACCTTTTCCAAGAGAGATGACAAAAAAAAAAAAGAGAGAGAATAGTTACAATAAATACAAAGCCTTATTGAGCTATGCGGCATGGTTAAAGGCCTGCAACAAAAATATAACAAAGTCATTAAACTGTCATGGAAATAAATAAAAGATGCCACGCATATGCTCTCAAATGTCATGGTTTAAGGAGGCTTAAATGGAGGTTTCAGACATCAAAAGGAGGAAAAAGCAAAATGGGGGATTCACAGAACTGCTTTACATTTGGCAAAAAGAACCTTTCATAAAATAAAGCATGAAGTCCAAGAGGAAAAGATGTTAAACATTAATTCTGATGCTTTAACAGGTAGACCGAATGAGACAACGGGGTATTTATTGGTAGTTTGTACTTTTAAAGTGCGCTGTCTTCTTCTGTTTATGTCTATGATTATGTTGCTCTGGCAACCACATGGATAATAATATTAGGAATTTGAGGCATGTCACCGATCGTTGTGTTATTCTGTATTTGTGTTTCCAACTTGCCTTTTCTGCCCAAGCCCAAAGTCCAATACCCAGGAATGCAGCTCCCAGCAACTGCAACACACAACAGAATTGATCACATTTACACCACTTAAACAATTCATTCTCGCTCCATAATGGCATGAGGTTACTGCTATGTGCAGACAGCACTGTGCTCTCTTTATCTGAGGGCAAACCATCTGAAAAAGAAAAAGAAAAAATTGGCAGAGTTTCTATCAAAGATCCGGAAGGTAGCGATTTCCCTGCATGCACTGCCATCTTTGGCATAAGTTTCCTTGAGAAGGAGCCAAGACTTGTTTTTACCTGAAGGAGAGAAATCACTTGGATGACACTGCTTACAGGAACCTGTTTTATTACACTGAGGTTTATGGTTCACTAATTCTATAGTTCTGGCATGTCTACCCAACCATTTCTGACGAAAATCACACTTTAAAGGTATAGTTCACTAAAAAGTCTTTCTTTAATTTCTTACCGAGATTCTTCAGAAAAAGAGCTGTTATAATATTCTCAGTGGATAACCAACCAAGTTTCACAAAGCAATAGTTTTAGTGTTCAACCGATATTGATTTTTTTTTTTTATGGCCGATGAGGAAATCTTAGGGAGCAGGGTGGCTGATATATCTGATATATTTAATTTAAAGATAGTAAAAAAAACACATGCTTAACAATTGCTAAAATTAAATGTATATAAATTTTTTCATAATATTTACATTATTGAAAATTAATATAAAAAAAGAATCAAAATTAGAGTCCTACACGGTCAAAATAAGAGTCATACTTCTGACACATCTGCCAAACAGAAAAATGTATCAGCCAATGCCAATAATTAAAAATCCGAAATATCGGCCAACATATCAGCCTTGCCAATGTATCGGTTGAACTCTATCGTATAGACCTTACCTTAGTCAAGGTAGCGCCGTATTTAATATATTATTATTTAATTAACAGGAATGGAAACGAGGTTGTGAGGGATAGAATTACAATGAACTCAATGGATTGTACTGTTGTTGAACAACATATACCGATTGTTCAGCTGATGAAATGTCTTTCCAAAAAAAACTTTCAGTAGACAAAAACTACGTTTCCACACTTGTAGTTCGGTTCTCTTGGTCTGGACCAAAAAAGAAAATGATGCATTTAGTTCTGGTTCACTTAGCATTCACACTGTCATTCTTTACACCGAACCTAAAGATACTGCTTTTATGACGTATATTTTGCGAGTGCGACGGAAAATCCAAAACAATGCTGTGTGCTGGGCTAAATGCGCTCGCTGTATGTGCGTATGATGGCATATGATGGAGCTGATAACTCTTGAAGAGCTTAGAAAATGTGAACAGCAGCAAGAATCCCTCCGTCACACACACAAACGAAGATCTGCTGCAACGAGATGCGGTTGTGATGTGACGGGCAACATCGTGACTATGACGAGAAAAAACAGGTATGCTTGAGAAGTGTGTCAATTTTTTGGGTCGTATCTTGTCCTGTTTCTGATTTGTTTAGATATCTTTGGTCCGTGTTGCGTTGCAGTCTCAGTCTACTTGTTTGGTGTGCACCAGGGTTCGGATGGCAGCGTTCACACTAATTCAAATGAACCGCACTAATAGAGCAAATCGCGCCAGAGTTTGTTTTAATCTAACCAAATCTGCCAAATGTGAACACAGCCTATATAAAACCCTTTAAAAGTGGTGAGAATTACATAGAACCTTTTTTTACAATGCATGCCAGTCTATCCCTCACAGCCTCGTTGCTTTAAATTCATCATGGCGTCTGTGATGGATTTTTTTTTTAATTAATCATTACTAACATTTCTTTTTCTTGCAGGATTAATTTGTATATGATTTTGAAAATGAAATGCCCCCAACACTTTGGCCAAAGTCAGTGTGTGTCTGAATCAAGTCTGAATATAATAAAAGGAGAAATTAAACTAGACAGTTGTCTAAATATATTTAAACTCATGACTTTGAGTAACAAAGAGTAACCATCTTGCATAAGCATGAAATCAGGATTTGCTTTTAGCAAGTAACAGAGGGTTTGCTGAATTATACATGTGAAGAACCATTTTGTAAAAAAAAAAAAAAAAAATGATATGAAGATTAGAATCATGTCACCTTTACCATGCTCCTATTCTATAAAAACTGTTGTACTCGTTTTTGCTGGTGGGAATCTTTCTAAAAAGGTCTGAGGTCCTCCAGCTGCGATTTAAGTATATTCTAAGGCATTGTCTGGAGTCTGTCTGATTATTGCTGCGTAAGGCAAGGCAAGGCAAGGCAAGTTTATTTATATAGCACATTTCATACACAATGGCAATTCAAAGTGCTTTACATAGAAGAAATTAAAATAATAAAAAGAAATAAGAATAATTAAAACAGTTTAGAAAAATACAGTACTTTTAAAATAAAAAAAAAGAATATTATTATAGATCTTTCCTTCAAAGGATTCCCTTAAGACTTAAATCTTTCAACCTTCTTTTAACCTTCAATCTTCTTACAACTTCCATCTATCAACTTTCCTTTAACTTTCTTTTCTCCCTCATTTACTCACACGTTCTTTTCACTTTCTTTAGCACTGCGTTCACATTCTTTCTCAGACGAAAACTTTAATATCGTCATTTAACTACTTTCAAACCCACATTAATACACGTCACTTTCACATTATCACTTTCTTTTACACCTTCTGAGTGGGCATTTACAGTTAGCATTACAGTTGCGTAGCATGCTAGACACAAGAGATATTACTTCTATTCCCAAGTGAAGTGAGACGTCGACAGACTCGAAGCCAGTTGTCGACTGTAGACACAGTGCTAGAGTATAAATATTATTAAGTGTCGACTGTAGATGCTTGGATGTCGACTGGACACCCAGGTAAATGTAAGTCAGGTGCGTAGGGGAAAATCTGACTAACCTGACTAAGGTCTCAGAAAACTTGTGAGAGTCACAAATGTCATTAGGTTTGCTTTTATTACACAGAGATGGTACAGGAAATTACCAGAGAGAGAGAGAATGGGATGAGACTTTGAACGTGAGCACCACAGCTCAACATGTCTTAAGCACATGCACCAACTAGTCATGACACCAACTACAGTACAATTTTACTTGGGCTAAACCATGCAAAGAAAAAAAAAAGTTCTGTAAGTTTGATTTAATGACTGACCTTCTTGGTCTAATGTGTTATCAAAACTACAGATTCCCCGTCAAACTCCCACTGGGCTCTCTCAGCTGTGTGTTTGACTGCAGGTTAGAGCAATCCCAGCTTGAGGGGAAACGTGAGAGCGGGAAGGAGAGTAAGAGGTCGGGTATCGGCAGCCGCAAATCCCATAATCCCATTTCCCTGTGGTTTCGGCTAATCCAATGGATGGATGGGACAGAGCTAAGGGCCAGTCATCCACTGCACACACTTTCTCTGTCAATCCATACCACTGATTCCCAATCATCGCTATCATCTCCCCAGTCCTGATGGTCTTGATCCAGGGGAGGCCAGGCCGGTGTTGTGTCACGCCCACATGGATATCGGGATTTAGACACAATCAAACATTGTAGACTCACTTAAACAGCTAATTTAGTAACTCTGGACAACCAGAGAAGAGCTGCTATCTCACACAGTAGGATGATTAGACATACAGTATCTCTGTATTATCACAAACGGCAGCCAAATAAACTCTTGGCTTAAACTCTCAGCTGTGACAGGGAGCAGAACCACTTTTTCCACCAGCTGTTACAGCCATAAGAAAAGCTTTTGCTTTCCTACTCCATCTTCTGACATCTTTATCTTTATTTGATTAAAGAACTGCTGCATCACCATGGAAACTTATGCTTATGGAAAATCTGACTCAGTACATAGTAGTATTTCTGGCTTTATTACTACTGCTTGCTAAGGCAAGCATCGATATTAACTTTGCTCACAGTACTCAGGGTTAGAGATTTGAACAAACAGCAAACTTTCTCATTAATAGTTATTTTTGCTGCCAAGTGTGAACACACCAAAAGTGTACAATAACTTTTCTAAACTATCTGACTTGTGATTTTCACCTGGAGGGTGATAAGACCCACCCTCACGTCCAAAACCCGTATGACTTTCTTGCTTCTGTGGAACACAAAAGAAGATATTTTGAAGAATGTTGCAACTGTTTTTGTCCATACAATGAAAGTCAATGGGGTCCAAAACAAATTCATTGTGTGGCCAAAGAACACAGTCATACGGGTTTGGAACAAGCAACTGACAGCAGAATTTTCATTTTTAGTTCATTATCCCTTTAAGCAAGCACATAGCAACCACACATAGCAGCACATTCAAATCAGAAAACCTTAGCAACTGCATTGCAACACCCCGGCACAAGAACAAACACCACCATTTTCTGCAGAATACATAAAAGTCTAGTGTTGTCCTCATAACGTTTGTATTAGGTTTACGGGAGCCTGTTAATGCTTCTAACTGGTTAGAAAATATCTTTCTCTGTCCTGTAAAATGGAAATATTGACAAGATCATTTCCAACAGGACTCCAACAGATGTGTTTACGAGTGGACTTCTAGGCCTTATCAAGGGGACGAATCTCACCCGTATACTTTAATTATTTCAAAACAACAAAAACTATAAACTATAAAACAATGTTTTATTTTTTAGCACATAAAACAGTTTCTAATTACCACATAATTGCTAAGTGTCAGCACTGCCTCAAAAACGGCATGTTAGATTTAGTTTTTATATTTGATGGAACAGTGGAACAATGACTCTGGCTTGATTCATTTGTGTTTTAGTGAGAATGAGTCAATGTGTGCGAGTGAGAGTGGGGCCTGCTGGGAAATGGCATGGAAATAAACTCCCTCGCAGAGCAACAGAGGAAGAGGGGGAACGGACATGTGGTTCCCATCTGCCATATGAACCTGGAGGATATGAAAAGGAAAAACATACAAAACACGGGGCTACACATGATCTCAGCACGAGCTCAAGCAAGGACACAAACACACGCAATAAACACTACAGGTTTCTCTCAGAAATCAGAAACGTGCGTTGCATTGTTTGTACACAATACACGAGCCAGACACATGAAGCATGCAAACAAATACATCAGTCAAATGTTTTTGTCGCATCAGGGGCGGTGTGTGTGACAATAGTCGCACGGCCCCCGTCAGCCCCATAGCGTGAGGATGAATGGGGTTCACTAAAACACACAGTGCCGCGGCTCGCACTCGGGCCCCTCAGACGCTGTGGGAACAGCACGTCCCTTCTCACACACACCATTCACTCACCCCCAAGCATCTTCATTTGAATACAAGACAAGGGGGCTGTGAGGCTCCCAAATGGAAAGGAGTAAAAATTGGAGAGGAGGAATCAAAGACTGCTGGGGTGAAGCGGGGGGTGGCAGGGGGGGTTAATGTTGGGAATGTTAAGATGTCCCTGCAAAGCCTCCCGGGTAGATATGAGACTGCGATTACAGAGCGAGGCGTCTGTAATTACAGGCCATCAACTAGGTCCAGTCTGAGGCAGGCGAAGTGAGTGCTCTGTTGGGATCAGGTAGGTTTCTGACCAATCAGACTGTCTCCACTTTAAACCAATCAGACAGGCATTAGACGGTACGGGTGCACAGGGGTCAAACAGTCTGCAAAGACAAAAGGAGTCGAGAGACAATGGAAGGCTTTCAGACATGACGAGGGGACAATAAATGCAAGGAAATAAAAAAAATCTGACTTAATTATTGATGCTTTTGCTCATAATTAGAGTTAGGGATTTGAACGTACCCATAACAAAAGCACTCATCCTGCACGGTTCAAGCTACAGACATGAATGATATCTCCAATTATGAGAATTGTTGAAAAGAGGTTTTCAATGACTTTTCTAAGTGGTAAGATGTACAATTTTCTCCTCAAGCATTTTTAACTGATCATTACCTTTACGTCAGCAGTCACGTAGGAGTCGCACAGTTGGTTAAGGTATACACCTTCAAGTGGGTTTGTCAACCACCATTAAAAGGAAAAGAAGAAGCTCAAATGTGTGCGAGTGATGCGTGATAACCAATTGCTGAGTCACAATTTGCATACTATCCGTTCTAAATAGTATTCGAAATTAGAATTAGTGTGTCCCAAATTGTAGTATGTTGAAATGAGTATTCAAAGATACCCGGATCATCGACTTTTTCCAGTTAGAATCCGAAGTGCAGATCCATGCACACGCTAATGACTAAAATTACCCACAACCCACTGCGCATTGGTCGAGGATTCGATTAGAATTACAAACAGTGTTAAAAAAAACTACAAACATGGTGGATGTTGTGCGAGTCCAAAGGTTATATATATATATATATATATATATATATATATAAAAAATATCATTTTTAAATTGATCTATTGACAAGACATCATTTCCAACAGAACGCCAGAGATGTGTTACGAGTTGACTTCTAGGCCTTTTCAAGGGGATGAATCTCACCTGTATACTTTAGTCTATTTCAAAACAACAAAAACTATAAAACAATGTTTTATTTTACCACATAAAACATTGGCATTTTTATTTCACAAGTTTAAGTTGTCTAATATTTAGGCTATATTTTTTTTATTTCAGCTTTATTTCAACTAATGAAAATATTTTGTAAAGGTTTAGTTTGACAATATCAACACTGCAAACCTGAAAAGAAAGTTTCATGTGTTTTTGTCCATACAATGAAAGTCAAAACAACACCAGACCCCATTGATGCTTGCTCACTGCATGGACAAAAACAAAACAACAAAAACACTTCTCAAAATATCTATTCTAAAAATACCTTCTTTTGTGCCCCACAGAAGTAAGTAAATAATGACAGAACTTAAATTTTTAGATGAACTTTAAGAATCAGATTTGACTTACAGTGAACTGCACCTGAAAAGATTAAGTCATGTGTTTAATTTAACTACAATGTTTAAGAGAGGGTTGATTTCAGCTTCCAGGAGTATAGACTGACATTCTGGACACAATTTGGTGAAAACACTGGCGTCTAAGTTTCAACAAAACACAACAGGCTCTCTATAACGTGGGAACAATGGCAGTAGGAGGGCTAGCTGTTACAGAGGGCGGCGGAACATTATGCAAGGTTAACATTTCAGACGGGACAGCATTAAAGCATGAGGGGGCACCAATTACCATCCCGTCCTCCAGAGGGGTCTTCACAGCCCCATTCAATACTAACCAATGAAGAGAAACCACGCTGGAATTTATGACGGCAAGAAGCTTAACAGAATCATGCTCCAGGCGATGTGTTCACCCCAGAAGTGACTCATGGAAGCTTCCCGCTCTAAGTGATTCCTTTTATCTCACAATTTATCACTCTCTTACATGAAAACCATAGTGGAGTGATTGGTCCTCAATGATGAGGTAATGGAGAAATGTCCATATTTAAGAATTAAGAGTCACTTGAGAGAGAGATTTTACCCTCCAACAATACAATTTTGTCATCATTTGCTCATCATTTGTTCACTCTCAAGTTGTTCTAATCCAAACTCAACTGGATATTTTCCATACCATTAGTGAACATGACTGTCAAGCTTCAAGGAGGATCAACAATAGGACAATAATAGTCCTCCATACAGCTCATTTCCTGTATTTCAAGTTTCCATAAAAGTTTAGTTCACCCAAAAATGAAAATTCTGTTATTAATTACTCACTGTCATGTCGTTCCAAACCCGCAAGACATTCGTTCATCTTCGGAACACAAATGAAGATATTTTTGATGAAATCTGAGAGCTTTCTGTCCCTCCATTGAAAGTCCATGCAACTACCACTTTCAAGCCACAGAAAGGTAGTAAAGACATAAAGTAATCCATGTGACTCCAGTGGTTTAACCTCAATTTTATTAATCAACGGCAGAGTGCTTCTATTGTGCAAAAAAATATATAATTTACCACTTTTTTTGACTAAATATTAATCTCCAATGTGCGTTCACAAGAGCACCACGATGTATCACGTGTTGTGTAACGCGAGATCAGATGTTGTTGTGACAGAAAGCTCTCAGATTTAATTAAAAAGATCTTAATTTGTGTTCCCAAGAATTTTTTATTGTTTGGGTTAACTAACCCTATAAGTCATGTTGGATAGTTATAGAGTGCACAGGCTGTATGGACTACTTTTATGGTGCTTTTACATTGTTTTTGTTTTGTAGCTTGACAGCCCTTGGTCACTATGAACTGTCATTATGTGGGAAAACTAAAGGAATATTCTTTTTTTTATGGGAGGGAAATAACAGCAAACAACATGAAAATGAGTAAATAATGATAGATTTTAGGTGGGTTATTCCTTTAATAAAGAAAGATATTCTTAACACTTGGATCAATATCAATGAAATAAGTTTTGTTGAAGCATGTAAACCACATAAAATAAAACTACACACCTAAAAGATATGCTTTTACTGATTGCAATTAATATCAGATAAAGAATAAGAACAGATAACGTTAGCAGATGCAAACAGAAAAACTGACATTTTGTGATTTAGCATTAAAATCAATAACACCATAACCGAATTGCTCTGGAACTGATACAATCACTTTTCCTCTAAATCACTACAAGAACATGGAAAATCCATTTGTGGAAAAGAGAAAGCCTGAAAAGGCCCAAAAAAAAAATGTATCATTTCCTACACAGACACGGGGAAACTGAATGGTGTGAGGTAATCTCTGTTAAACCCTTGAATTGACCCAAGCTCGCCCGACTAATGAGACCTGGATAATCCTATTTATCCTCCACTCCCCCCAATTCTCAATGGGATGTATTCTCCAGACCTGGAAAGGTACTGAAAAAGCAAGATCCAACAAAACCAGCCTAATCCATTCCCATGGGAAACAGGTGATTTCTCTACCTGGATGGGAATTTGAGAATCTATCCAACATTATACGTGTAACTTTACCTCAGAAAGATAATTTACTATACAAATAATAATAAAAAAATATGAACACTGGTACGTAATATTTCATACAAACTCATACGTTCATGTTACGTTGTGAAATGAATAAGGTAACGTTAGGTGAATTATCTAATGTTATCCCGCTGAACTTGTTTTGAAATAACGATTTGTTAAGATGTTAAGAGAAACACAGTAATATGGAGGCAATTAATGATTTTGAGAGACACAATAATAAGCAAATGAACTGCAGATCCACAAAACTTACCCAAAATATGATGTTGAATCCGAATAAGAAGTATTTAACACAGCAGCTGACCTCTGCTCCTTTAAAATGATGCTGTTTTCTGCTCATTTTGTCCAGGGCAGCTAACGCTGTTGTGTTGATTCAAAGATCAGCTAAATACAAACGCAACGGCAAAAAATTCGATTCGAAACCGATTCAAGCATCTACATTTCCGCCGAAGCTGCGAACCACAACACTGCACCATCAAAAGACGCTTTTCCACAGAGCTGAATTCTTCAGTTTTTAACATATAAACAAGGGATGCAGGGGTAAATGGGTGGGGAAATTAATGCTCCAGGTCCCCCCTGATAAACCCCGCTCGCTTTGGATTGGTGTCATGAGATGTGTTTGATATTTTAACCTTGTTGTGAACGTCCCGAGGAAACAATCTAAAGCAATCTAACAATCCAGTAAGAAAGAATAGAGAAGCGTGACACTGCAATCAGAGGACAAGAGCTCACTGTCAAGTGAACGAACTGTCATAGTAAAAGTCCTGTCAGCGACAGAATCCATGACATTGATGATTTATTTAACCAACAAGTCATTGTGAAATATACAATGTCTTTCACCTTGGTCAAATTTTTACAGCAGTTCTTTAAGTAATTTCGGGTTCGAAATCTGTTGTGTTTGACTTGAGTAAGTATTCTTTTCCAGTGAATTTGTGAGCATGTTGTTGTTTTTGTTTATATCCTTAATTTAATAAATCTAGTGACAATGTTTAGAACTACTGTTTAGTAGCCTATAGCCTATTACATGTCCTGCCCCTAACCTTGTAATTCCCACCCTGCATTAGTAAACTGTATTTTGCATATTCCATATCTTCTATGTAAATTCATTAAAATTCATGTTCATGTTCAAATTCAAATTCATTTTTTATGTTTTTTTACCTTTTCCCTTTCTTTTTGATTTTTATTTCATTTCCTATATTTCTGTAATTAATTTCCTCTATTGTCCATTCCACTTAATAGTCTATATACTTTGGCAGTGTTGTAAATGCTAACAATCATGTGTTATAATTGAATAAAACAAAAATAATGTCTGGTAATATATATACGTGGTGTGTGTGTGTGTGTGTGTGTGTGTGTGTGTGTGTGTGTGTGTGTGTGTGTGTGTGTGTGTGTGTGTGTGTGTGTGTGTGTGTGTGTGTGTGTGTGTGTGTGTCAACTCGAAACTTTTACTGGGATTCTGCTTTGTCTGACAAAATTGTCAAAATTTTATTTTAATTACAATAGTTGATTTAGCGTTTTACATAAATTACACTTTAAAAAAAATATATTAATACAAATTATATCAAAAGTCATTTATACATTCTGTCGAATATTAGCCAGGGGGGCTTCTTACCCCAGACTGGGGGCCAACCATAGACTGTATAAAACAAGGGGCCAACTTACCCCAGTAGTGAATAATTGTACATATTTATTTACTATAACACCACATGTTAAACTTATACCATCTAAATATGTTACAATTTAAAAGTAAATGCATATTGTTCTTAAAGGGGGTTCATATAGTAGCCTACATTTACAGACAGCGGACGGGTTATTTTATTTTGTCACTTCCGGTTGTTGTTGTTGTTATTTATCGTCGCTTATTGCTGCCATTGGAGCAGTTCTTATGCAGCATCAATGCAGCATTGAGGGTCTCTCTGGAGAATGTAAAGCATGTTACCCTGATAATATGAGTAAATGATCTAAACAGAATATAAACAGCCTCTGAGAGCCGATATTCTCATGAACAGTTCATTTTATTTCACATTTCTATTCACTATCATGAAGAGACTTTACAAAAGAACAAACTGTTCCTTGACGTCACTGAGGACCATGTTGCCCTTACTGAGGAAATAGTGCAAAATGTTTTATTATTTAATCTTTTTTTAAGCCTAAAAAATGTTTAGTTTTTTTAAGTTTTCTTAGGAAAATCTTAAGGTTGAATACTAAAATACACAGTGTATAATGTCAGCACATAATATGTGGTCTTTATCAATTGTATTTTGGAGGATTTAGTTTAATATTGAATTGTTTGTATTAGCCGCTAATTAATGTTATATTATATTTTCTTTTGAACTTATGTCCTGATTCCTGAGTTTACCCTCTGCAGTGGTGGAGACAATTGGAACGACACCCGTTTACCATTTTAGTCCTGTAGGTGGCAGTATTGACCAGGCATGTGTGGTCTTTTCTGACTAGATCTCTTCAAGAAACATTAGGCCAAACTGTTTTTTATTTATTTTTATTTTTTATCCTATTATATCAATGCAATTCACAAACTAGATTAGGCCTATATGATTTCTAAGAGCTTGTCTATACTGCCCAACAAGTTTTGTCTGTGTGTTTTGACTTTTGTATTACATTTTTGGGCAAAATAATAATAATGATGATGACATACATTCATTTATGTAAAATATTTCATGTCCCATACATGCCACATCTATCAGGACCAGAGTTCAGAATATATATATATATACCTATAATCACACTATAATAAAGTATCATGTGTATGTTCCCTCTAAAATATTGAGGAAATCACAAGATTGACACAACATTTGAAATTATGGTTGGTGTTTTCAGTGTCAAAAGATATCAAGAAATGAAGACATTTATCCAAGATGACATTATTTTGTGTTTATTCACTTAATTTAAAAAGAACTGAACAGAGAGAGATAATATTGAGGCTGTTTATTCAGACATTATATCAAACTTAAAGGAAATGTATATGTAAATTGAATAATGCGTAACTTCTATCCAAAGGAATGATAGCGCAAGTACACAGGGGCTGTAACGAATCCTTGAAAGTGATAAGATTATTCTCACCAAAGGTGCCAAATCACTTTACAGCTGATGTCCCTGTCAATCAAAATTCTCCATATGGAAATACTCAAAAAATCTGCTGATGCACCAAGGCAGAGAATCATTTTCTCATGTGCAGTGATCCAATATTTGAGTGCAGGCTAACATGAGTACACTTGGCATGCATGACCCTTGAGACTTAATCCTTTCACGAGTGCTAGTATTCAGCTCAGACAGATTTCAATATGTAATTTCAAAACTATGAAAGACAAACGTTTGGTATTGAGTAGTGTGAATTACCTTTTAATACACATACAGAGTGTAATGTTAAAAATACCAGTCAAGTGTAATGCATGCTGTAGACAGTCTGACAGAGGTGTTTATATATATATGATAAACCTTACAAGTGACCCATGAAATATATTTCTGTAAAATGTGTAAAAAAGCAACTATCTCTCCTTACTGTACCAACAGAGTACTCAGTCACCCAAAAACCAGAATTACTTCAGTCCCTTAAATGTGATATACTGAAATGATATGATAACATTAACTTGTATTGTATATACTGCCAGTTAACCTATGCAAGAATTCTCTCTTCACCTGTTTTGCCCTCTTGG
The DNA here is from genome assembly GCF_965113295.1 of Leuciscus leuciscus. NCBI lineage: Eukaryota > Metazoa > Chordata > Actinopteri > Cypriniformes > Leuciscidae > Leuciscus > Leuciscus leuciscus. The sequence continues at coordinate 10,672,814 of NC_138732.1, forward strand.
GAAACTGAAATATAACTACTAAAGCAAGGTGCATTAATGAACACTGAAATTCAGTTCAATCATGTTATTCCTACATTTCACGTGAAACCACACTGTACAGACCTCCTAATGCTTTATATGTTCACCTCTCCTCTGTCTGTACATCAGACCACCTATTTTGTTTCTGTCATGTATGTCACTGTCAGCACTAATAATATGAAAACCGCATTGGATTTCAAATCACTAGCATCTTCCATTTATAGTATACGTAATGTAGTACATTTCCTACCTTCTCTCTTATACAGTAAAAACCTTGCTGTGTCGTTCTGCCTTTACATCTAAACTGACACAATCAGCAATAAGCAGTCAGTTCCTTCCAAGTTTGACTTGAGTCGGAGCTACGAATAGTGTCACATTCCAATACTCTCACACATTGTCAAAACATACTGTACAAAAAGCAAAAAGGGTCAATCCCTTTTATATTTATGTCGATTTAAAAAAAAATAAAAAGAGGTTAATAACTAATACTGCTTTGAAAAGTCTCGCACATTACTTTTTATCTTTGGTAATAAGCATCAAAGTTCTTTGGTACACCTTTCTGAGTCCGTGCAATGCCTTCTTCATTAGATTACAGACCGCTGCATAGATGGGACCAAGAGGTGACTTTACAGAGGAACAGTTCACTCTAAAATGAAAGTCTTTTATTCACCCTCGTGTTGTTTGCAAAATCACATGACCTTGATAAAATCTTTCTTTCTTCCACAGAACAAACAAGAACATGAAAGTGAATGTGCACAGATGCTGTCAGGGTCCAGCAATGACAACCATAAAAGCAGGAAATTTGATCTATTATGATTTCATCTGAAATAGAGGGGAACCTTTTCAGCTTCAAGTTTAAATTCTGAAAGTAAATCAGATGGCTTTAGAAGATTTGGAATATTGCAATTTAATAGAACATTCTGTTGACCACCTCATTTTGTGTTTCCATGAAATAAAGTCATTTTGGTTTAAGTAAACATGTGGGGTGAGTAAATTATGACAGAATTTTTATTTTGGGTGATTTATACTACCGTTCAAAAGTTTGGGGTTGGTACGATTTTTCCTGTTTTTGAAATGAGCTTTTATGCTCACAAATTTATTTGATTAAAATTACAGTACATTTTTTTTAATATTGTGAAATATTATGACAATTAAAAATAACTGTTTTCTATTTTAATGTATTATAAAATCTAATTTATTCATCGGATGGCAATGCTGAATATTCAGCTACATTTGTTTCTTAAGAAACGTCTCTTATTTTGATCAATGAAAACAGTTGTCCTGCCGAATATTTTTGTGGAAATCACAATACATTTTTTCAGGATTCTCTGATGAATAGAAAGTTCAAAAGAACAGCATTTTTTTTTTTTTTTTACTATGTAAAAGTATTTTGGTCATTTTAATGCATCCTTGCTGAATAAGTTCTTTTTTTGTGTGTGTGTGACTTTATACATTTGAAGGATAGTGTATTTCTTATCTTGGATAGATTCCATCACACAGTCAACATGTGTACTGTATGCGATGTTTAGCCATGTACTTCAAATCCACAATGCTGTATTTTTACATTCAATATATAAGGGACACTTTGGTCAACCACGAAATCAGGCTGAAGTATAAATCATCCTTAAGTGCTTCCTACAGATCTTCAGGCAGGCCTCCCCTCTTCACCTGCAGACCGCCGGTCCAGCCACGGGGGCAGGTGTTGTAGCTGCGCACTCCTGGAGAGCGCAGACCTGAATCCTCAGACTCGACCGAGGCGTCGGAGTCGGTCAGCGAGCGGGTGTTGTACAAACGCACCGGAGAGTGGATCATGCGGGTGGGCGACGGACTGGTAAGTGTGGGCGACTGAGCTCCCAGCATCCGTGGCTGAAAGGGACTGGCGGGCTTGTGTTCATAAGGCAAGATCCCGCCATTCACCGGGGAGATGGGCAGACTGCGCCCGCTCAGCGACCTGGGAGACGGACTGTTTTTCCGCTTGGCGGCATTGATGATGTTTTTGGCCAAAATGCGATGGTTGGTTTTGGTGTCCTGGATGGCGGCCGGGGACTGGCACCTGGTTTCCCAGGGTGGAGACACAGGAGAGGTGGCGGTCGGCTTGAAGATGGTACCTGGAGTGGTTGCAATGGGTTTGTGGATGGGTCTTGGGGAAGGGCATGTCGCGACGGGCCTGTGGATGGGTCGGGGGGAGGGGGAGATTGGTGTGGGCTTGTAGATGGGGCTGGATGATGTAGAGGTCACTAGAGGGCTGCTGGGGGACCAGACCGCAGTGGAAAGCACCTCGGGGCTGGTGAAGCGTCGAGTGAGGTTGGGCGTCCTGGAGGTTGGGGTGGTGGAGCCGGGGCTTGTAACTGTTGCCGGGGTCTCCTCCTTAATCTGACAGAAGATTAGAAAAGGTTAGTTTTAGAGGTGAGACATCACTTTGATTTAGTCTGAATTGTTAAATACACTCACAAAAACACTGAACATTGATAATAAAAGGGCTCAAGAGTAAGGATTTTTCTGCTTTCCATTGTTCATATTTCTACTTGCTTTGCAAACAATCTTCACTGGAATCAAATCAAATTGTAATTTATCAATTAATAATTATCATAGTGATCCTTTTATATTTACATTTATAATATAAAAAGTCATATTTAAAAAACTAAAAAATAAGAAACATTTATTTTATAATATAAAAAAAAAAAATACTAGCCAGATATATAATAGCTAGACATTATTATACAGGAAAGTCCGATCAAATTCATACACACTTTTAGTGGGCAGATAATCCTGGACAGCATGTTAGATAATTTTATTTAGCTGACAAGGTTAAAAAGTTGACAAGCATAATTCGCAACCAAATGTCACAGAAAACAAGGCATAAATTGTGGAAGGAATAAAAATGTGTGTAGGCTACATGATCAAATATATATATATATATATATATGGCACTGATCTAATAAGACATGTGACAGCTCAGTCAACTAGCCTAAAACTCACACTGGACCAGCATGCAATCCTTATAGTTGAGCCCTCCATAACATGTTATGATTAACATTTGTTTTAAATGCAGATAGTGAGGAATGTTAGTGCACAGAAACAAAGATATCATCATGCTCGAGGTATTACAACAGCAGAACAATTCTGGGTCCAACAATAGCACTATACTACCTCTTCAAAAACACAAATTCATGCCAGGACCGTGCCCACGTTTGAATAAGATTAACCTGTAGACACGGCATTGAAACATATCTAAAACACCTCCTGCTGCACTGCATGCAACTTTAGATGTGATGTTATCGATATCAGGCCTTCTCATGCACCCTATGATTACATCGAGCTGTTTATTCTTGTCCAATGTCTGAGTAGTTTCCCAGCACACCATGATATCATGCCATCTCCAGATCGCTTGCATACACGCTGCCAAGACCACTAACCTTTACTGAGATATGCATTTGCACTGGTGTGGCTGCTGGGTATGTTTTCACCTCCAGCAAATGTGTTTTTCCAAGCATGAGGGAGGCCAGAGGTCAAGCCGTTAGCCTAAAGCTCACGCCCACAGGGGCCTGTTTCGGCTCAGATGTGCATTTTTAGGGGCAGGACAGGAATGTGCAGGGCACATACATATTCAGTCAGCATTAAAAAAAAGTTTCTAATTTCATTTTGGGTCAGAGCACCATGCGGCGGTGGCTCTGAGACACATATCTTTGTTTTGTTGTTGCAAGTGTATAGATAAAATAACTCTCTGTGTGGGAAAACTGGCCTGGGATTCTCATCACTGAAAAGAGGGATACTACTAAAAAACTGAAACAACTGATCATAGGGGATGCTGAAAATAGAACAAGAAATCCACACAGGAAATTCAGCAGATTAGTCAAGAGAAGAAGATAATATAGTATGAAAACCAGAGACAGATCAGAAAAGGAGTGTTTCATTGTTTTAATGAAACAGAGTAGACAAAATCATTTGAAAGAGATTAAGCCAGAAGGAAAACAATCCATTTGAAAACAACCAGAATAAAAAGATATTCCACATACTGGGTGTAGCGATAAAGTAAGCTGACTTCATTAAACTCAATTATGGCTTTGTTGAATCAGAGGTCTACAGTGTAACACTGTATGCACACTACATTAAGTACATACTGTCACACAGCATGCAAGCTGTAAACTACACCTATAAATGAAAGAGAAACATACAGAACTAATTAAGAAAGAGAACAGCACAGGTGCCGTGCTATGAAGTACTGAGGCCCTCATATCTTCCTAGTCATATTAAATTGTATATTGTAGATCATAAAAGGCAAGACGCCATCTGCTAAAGTGCTTTATAAAACTGTGCCAACTCCAACCTGAAAACTTGGAGGCAAGCGTTGGAAAAAGACACACTGGTTTTGTGCCCAAAATATATCTGGTATGAGCACAAAACTGAATAAACTCTAGTTCTGAAACACACAGCTGCACTAAATTACAATGTCTTTGATTAAAAGAAAACAAGTAAGTTTCAATTGATGGCCCTCTGCTGGCCAGTTCATGAATTACAATTTAAATAAGTTTTAAGAGTTAAGTGTGAGACCTGACAGTTATTGCCTCTGCATGCAAAACTCAAAAATTAAACAAGAAACAAACCGATCTGAGCATGAAACCAAAAGTGCTAGATTTATTGTATCCAGTAGAGCTATTTTTGTACCTTACTGCTCTCTTGTTACTTCTAAATGGACAGTCAATATGTGTCATTTTTCTTCCCTTCCAATATTCTTTGGCCTGAAGAGTACATAAAGCAAAGAAGAGCAAAAATGGAAAAGTTTAAAAGAATGAAGAGGGTTTCCACACCTGTGGGGTGATACCAGCTTTTTTGGCGGAGAACGTAGGACGTGGAGCTTGGACGCCAGAGCGAGGTGAAGCCACACGTCCTGGAGCTAAAGGAGACACTGGGGAACTGACGCTGCCTGCTGTGATAGGACTGAGAGGCGTCATGGGAGGCGAAAAGCAATGGGCTGACCGATAGGCAGCAGACGGGCTGTAAGGTGATGGCAATGGGCTTGTTGGGAGGGATGATTGTCTGGAGAAGGAGTGGGCTGTCATGACAGGTTTAGGAGCTGGGGCGGCTCTGGGAAGAGTGCTGTAGGGATCTTTCGTTGGGTTGAAGATGAAGAGGGATGAGTTGAGCTGGTACGGCTGATGTCTTGACAGCTCCATCTCGATTTTAGTGCAACCGTTCTCCAAGGGTATCTCTGGTGGTGGAGCCGGAGCGGGTCCTGGCGTTTTGGCAGGGATAGTCTTTTTCTGTGTGGCCTGCTGAGCTTGAAGTGTCTTTGAAATCTGCACACTTACATTGGAGGTGTTCACTATGGCCTTTACTCGACCGGGCATGTTGGATGGATACACCCACGAAGGAGGCAAGGACATGGTAGGAGAGGGAGATCTCAGCTCCTTGCTGTCATGGACGTACCTTTCCATTCTCGACTGGCGTTTGGCAAACAGTTCAGCTCCTTTTCCTGAAGCATTGGTCAGGGCTTGCTCAGGCTTGTGCTCCGTCCTGTCACGCGTCCTGGAGCTTTTCAAACTCGAGGCCCACTGTGGCACCAAAGCTTCCTCGTGAATGTCCTCATCCTTGGCCAGGAAGTTTGAGGCTTCGGCCCCAAGAGCTAGCAGCTCCTCCTCCTGCGCTGCATCTGGCTGGGGTTTCGGTTTCTTCTTTTCATCTGCACCCTGCACCAAGGACAGTAGTTCAGGATTCGGAGCCACTTTTGGCTTCTCCTGAAATGTGAACATTGACTTACGGGTTGCTCTGCGAGACCGGCCCTCATCGAGGATACCCGTTTTGATCGGCGCTGAGGATCTCTTCTCGCTCAAGAGTTCAGGGACAAATGTAGGCCTGGGGGCAGATGGGCGGATGTAGTAGGAAGAAGGTTGGGGTGAGGGAGCATAGGCTGTGTCAGGTGGAGGAGGGCTGGAGTAGCTAGGGAGAGGAGGAGTTGGATATGAAGGTGGAGGTGGTGGTGGTGGAGAGAAAACAGGTCTTGCGTGCATTCGGTAGGTTGAAGGTTGTGGTTCAAAATGTGTTGCGGAGTCATGGGATGGGGTTGGAGGGAGTTCCATGGCTGGACTTGTAGCTTCAGAGGATCCAACTGTTGTCGGGGAGAAAAATGGCCGAGCTGTTCTGTTTATGATCGTGGGCTGTTTAGTCATCGTCTTGGCTGCTTTTCCATTGCACTGCATACTGTATCCATTCGCGATTTCTTTATTGTGCGCTCCATTGGATTCAGCTTCATCCTGACCAGTTCTGTCCATAACAACAAGGGTATTGTCACTTCGAGTAACCTCATCCTTGACATCCTCTTTGAGGTCTTCTGAGAGCTCTTCATCCTTCTCATTGACAGGTAGAAAGTGTCTTTCTAGGCCACTTTCCTCTGCTAAATCCTCCCGCGTAACCTTGCTAGCATCTTCCATGTCACAACCAGTACTGCGGATTCTGCCAGCCGACCACGTCAGACCTGTCTTGAGGTTCCTGTGATTCAACTCTGTGTGCTGGTCCTCAGTCGAGTGCTGTTTGTCCCATGTCTGTGGACTTTCAGAAGATAAATCAATTACATTCTCAGATGCCTCCGCTCCCCCTCCTCCGACACTCACGAGTGTGAAAGCGTTCACTCTCTGTCTGCGACGGTTGAAAAGTTGTACGCCTTTAGAGTTGGAATTGGCCTGGAGCTGAGCAGCAATGATCTGACTCTTGGTACGTGCCTCTTTCAGCTCCTTCTCTGACAAACTGGCACTTCTGCTGAGGTCTGTAATGGTAGAATAAAACAATAATCAACTCAAGAGAAAAATGTAATTAGCAGTTGTAATTGTAATTGTAATACATCACAGCTATGGCAACTGCAAAGCTTTTCAGTTCACAAAGACAAGCAAAGTGTTGCTCAACTCAGCATATAAATGTAAATTTTAGCACATACCACCAAGTCTAATGAGGGAAGTGCTATTTTAAAATGCACTTAATTGTTTCAGCCTAACAAACAAAGGGAGATGCATATAATATGACAGGCCTGTTTTATTAGAGAGAGTAATGGGAAAGGATTTGGCAAATATTAACCTAATTTATATTTTATTTTATGATCTCACCATTGCTGTCACAATCATTTGGGTGTTTCGATTATAGTAGCAATGTGCTCAAAAGGGAGTATAATTATCTTAAAAGTCAAGAGTATTATATATCTTTCAAGTAATTCTAGTTTCCATGAGTCACCCTACTAAAAAGATGAATCATATTAGTTTGTAGTCATTTTTGCAGACAGACTCATAAAAGAATGGCTGACATATAAAGTTCAAGGATTTTCGTTCAAAATGATTATTTTCACAGTTTGCTGTGATTCACGATCCCTGCAGGCAAACTTTTGTAGACCACATAACGTTTTCACACATTTATAGTTCTAAGAATCTCCTGTAAATAAATCGTGATGCTGATATTTGCAGTTCTACCCATAGTTTGGCAAAGATGGATGTTAAAACAGTCATCTATTTGTTGAAAATGGCAAAGGTTTATTGACTGGGCTAAAAAGCCTCATTCCGAGCTGGAGAAAGTATTTCCTTCACCATGGGCTAGTCCCTCCTTTAGCATTCCGCAACTGCCGAGAAAATTCCCTCTTGAGACTGCAGCATGCCTTGTGAAATCTCTCTAAGGCACAGTAGTCATCGGTTTATATGCTGACATCCTGACAGGTTCATGCCTTTCCGTCATCACTTACAAGACAAAGTCTACATTTAAATGCTTGAACTTTGACCTGCAGTGATATACTGTGGCATCAAAGTTTCAGTAAATAAAACAAGCGTGCTTGAAGATCCTGCCTACAAAATAATGAGTGCCTCAGGAAAGGAACAGAACTTTTTAAACACAAACCCTCAACATCTTATACCAGAACATCACATCCTGAGAAACAGACTGTTAACAATTACATCACTGGCAGAACGGCTTCACTCACTTAATGTAAGCGTGGTTAACCTGTGCAACATAAACACAATCTGTTTCCCTAATAGACCTTTGAATAATTAACCACTCAAGGTTTCCCTGAGGTTGTTTTCAGCTTTTATCCTCAACCCCAGACTTTGCAGCAAAACTTGCAAACAATTTTGAGGGGTTTTTTTTCTCCGTCCAAGCAGGTAGGTCTTTGTCTTGCCAGAGTCATAATCTTGAGTTAAAAAAAATGTAATAAAAAAAAAGGTATTAAAAAAGCACCAGTTCTAAATCTTTCCCATTTGTTTTATGTGCAAGTTTGCCAGACTCAAAGGAGCTTTCATAGCACATGAAATAAAATTATAATAGAGCATGAATAATGTGCATCTGCCTTTCATTCCACCAGCAAAAACTCCTCTTATTTAGTCAGTAAGCAAGCAACTTTATTTATAAAGCACATTTTCAAACACCAGACGTTGCCCCAAAGTGCTTTACAAAAATGGTAACATTAAAATCATACAACAAAACAAACATCACTTATTCAAAAGCTAAAGAAAATAAATACGTTTTTAAATAAGACTTAAAAGTGGCAATTGATGGAGCTGACCTCACGTGGAATGGGAGACTATTCCAGAGTTTGGGACCTACCACAGAAAAAGCACGATCTCCTTTTGATTTTAAATGACAACGAGGGACCTTTCCAACCTAGTCAGGCTATGCAACACAACCTCTACTGTGATTAAAAACTTTCCGTTCTTCCTCTTTACAGATATTCATATTTATGTTATTTAAAATAATTTCCCATTTAAAAACCTTGAGCAAAATCCAATAATCAGCAATAAACACTCATGCAACTTTTCTCTTTTCTTTTCATTCGCATGTTTCCCCAGTCAGCCCATGTATCTTTCAAGAATTATTTCTTTAAACATAACCTAAATAAGAAAATTATCTGATGCACAGTTTACACTTGTTCCTTTTTCTTTTAAAATAATAAAAATTTTCCTGTCACATTATCAGAGCCAGACCATTTATTCCGTTACGAGTTACTGTGACTCATTGACTGCCTTCTACTTTTTAAATAACAATAAAATGTGGTAATGTTCGCAGAATAATAACAATTAAAAAAAATTGTTGGTGTACGTATCCAGGTTAGGTCATTTTAAACCTTTTTTTTAATTATTATTTAAAAATGAAACCAGTTAATTTAGATTAACCACATTTTAGATTACAAAATAAATGTACAACCAAACTGTTAAAATACACAATACCTTACATATCCACTGAGCAACTTGTCACTTTAACTTCAAAACATGTCCTTCTCTTCATTTTAACACTTGTGTTAACTTTGTCTGTCTAGGCTATGCCTAAAGATAACCCAAAGGAACCAATCTGATTTTTCTTTTAAAACAGCATGGATTCATTACAAAATGTTGCTCTCCTGACACCACTTTAATGCAGAAGTAGCATTAGTAGTCATAATTTGAATGATCTATGTAATCAAACCTCAGAACACATTTATCATGACTTCAGCACATGCCTTTCACCAATCCTATGCCTTTTTAACGCAAATAAAGCTTTTAAACTTCAACAAATATGTCGAGTCTAACTAAACTTCTCTTACCTTAATTAACTCTGAATACAGTCTCTTTTGTTGCTGCTCCGCGAGCTTTTCTAATTTAACTTCATGTGTTTCCTCCACTCCCCCTTTAGCAGCGCGAGGCGAGCCTGGATCAGATTTCGTGTCGTTGCGAGTGATGATCTCTCGCGAGCTCCAAATGCGCATCGAGGCGGGCAGGCTGGGGCATTGGACGAGGTTTGCGCTTCCCTTTCGCTTTTTTAAGGATGGCTATGCTGTGTGACGTTCCTGGCAGACTTTTCTTCCTCTGCTTTTTGGTTTTGTACTCTCCAAATTTAACAGTGAAGAACCAGAACAGACAGCATACCGAATTGACCTGGAGAGCGCGGATATTGTCACGCGGGGTAGTTGTCACAAGAGCTAGTTGGAAACTATGAGGTTTTTAGCCAAAAGTTCAATTCGAAAAATATTTTGTCTTGCAGTGGTTTTTTAGGTTGTTTTTAAACACGTATGGTTAAACTCTCTTGAATGAGACCGCATAATGTGAATTTTATTTTTAAATCGTTAAAAACGTGACAACTTGCCCCAACCTGACTTTGATGAAAAATACTGTTGTCCTGACAACACAGTTCAAACTTTCAGTTGACTCCTGCTCGTTTTTAAGAAATTTCACTTACCCAAAAGTGTGTGTGTGTGTGTGTGTGTGTGTGTGTGTGTGTGTGTGTGTGTGTGTGTGTGTGTGTGTGTGTGTGTGTGTGTGTGTGTGTTGCTAATTAGCCTACATTAATAACCACATGCAGCATGTACGTTTTCATTCAATGCTAAACCTTTCCCATTTAAAGGCATAGTTCACATAAAAATGAAAATTCTGTCATCATTTACTCACCCTTATGTTGTTCCAAACCCTCATGACCATAAAACCCATTTCTTTCTTCTATGGAAAACCAAAGCAGAAGCAGAATGACAGCCTCAGTCACCATTCACTTTTATTGAATGAAGAAAATATGCAATGAAAGTGAATGGTGACTGAGGCTGTCAGTCCCTGACTTTTTGTTGAACTAGGCTGAACTAACCCTTGTGGTCACCGCTGTTTTCATTACCAGAGACCATGGATGCCGGAACGATTTTAAAGCGTTCTTACAAAGAGCACGAGCACTGAATTTTACAAGTTATGACTGCTACGGCCTTGGATGCACCTAAATAATCATATAGAATCTGTAAGTTTGCCCATGCACATTTCAGCAGTGTCATGTATAGAATCAATGTGTCAGCTCTATCAGAGGATTGGGTTTCAGGGGGGAGAGCCGTTCGGCGAACACGCTCGCTTGGGTGGATGGACACCTGAGCTTCAAGGGTGGAGTTCAGTTTAGACCGCAGAGGTTTGCTTGCTTAGCTGAACCATCCTACCTGACTCATATCGCTCATGCTTAACTTATCATTAACATGAAGGAAAAGACAGGAACTCCCTCTAGCCTAAAAAGTAGTGGTAGGAATGGACGGAAAGAAGGAATGTTCCCATTTCCTTGGCACTGAGCTGCCGGTGATATGTGGGCTCTTAGTTCAGACAGATGAGGGAAACTCCCTTACAGCTTGAGGATTTTGGGACCTGGCCGGCCTGGGGTTGTATATCAAAGGTCAGATTCCCCTGTCGGATGTAATTGTCCGGTTGGAGGATGGGATTAAATAACACTTTTCCTCTGGGAAAAGTGAGCGAGTGTGGAGTGATGAGATTGGAGCTGTTTAAGAACTTAAAAAACATGAATGTGCAATTACACCTCAAATGTCCAGAAAACCTATAGGAGACTCTTCATGTAGGGCTAGGGCTGGGCGATATAGATAAAAAAATCATATCTCAGTTTTTTTTTTTTTTTTTTTTTTTGGCTGAATGGCAATATATGGTATTTATCTTTGTATTTTCTCCTTTTCCTGGATAAAAATCCAATATGGCACATTTAATGTCTAACAGCAAATATTTTAGCAAAATTTATATTTTAGTCAGAATTATTGTGGAATTATTATTGAAGTATTACGCATGCGCACGGCAATCATTCACTGAAGTCTGTAAAAATTAAGAAGAGACTTGCTTGCATAAGGCTTGTCCACTCCTGACAGTAAATATTCGCATAACTTTCTAACATTTAGAGAATATACCTGTGAGATATACATCTCAAATGCATTAAACAGCACAAGTATCTGTCAGAGCATCTGACGTGGCAAGCCGTTTACGTTAACTATCTTACAAGTTATTTTGAAGCCCTTAATATTAAGCATGTGTCATGTTTAGGACAATCTGGATTATGCACTTTCCGCAGCAGCTCACTCTGTGTCCTCTGCTTTTTTTCAGATGCTCTTGTAATATCAAACTACTGTATATTGATAGAAACGGTATAGAGTGGTGCAGGGATGACGTCAGAACAGACAAACTAATTTGCCACTGGTTCCTTCAAGATTTTCCTATGGGTTTTTCAGTTTACGAGTTAAATAAAGCCTGTACTAAAGTATCGTCAAGTTATGTTTACCACAGGCTTTATTTTACTCATAAATAGAAAAACCCCATTATAAAACCCCATAGGAAAATCCCGAGGGAACCAGTGGCAAATGACTATTCTGGGTTCTGACGTCATCCCTGCAACACTCTATTACCTATCCATAGTTTCTAAAAATATACTGATATATCGTACAGACTTGATACAGACTCCACCCAGCCCTATTTAGGGCTATGTTCACAGAATAGCATCTACAGATCCATTTTGATCCAGAGAAATGCTGCTAAATTATTGCAAAAACTACCGTTGTGGTCATAAATGTACATGTCCCATGCAGAAGTTGCAAAATGTCAATAATTATGTGATGGAAAAGACAACACATAGTTTAAGTGTCCAAATGAGTCACATGAGATATGAACATCTTTAATGGAAGAACTGGGTGTGGGGGAAATTAATTTGGATATAGAAGTATTTTTTTCTGTACTATATCTGGCTTCAGATAGACAGTCTGGTAAATACTTAGCCTGCTAAACATCTTTTTACTTTATTACTTTGTTTCCTTTTGTATTTTAGGATCCCACCCAATGTTATTGTTCTTTATATATTGCAGCTTTTTTCTGTTGTGTTTTGCTGAATAATTTTTTCCCCTGTGAATATAGAAGTAAAACAAAGAGCTTGATAATACAAATTAAGTTGAGCAAAATTTAAATGAACATTTTGCATATTCTGCAAGGGGTACATTATGTAAACTTAATTATGACCACAATCGTAGCTCTAAATCATAACAAAAAAATGAGTCAAGAACAGGGAAATTCATCATATAAATTCAAATGCATTCATCATATAAAGTGGGGTCAAAAAGTCCAAGACCCCAATTGAAAATGCTTCTGTTTTGCATTTTTCTAATTTAATACAAAGAATCACTGCATGAACTCCACAAGTTTGTGTAAAAGCTGATGATCATGTTCTCCAACAATATTGTGCTTTAATGGAAGAACGTTTTTCAAACTCACACAATTGCTTATTTGATTAATGACCTAGAAATAGTGTAGAATTAAAAATATTTTTTATTATTTTAAATTGTAGTAATCACTAAAACTTTATGGGGGAAAATAGAAACCTTGTGTGCTCTCAGACTTTTGAACCACACTGTATCATTTTTCAATTTCATGCTATCAGCATCTGGAGATGCATGAATGACAAGCATAACATTCTGCATCTCATCAAATCATGATGCTGTGTGGAGACATCAATCCCATACAAGGAGAGAGAGACAGAGAGAGAGAGAGAGAGAGAGAGAGAGAAAAGGAAAGAAAAAGAGAGAGAAAACGCTGACATTTACTTCCTAGGAACAATATGAAACCAATATAAAGTGACAGAATTAGCTCTTCCATCTCAGCCTCTCCACATCCTCCCCTCTCGCCATTTTACACGCTCCAAAACTGTGACAACATCAGAGAAACCTCTTGAATTCTGCAAAAACGGTTTTGGACTATCTGAAATGGCCCAGAATTCTCGTCAGCAGAGCTGTAAAACCCCTCTGTCGCACATTCACTGGTGTGAACTGCCGCCTACTTGCTTGGTCATCTGCAAACCTTATTATGCATTCTTTCCAGATTATACTACCCACAGCTTGAGCATTATGGTCAGTGGGTATGAACAGAAGAGCTATTACTGCACGGCTCATCTGTGGCTGTGAGGAAACAAATGTGTCATTGAGGGTTCCGTAAGAGCTGATGTCTAAACAGTTAGGGGATAGCAGCATGTTGTGTTTGTCTGATGGTGTTCGTCTCTCTGAATGTAAAACCATTCGACTTTTCAACTTTGTCTTGACTCATTTATTTAAATTTGATTATGTGACTCTATGGAATACTTGAAGGCACTTTATTGCCTTTTATTTTTATTTTTTAAATCATATAATAGTGATTCCCAAACTTTTTTGGTCAACTGAATCTTTTTGACCTAAAATATTTACTTGGAAGTCCCCTTGGATTCTAAGTTAATATTTAAATAATTTAACAACACATTCACTTCTGATGTTGGTTGTAGTCATATGATATTCAGGTAAACAAATAAAGTAGTGTTTTATATTAATTGCTTTCATTTAATATATTTAATTGGTTTAGGTTTTACTTTTATGATTTAATTCTTAGCTTTTCATCAACTCACAAATCCAAGTTTGGCAAACCCTGATCTAATATAATAATTTAAACTGCCATATAATATTTAACAGCCATGTCAGGTTCTTGATCACCCTGCCGGGGTCTATTTTTTTTTTTTTTTTACATTATTCCTTAAATATTTAACACTAAAGTGATACAAGTGAACTGTAACATATCCTGTTCTTTAGATTCAAAGTTGTAAACAAGATGAAAATATTTACTTGTTTTCCGCTCCATCTGGCAAGACGTCAAGCCTGGCTTTGCTTTGACCCCGCAGTGGTCATCTTTCTCCAAGATGTTAGTACTGTGCCTCTCCAGGGATGTCTTTGCTCCAGTCTTGTCGAGGGTAGAGGATGTTGTAGTGGTAGACCCACCCCAGCTGTCCCCTCTTCTTGCAGGCTCATGCTTGCACTCCATCCCAGCGGTGCAGCTCCGTCCTCGTGTAAGAGACGCTGTTCTTTCGCTTAGCACCCTCTTAACCGGCACACTTGCCTGGGTGTGACAAAAGCTTTATTTTTCTCAGCTGGGGTGTAAGTTTGCCTTGTATGAGGTGGTTTTGGGATCCCCTGGCTGTTTTATGCTTCCCGAATTGTGACGAACCAAGGATCAAAAGCAGGATCAAAGTCAAATTAAAGCTCTACATTTTTACCGTTTTCTTCACGGTAATCCTTCGGAGTAGACCCGCTACCGCACAGAGATGAGCTGAGGAATGCACTTTTGCTTTCAATCCACGCAATATTATTCAGACTCTAACAAGACCTCCCTGGAGGTACTTCTCAGTGCACCCTGGACCAGTTCCCATGGAAAAGTGCCAAGAAAATTTCACAACTTGGATTTGCTCTTTTGCAAATGCGGGAAAGGCTGGAAGACTATCCACTGTTCTATTTGCGTCTGTTTTCGATCTCTTATCCAGATATTTGTCTTTCGTTTTGAGTCAGTCACCAAAACATGTCCCTTGAGTTTATCGCAATCCCTCCGAGACAGACTGTTTCTTTAAAGGCACGCGTAGCCCCTGCTTTTAAAACGTTTCAACAATGTCAAGATGAAGGGTAGCGCTTGGAGCTTTCCTGTCGATTCATTAGCACATGAAAAAACACATTCAGCTGAAAGGTCGTCCAAACATTCTGACTGCAGCTATTGTAATCACTTAACTTTCAAACAAGGCTTTAGTGTGCTCAATCCATATATTTGTATTCTAAACAGATGGTTTCTGTAGTTTTCATTCTTTATCCTTGCATTACTGATCAAATCTCTCTGGGTAGCTCAAGCCAAGCGATATGATCTCTAACCCACCATCAGAGCTGACATATAGTTTATTTGCTTAAGAGAGACTCCTCGAGCAAGTATATGGCATATCCAGACAGGACTTAATGTCTTAACCTCTAGTTGTGTCATAGAAATGAAAGGCCACTGGATGAACCTCCGCTGCTGCCAGGATCCAAGGAGTCAGTGATCTGCGACTTCCTGAAACATATAAGATGCAAACTATGAGTCGACGTTTACTATGATACATTCATAAAAATAAAGAATATCCTACAAATTACATCCAGATATCCTACAACATGAAACATCTAATAAAGCATTTTCAATCAGAAACATCATAATGGAAAATTCCAAATGAATGGAGGGGTATTTCCTCTGGCCCTGTGCACTTGATATCATTTGTGAAAATGACACCCCACCCATTGTCAAATCAGTGGGAGGAATGAACTGCATTTCCTACATGTTGAAACAATGCATATCTAATTTTCTTCCCGACTAATATCAAGGAGACAGGAAAATGAAAGGAACAGGTGTTGCCCAGTTAGGAGATTGACTTTATAAAACGGCCTGTTAAGGAAGGAAGGTCAATATTTTTTGAAGCTAAAACATGAAATCTGTGCCACAAAGTTAAGGAGAACGATCCACAGATTTCCAATTGGAATATTTATTCAATTATAAAGTTTATAAAGCTAATGTGGCTACAAACTTTTAAAAAAATAAAAATATTGTAGGATTCTAAGCTGTTTAACACTATTTAAATGTGTTTTAGTTCAAGTCAAAACATACTTGAAAATATATTTTGTGTTTCACAGAAGAAAGAACGTCATACAGAATTGGAATGACATGAGGGTGAATAAATGATCACATAATACAAATAAAAAAACTATTCTTTTAACTATCCGATTATGAAGATTGAAGTGTGGAGTCACTATATTTTATCATTTGGTTTCATAAAGCCATATGCAATGTCAGCTGTCGGTTTAAGCCCTGTTATAGGAACGGCTTTGACTCAAATGTGAGTCTATGCATGCTCTCGGACATGCATGCTGAAACAGGACAGTGTGTTAATTGGCAATTGTACAAATAACACAGTCTAGTCTCAATAGCACTGAATCACCCTGTCAGCGGAGTGTTGTCTCTCTCACATCCTGTAGGCCACAACAAGGCTGAGGGTCATGTGAGGTAATAAGACCCCATTAGTCTTCATCACCCCCTTTCAAACACTGTTTTAACTAATAACACCTATGACAAATGAGCAGTCTTGGAGTGATTAGCTTGACCCCTGTGCGTTTATGTTTGGGAGTTTATGTCACGCCCACTCCAACAGGCGACTTAAAGTGGCTACAAAGAAGACACCCGCTGTTCAAGCCCTCCCTGCCATCCTCCTCAAATAAAGACAATCAACTCAACACAAACACTCTCGCCCACAAAAGCCTCTCACAAGCTCTCTGCCTTACTCTGCTTTGGACGGAACATAAAGAGCAGTTGCTTTGTTTTGTAATGCATTACACTGAGTAATGTGACCTCTGACGACACTTGATAGGTAGATACTAATGTTATACATTATAGAAACTAATGCTGTACAGACTGCATATAGGTACAAATACAGATACAGACAGGCTAATTCATTTTGCCACACTGGCAGATAAAATGACTTACAGATCTGATTTCATACTAGCCATTTAACTATTTTCTTTTAATAAAAAAAACTCTGTAGGCTATATTAAAAATATAAAATATATATACACACACTGTTCAAAATGTTGGAGTTAGTAAAATGTTCTTTTTTTATTACTTTTATAATACTTTAATTTACAGTAGCAAGGATCCAAAAAAGTGACCGTTACAAAATATTTTTTTTTTTTTCAATAAATTCAATAAATTTTGGAGAAAAAAAATAGTCATAGTTTCCACAGGAATATTAAGCAGCACAACTCTTTTCAACATTGATTATAATAAGAAATGTTTCCTGAGCAGCAATTTTACTTTTGATAATTTGCTTATTGTTCTTACTGCAATTTTGATCAAATAAATGCTTCCTTGGTGAGAATAAAAGATTTCTTTCAAAAACATAAAAAATGTCTCGTCACTTACATCAGGGAAGCTCTCAGACTATCATTTTTAACATTACATTTAATCCAATTATGGTTGCTTATCCACTTAACAGCTAATTAGCAATCAACTATTTGTTTTACTCACCAAATCACATTTAGGCTAAAAGCTGATTGAAAGAAAGTTGAAAGCTGAAGGTAAATCTGAAGGATTTGCAGGGAAAAAAGTCAGTTTAATGATAAATCTTTAATCTCTCTTAGTGTCAAAGTATGCTTATCCTATCTGATTTCACTTCCTAGGTATTTACATTACACCATTGACTTACCAGCCTACCTGTACAGCTCCCTCACATAAAGTATCTATAACCATTTGTCATCATTTGATTCATGACTCATTCCAGTCCAATGAGGGCATTCTTGTTCTCATACACTATTCTAATGAACCATATTGAGCTCGACCCAACACATTCCATGCGTTATCAGTCCTGAGGCACCGAATACAGGTACTGGGAGATAGTATTTGTGTGTGTTTTGGGCTGTATCCGTTACAGTGCATAATATGAGCAGTAATAGTGTACGAAACGGTGTCTGACACAGCGTTTTGGTAGACCTCCGGGGCCCGACAGGTCTCTCTAATCTCCCAGATCCATTACATCCCTCCAGGGCCGGATCCTTCAACCGTACGCCACACTACAATGCAGAGACCTGCACATCATCTCGGCTTCTTTCATACAAAGGCCTATTGAAGCACCTGTAAGTGGCTTGAAAAATAATTTGGGGGTTGTACTCTACATTTGGCATTCTTTGAGAGTAATTCTCAGCAGATAGCCAGCATGCCTTGGCTTGCACAGGTTGATGACAGACAGCAAAAACACCATTAGTTATAAACTTCAATGAGGCTCAGAGACATGGTGCCTGCTTCATAAGGGTACTAAGTATATAGCAGGCACACATCTATAAATTATACAGAAAAACAACTTGTCATTGAAATCATAAGATGTGCAGGTTCTCATTGGGATGTGCGTTCAATAGCAAAGTCTGCAGAGAATCACTAAGAAAGAAGACAAAAAATAAAACCAGGTACTCTGCAGATACTGCATCAGTGTTTCAATTCAATTTGAATGACTCATATACTTCATTAAAGATCTATAAACGCATAAAAAAAAAAAAATCTAGCACTAAACTCTAGCAGATCCAAATAGCAGATAAAACTTTAGTACCATTTAAAAGCTGCGACTTAATAAGTCTAGCAAATTAAGACAGCAAATAAAAGTTCAGATCAGATAAAGGTCAGTGACAGATGCTCAGCACGAAGTCTCTGCTAAACAGAACCCCTGCCTAATGTATAAGTCATTACTGTCGCTAAGAAACTCCAGCACCGGATATTCGTTCTACTGTTACAGCACGCTGCTCAAATTTATCATCACAAGAACCACACACAGGCAAGGCAAAAGACAGCCAAACGGGGAACACATGAAGCCCATCGCCGGTGAAACTATCCCTCCACCAGGAGGAGAAAGAAGTTAACTTCCTCAATTAATTCAACCCAAATATTTAGAAAGATCGACTTCAGAAACACTCCTCCCGGTTGCAGCTGGCTACCTCATGCAGTAAGTTCTTGAAGGATGTAGTCTGCGATTCAACAGGTGATAAAGCTCTTCACTGATAACACAACACCAGGAGAAACTCAATGAAAAGCTCTGGAGCTGATGCTAGACTCACCTGTACTCCCAAGTGCTTCGGTGTGTATGTGATGGCTAGTTGTACAGCCCTTTTTCAGGTCCTCCTTGTGTTCACCTCCCCCCCTTTCTCACATGCAGTTACGCTCTCGTTCTTGCTCTCTCTCTCTCACAGACAGAAAGAAGGGAAAAGGGGGTGTGGACGAGCAGGAGTTGGAACACAGAGAGCTCTTTGTCTGCCTTTTTCATATGGTTTCCTTCAAGCATGCATACTGAACACATTATACCATTATATATTTTCATATTTAAAGTAGGGGTGTTTGCTCTTTGCTCTTTGTCCCGCTCAGATTTTTACACTGATTGGGGGAATAGAACGTACGAAGCATATCCATGCACTAAAATTTTTACACGAGTGCTTGTTTCTGATTGCTATGAGTTATAAAAAGTAACCAGTGTCGAGTGTTTTCTCAAGAGGAGAATAAAGTGAAACACAAAAGGACCATGAAGATTGGTTTCACAGACACGGAGAGCCCTTGCGATGATTCTTGAGCTGCATGTTGAAGCAAAGTAAGACACTTAAAGTCTCAAAGGGATGGAATCTAAAGCCCACTGATCTTCCACCAATGATGTCTGTCTGAGAAAAGACATGCGAGATGGAAAACAATGTATCTAGCAGGACATACTATGGTTCGATTACAGGAAGATTTCAGAACATGTTTAAGGGTTATTTTAGCGAAAATGATCTTTCTGATATCTCAGTGTTGTGTGCAACTGAGTAAACTAAGCTCTGATCTATATCATCTCTTAGTGTTTTCTCACAGTTGAAAAACACTCACAATGGTTCTTGTCTGAAACACTGAGCTCTTTTGTAGATCCATCAAATATTTGCTTCTGTTTTGAAATGTCATACCTGGGTGATATGTGAGGCCTCCAGCCATATTCAGACCACCATCTCGGTCGTACACAGAATAAGGGTGTTTGTCAGCAAAAACTGGGTTGTGACTTGTACCTATGATAAGAAGTATAAAAAAACAAGTTCATAGTAATAATAATGATTAATTTGATTAATAAATCAGCATATAATGTAATTAATTCAATTGATATTTAGTTTATTGAGAGCTCTATTATTTTAATTCACATTTCAGAATTAACTTTACATTTAGCTCTGAGGCTAAAATGTGCAATTAACAAAAATGATATGATTTGTCAACCTTTAGAGTGAGTCCAAATAAATCGAGTTCAAGCAGTTTATAAGGGGGAAACTAATATATGTTAGTGTAATTTAACTTAATTTAGCTTCTTCAATTCTTGCACATCCTAGGAAGAATGTCAGTTTGCATACTGTCCATCCTAAATCATAGTGCAATAAAAATAGCATGTCAACGATTTTCAAATCATGCATCAGTGCTTGCAAAGACAGAGAGGTGCACACCAGCATGATTGTCAACCCTCCAGTGTAAAGCTGGCGGTTTCTTTCTTTCCTTTCTTCGACTTCTCCATTCTATTCGTCCCGCCTTTGCAAACATTTTTTTCCCAACGCCCTTTTTACAGCTGGTCAGCCTGTCATTGCGTTTCTTCTCTCACCAGTCTAGCGTGACTTTCTCAAAGGGCAGCTGTGTCTGTGTGTGTCTAGAAGTGTGTGTGCATGCCCTACTGTAGCATATGTGTCCATGTGTGGCTTAACAAACCAGTGGAGGAAATGTTAGAGAACACATTCCATCAAATCTGGTCTTTTCTTCTAAAGAGTGTGTGGAATTTCCTAAGTGTTCTGGTTTACATTCTCCTTGTTTGAGTCTGTCTGTTACCGAGAGAGGGCCAGAGAAGTCGTCTGATTGGAGTCATACGTTTAGCCTGCAAGTGAACCTCTCTGTCCCCCTTTTCCTGGAGACCACCAAAACCCTGTTGAGAGATGAAACTGAATCCATCAGAGTCAAGAAAAAAAGAAAAAAAAGTTTGATTATGCTCCACCGGCAATTGCAAAAGCCCAACGGGTGTCCAGGACTTCAAGGAGGTCAATGACAACAATGTTATCCAGATATCCTAGCCTCACGTAGCCAGACGTGACTAAACAGCAAAAGGTCTCGTCCACATTCCAGCTTACAGCCTCAAATGTTCATGACATTTAAGAGTTGATTGATCTGAAACTCTACAAAAATAGACTAAATAAATAGCAGTGATCCAAGTATAGTCGGTTTCACAGACAAAGTGGTGTTTGTGGTGCCTCAAACATTATTCAACATAAATATTGAATATACTGTATATATCAATGATTTGATTAAACTAACCTGGCAAACATTGGGGTAAATGATGATCTTCAAAGGTAAAAAAAAAAAGGATGTTGCATGAAGTCAGCCAATCAGGTTACAGTTTACAGCTTATCAGTGTGTAGTCTCGCGTAGCCAGACCTTCAGACTGACTGCAGAAGGTCTGGACTCTGTCGCAGCTTTTCTTGGCCAAGGATCCCCCAAGAGGACGTTTGACTGACATGTTACGCAACCAATCGCAGTGCGTTTTTTTTTTCGCGTCATGTTTAGATGCATGAAAATATAATGTCGAAGTCCCTACTGTCACATATACACAAAATTTAGACTTTGTTTTCAGTTTGCTGGGTTTCCCTTACTTTGTTGTCATGGTTATAAATTGATTAGTCATTTAGTTCAGCTGTGTTCACCCATTATCAGTAGTATTTAAGTTCTCTCTGTTTCTGTTCAGGTTGTCTTGCCTCATCAATGCTTTGTGGATGTTAGAGCTTTGTTCCTGTTACCTAAGAGTATTATAGAAGTATATTGATCATTCATCTTCGTCTTCGTGTTTGCTACAAACCGTGACAACTACAATAACAGACCAGCGTGCATCTAATAAATTCTTCTTCCACGAGGGGTTTTTGACGTCACGGCATTTGTTTCCTGGCCGACCGTTACAGAACGCAACACACACGTCACCCGGACATCCTGTAGAATTCAACCAATCAGATCACGACTTCGAAACTCCTGGAGTGTTACCAGTGTGCCATATGTATCAGACGTTCAGCCAACAGTCCGTCTGAGGCTGAGATCAGTGTGTAATAATAATCAGACGGCCATCAAAAGGACTGTGGGTGGTTCAATATTGTGTCATCTGAGGCTGAGACTATCCAACCCCTGAAACGTATTAATTTGGTTCTAGTAACCAGGGCCTTTTACAGCCTCTCTCCTTTCACAAGAACTTTTCCCACTATATCTTCATCAGAATGACTTGAGTTGATTTATCCCAGAAGGCGATCAGCACCACAGACACTGCAGGGCCCGCTGAGCTGTGGCCTAGAGCAAAACGCGTATCATATGGCATGCCTGAACGCGGTGAAGGGTGTGGGTGTGTGATTGAGCAATGACATGAGAAATCACAAAGTCAAAGTCCCTGAGAGCAAGCGACTGGGCGTCTTCATGTGGCCAGAGCTCCTCTACTCCCTTCCAAAACCTCAATCAGGCTCCATTCCTCTACACCCCACTCCCCATCCTAGCTTGAAAAGCACTACAACGACTTTGTTTTATGGAGCATTTCTTGGCCTCTGGAGGTGTTTTAAAAGGGCTCCTAAAACAAACGCTTTCACTGCTTAATGTGTATTTATGTCATTTGTCAAGAGGGAAGAACAAATCAAGTCCAATCCCTCTTTAGTCTACAGGGCTCCTGCCTTGAAGAGAATCCATCCAGACCGCAAAAAAAGGTGAGAGTGGTTGGTGCTGGTTCTGCCTGCAAAGCAAGAGAAACTCCTAAAAGATATGAATCAGCATTACAAGTCTGGATTAATCATAAGACACACTTGGAAACAATCACTGCTATTTGGTTTTACCTAGTGCTGTTTTGAAATCTTGCTTAATATGACACATACTGGCTCCGCTGTGTAATCCATCACCAAACAAGATATGATTGTACACGGGCCAACGCAAACAAATGGCAGATATGGCCGTGAAATCCTTTGTGCAATAAATGGAACTAGGAATCTGACCTTTTATGGTTGCATCAATATTTTTCCACACATCTTGCCAATCTAAGGTGTGTTTGCCAGTCTCCAGGCGAATGCACCTGAAAAGAGACGGTATTAATGCTCTAGAAAGATTTTCCACCGCACTTTAGAGTCAGCACCTGGAAACTCTGAAACATCTCATATCGAACACTTCCTCCCACCGATCGATAAATCTCCATGATACAAGGGTCTACCTTCTTTGTAAATGAATTTTTCAAACACAAAAAGCTAGAATTTATTCTTATTCTCCAAACTAAGGCCACATGCAGATTAAAAGTGGTCATGACATGATATATTACATTTTCCTTGATTGTTTGACAGGTATTTTTATTACCATCTTAAAACGTCTTCTCAAAAGCATTTATAGCTGCGTTTCCACCGAAATTTACCTGGAACAATTTGTCCTAGGAACTTTTCCCCCCAGACCTGTTGCTGTGTCTGCACTTCCATCGCGGTCAAAAGTACCGTGAAGTTTAGGCAAATTTGTCCGGTAACATGGGACTGCGAGAGACGTTCCAGTTCGTCCTCCGCAAATAATCTTAATAAAGCCTGAACCTTGTCGTCGGTCCATCTGCCGTATTTTTTAGACTCCATTTTTAAAAATGGTGGTGGAAATAAAAAGCTGCGGGGAGTCAACCAATCAAAATACTGCATGAACTCAACCAATGTTCCCAAGTCCCACCCCCAAAAGTACTACCTCATGAGCAGGGAATTTCTGACTGAGGGGGACATTTTTACCCGGAACTTCATTTAGACCCTGGTCCCTGCGGTCAAAATACAAAGAGTACCACCCCAAAGTCCCTGCGATGGAAACGACATTAGAAAGACAACTCTAGAAAAGGACATTAACAAATAGTTTTACATCATCGCACTGTAGGCACCACCCACTCGCTTAATAGCTGACACTTGTCTACAACAAACATGAGCATCACATTGCATCAAAAGCAAATAGAGTCCATTATAATTACTATCTGTACTAAATACAGTATACAGATGCGTGTTCAATTTCTGACAAACCCTCACAGTTTCTTGTTACAGTATCCCTTTTAAAAGGGATAGTTCACTCTTATGTCGTTACAAATCTATAAGACTTTAATTCATTTTGGAAACACAAATTAAGATTTTTAATGAAACCTGAGAGATTTCTGTCCCTCCATTATAAGTGAATTTAATCAAAACTTTGATGCTTCCAAAAGTTCATTTAGAGGTCGTAAAAGAAATATAAATGAATCGAGCTGTTTAATCCAAGTCTTCTGAAGAGACACAACATCTTTATACATATTTAGCAAGCAATTTTGAGCTTCCGTTTACCACATTTGATGAGCTTTATGTATGAGCATTGATCAACATTTAAATGTGAATAAAAGCCTAAGTTAAATCTGTTCATCATCAATTACAGTAAATTGAACGTGTCTCTTTACAAGACGTGGATTAATCCACTTGATTCAAATGGATATCGTTTACAATCGACTTTCTGAAGTGGCAGAGAACAACATAAGGGTAATTGATGGCAGAGTTCACATTTTTGGGAGAACTGTCCTCTTAAGACCATTCTCCTTTCTGTCTTAAACTACAATTCCAAAAATTAAAAACGTGAAAAACTCAAGAAAACGTGCATGCAGTGCACAGAGCTACGATAATGTACACAGCATTACAGGGCACTGAGGAATGGCTGCCAGCACTGTTATGCATCTTAATGATGCTAATATGAGAAAGAATGACAGGAAAAGGGTGGGAGCTTTTCCTCGGAATGCCACAGATACCTCGGAATTCCTGGCGAAACACTCACATTTACGTAACACTGATGACCAGTAAGTAACTAATGGCTACATACTGCTCATACACCCTGTAATAAAATACTTAGGATGCATTTAAAAAAAAAATTATGCGAGTGTATATACACCTGTTTTAATTATTGTACACATTTAGTTGAGGAGAATGGAGAATGTTTAGCCACAGGGTAAGCAAAAATCTCTGGATGAACTGGAACAAAAAGAAAAATGATGGGTTGTTTTTAAACATGCCCTGGGAAAGAACTAAAGCACAGATGAGAACCAGAGTGGGACAGACATTTCCCTCTCGGTCTGTTTTGATCCCCTGTTCCCTAGATTGTAATCAAAATCATTCCAAGATGCAAATAAACAAAATACCTCAGAAACAAGCTGAACTTGTGCTCAAAGACCTGGGGTGAATTCACTAAACAGTTGCATACCATATTTCATTTGAAAACCCTGAACCTTTTCACCAATCGCCTGCAATAGAGGGTCAGCATTTTTATGTGTTTATGCTGTTATCTGGTTTACATAATTCCTTTATTGAATCAGATGCTAAAACAAGCAGAAATAAACAATGCTATCGAGCATAATTCATTCTTAGCTAAATGCCTATTTTTTGTTGCATAGGAATGGGAAATCGTACAAAATTTTTACAGTTTTGGTTCTGATTTCTCTGAACTGTTCTGGTTCTTTTAGCACTGGAAAGGAATGAGTATTTTATTTTTATTTTATTTTTTTGTCAAATGATGAGATCATTTTATTTATTTATTTTTTACAAAAGGTGTTTACACAGATCTTTAGGATGGAACATAAATGCAATCTAATATACTCATAAAAAATATAGTATGATATTTCATTCAACAATGAAATATCTCATTGGTTGATAATTCGGAACCAACTCATAAGATTCATTTGTTCAGGTGTCAGACTTCACTGATCACACTGTACGTTTTTGTACAATTAGACATTAGGCCGATGAGACTGAAATATCAGAATTTGGCTTTTCTGCCTCTTTCACTCTCAGTCTTTGTCTCTCCCTCACTGTCTCTCTCTCACCCTTACCCTAACTGTGGATCTGTAATTCAGCATTCCAGGGACTCAGTGGCCCCCAATGTGATTGTGCTGCACTGTGTGTTTCGTTATATAAGCTAGTGCTGCTGTAATGAGCAGGGGCTCATGTCCTTTGTACGGAGGCCTCTCTCTTTTTCACTTGGTCACTAAAGACCGGCAGCAATTAGGGGCAGAGCAGATACGCTGGGCTGTGTCAACATTTACTAGAAATCCATTGCCTTTATCCATCATACGTCAATAAACTAATCTATACCTCTGCGCTAATGCTCCGTTCGGTCTCCCTGGTTTTTAATTAAGACGTTTTGATGGTTTTCAAGTGTCCAGACAACTCTCAGGGCTTTTCAGACTGTCCAAATATGGTGCTCGAGTCTGATAGCCTGTTAGGAAAAATATGAATCCCATGATTCATTGCGCTATTTGTACAGCTACCTCTCTTCCCTCCTTTTGCAACAGGCCTGGGAGCAATTACGCTCCATGACTCCAGCCATATGTGCTCGGGCTTCTCAAATTCTTACTCTCTGATTTAACAACCCCCCTTCATATCTTTTCCATTCAATGACTTGAGGTATTTTTATTTGAACAATACTTGAATGCTTTTGTCTTTCTTTAAAATATGTTCCGTCACCAGCTTGTCAGGCTTTCAGCAATCATTTCATGTCATTTCTTTTGTTGTAAATTCAAAGGGGAAATGAATATTGAATAATTACATAATGATCTAACCTTATGTGTGAATTGAGCTACCGATGAAAGCTTCCTCCCTGGCTCAGCCGAACCGTTTTTAATACACTCAAAGAGGCACTTTTTCGCCCTTGCCGGTTCCCTCCTATGGTAAAATCTGACCATGATGCTGTTTGGAGAACAGTTTTGTGGTTTCTCTCATAAAAGTTGATCCTGGGATTCAAGGAAAGCCTTGAATAAGGAACGTTTTACACTGTGCACTATATGCGTTATTTAACCACAGGGTTCTCCATTTGCCCCTGCTGTGGAAAATGGGACATTTCGAGGAAGGCAAAGTGCCTCAGGCCATGAGCACAAAACCAAGCCTTTCAACATGCAGAAAGGGCTCATTCAAGTTCACCGTCTCCAAAGTTGAGCGCTGGAGTTCCAGGGCATGAGCCCGGACAACCCTCCACCCCCTCAATGAGCTGTCCTGCAGCTGTAGGCAGATGCCTTGATCATGGTCCTTGGGATGACCCCGCTTTCTTGGGATGATCCATGCAAGAGAGTGAATAAACAGGCCTCCATTGCCTCTTGCACCCAGTCAAACAGGACGAGATGAAAGGAGAATGTCAAGTCGTTGATGTCATGCCTCGGAGTTGTATATTTTTGCACACATAGCTTTTTCTTGACCCTGTTCAACGCTACAGATGTGGATGTGCATAAATACATGTGCATACATTTTCCTGAATCCATCTAATGCCTTGTTGAAACATAAGCGACAGTTATTTTAGGACTACTGTTACACCTGGGTTTTGAAGAATCATACTTTAACTGCATGAAAAAGAATGACTAATAAATATGTACTTGCTTCAACAATGATGCAAAAGCACCATAAAAGAACATGCATTGTCTTCTGATGCCATAAAAAAAGTTTTGTGAAAGAAAATATAGTCTTTATTCACTAAAAAAACTTTGGTAAGAGAAGCAGTGATTCTTGTAAGAATCAGTTAAGTTGAGTTGGATCTTTCCACCAAATCGTTTAATAACTGATCTGAAGGAAATAAAGAAAGTCATACAGGTGTGGAACAACAACAGGGTGCATAAATGAATTAATTACATTTTTTCACCATTAAGTAAAGGATTTGTTGACCTAAAAAATGAAAACGGTGTCATTATTTACTCATCCTCACGTGACGTTGTTCCAAACCTGCCTGATCTTTCTTTCCTGTAAAACAAAAGGATGATTTTGAAATGTAGGCTACTGTAATTGCAAAGAATGAATAATAAATGTGCACTTTCAAACTTCAAAAAATGATGTAAAAGCACCATAACAGATACAAATGGTACATACAACTCTCACACTACAATCAGAGTCGTCTGAGGCCATAAAAAAGCTTTTATGAGAGAAAATTTAGTTGTTATTCATTGAAAATCTTTACATCCACCCAAGCACTTGTTTAGCACATTCTTCTAAAGTAGTGACTCTTGAACGAATCATTCTGTTGAGCTGGATCTTCCCAATTAATCATTTGATCCAGTTCAGAGAAGGGTGAGTAATGACAGAATTTCATTTTAATGTGAACTTCAGTATAACTTTAACAACATCAGCATGGCATCCAGAAGGGTCTCTAGGGCTTTCCAGCAGTAAAGTTCACTAACACACTCGCAGCTTAACAATGACCTCCCTTTCCAAGTAAACA
Source organism: Leuciscus leuciscus (assembly GCF_965113295.1). Classification (NCBI taxonomy): domain Eukaryota; kingdom Metazoa; phylum Chordata; class Actinopteri; order Cypriniformes; family Leuciscidae; genus Leuciscus; species Leuciscus leuciscus. The sequence continues at coordinate 10,701,181 of NC_138732.1, forward strand.
GACATCCCAAAACAAATATAGAAAACAGACTAAACAGGGTTTTTGAGGAGGGTTCATGTTAGTTTATTCTCTCTCACGCTCTTGTGCTTTGCAGAGGCATTTGACTCTTTTAAAATCCTTTCTAGGAAGCTGGATTTTGATGCTTATTCCATGCAGAACTCCCTGTGGTTTTACTGGCCCTCTCGGCTACTTGACAGGGTTAAAAGTCAACTATCGGTGTGTGTCCTGCTAGTCCAGCCTTGAAAGAAAGGTTTATCATTTAATGGAAAGTCTGTTGTGTGTTGTTAACAGTCTCACGTACAGTCATCCAGGTGTTTAATGGGGTGGAGGTTGACAGAGCACTATTAGAACATAACTGTGTCTTTGAGATATGATGCATGGACCAACTGGAGCTGGGAAAAGAATTTCCTTTGTTTCAAAGGAAACGAGAGGCGAGAGAAAGGGACATCTGGCCAATTTGACATTACCTTTTTAGTTAGACAGCCTTTTCTAAAATCGATGTGATTCATTGGGGTGTGTGATCTCACTGAAACTACATTTCTTTTATATGTGTCAGTTCTGAGTTGGGTTATTGTTGTGTATCGTATGAAGTCATGGGGATTGATTTCAAAGCCTTGTTATTCTTTGTTTTACAGTGCAATTCCCATAGTACAGCCTTGCATTATGGTGCACAAACTATTCTTTGTTTTATTGAAAAATGTCATATAACTTACGCAACATTTTCCTCAACCAATGCAACAAAACATTTCCCAGCATTTTTATACAGTAAATACACCCAGAATCACTGAAAGACAAACTATAAAATAACAAACCACAGTAGACGTGTTAAAATTGTTCATAAAAAATAAAATAAAATAAAAATAAAAATCCTCGCGTTTGAAGAGCATATTATAAGAAGACAGTAATGTTTTCTGCAGAGGACATGATTTCCAGTTCATTTTACTGTTCTACAGTACATAAAGCCAAAACCTTTTTTGGTAAAGCAAATCTTCAAGGTCAAGTTTTATTGTTCTGGATGAATAATTCAATCAAGAAGGGACACAAAACTGTCAACATGTCTTTGGAGAGATTTCTGCCTCCATCTTCTTATTCAAGTCCAACAAGAAAGAAAAACCTCTACTGGGATAAATATTTTCTCTCATGACAGGCCTTGCATTCAGGTGCGTTTTGTGCGAGTAGGGTGTGTGTGTGTGTGCGTGTGTGTGTGTGCGTGTGCGTGTGTGTGTGTGTGTGTGTGTGTGTGTGTGTGTGTGTGTGTGTGCATGTTAACTAGGCCTTCATCTATCCAGAATTTGTGAACACAAAAGAAAGACCGCAGACATGCCCTCACCCGGGATGGCTGGACCAGACTTGCCCTTTGAGGTTGATATATCATCACTTCCCATAAGGCTGTGCAAAAACTTCACCCCACCCCCATAGTCATTCTAATGCTGTGTTCCAAATAACTTGGAATTCTCCCCCCTCCTTCTTTAAAACAACCACTGGAATGGTGCTCAAAGTCAGACATCCGGCATCATTTGATGTCATTTCCAAGATGGCAGCCCACTTTAAAAGAACATGTCCATAGAGAAAAAACAGTTAAATATATTTTTTTTATTTTTTATTAGTGCTGTCAATCTAATTTAAAAGTCTTTGTTTACATAACATATGTGTTTGTATATATATATTATTATATTTATACATATTATATATGTCTGTGTGTGTGTGTGTGTGTGTGTGTGTGTGTGTGTGTGTGTGTGTGTGTGTGTGTGTGTGTGTGTGTGTGTGTGTGTGTGTGTGTGTGCACATTTATAAAAAATAAAAAATATATATATATATATATGGGGTTGTGTGTATATACACAGACACGCACACACACTCAAACACGTATATATATATATATATATATATTATATTATACTGGGGTCAGACACAGGCTTAGTGAGCATAAGGTACTTCTTTCAATAACATGAAGAAGAAAAAATCAAACTGACCCCAATATAACATATGTGTTTGTATATATATCATTATATTTATATATTATATAAATATAATGATATATATACAAACACATATGTTATATAAACAAAAACTTTTTTGTTAGATCCAATTAATCGCGATTAATTGATTTGACAGCACTGTATTTTATACATTTGGGGTCAGATTATAATTTTTTTTTATTAATGCCTTTATTTAAAAAAATGATGCATTATAATTGATCAAAAGTGACAGTTAAGACATTTATAAGAGAGTTACAAAAAAAAAATCCATTTCAAATGAATGCTGAATTTTTTAATTTTCTACATCAAAGAATCCTGGAAAAAAATTAAGCAGCGCTGTTTATTTTTTTCAACACTGATAATAATAAGAAATCTTTCTTGAGCACCAAATCAGCATATTTGAATGATTTCTGATGGATCATGAGACACTGAAGATTCAGCATTGCCATCACAGGAATACATTTTAATGATACTATATTAATACTGCTTTTAATGATCAACTAAACACAGGCTTAGTGAGCATAAGGTACTTCTTTCAATAACATGAAGAAGAAAAAATCAAACTGACCCCAAACTTTTGATTGGAATTAATAGATTTTTTAAAAAGCACAGTCTAATTATAAAATGTATAAGATTGTGCAATACCACTTTTTTTCTTTTTGTAGACCATTTTTGTAGAAATCAAGCATTTTGTTTGTTCTTGGTTTTCATGTTTGTGCTATAACTGGCATAACAAAATTAAGTCAAGGCGTCGTCTTGTTTTCTTTACATTTGACCATTATGTATGATTCACTGGAACCTCATTCAGTTCCAAAAAGTCTTGCTATCAGTATTTTAAAAGAAAAGGTTTTTTAGTATTACAGTCTTACATCAAAAATATGCTGTATTTATGTAAAATATAATATTGCACTACATGAATCACACAGTAATCCAGGAGTGGCTTGAGTGATGGTGGGTTATCAACAGGCTCTGAAAGGGATTTGGCTTCAGCTAAGATAAACGGGGCAGTCTGATCTCTGTGAGGAATGTGGTATGACTAAATTACCAATAACCATATGAATCCAAACAAGCTATTCTTGGACAAAAACTCTTGAGTACCTAACTTCAGAGAAAATACAAATGATCCAACAAAAATTCACATTTTACTATTGTTATGCATTTAAAAAAAAAAATTAAAAAAAAAAAAAATACTGCTTAACTTTCTTAAATGTATCATATTTCAAAAAATGTGACATTTTCAGATGACTGGAATGTTTTCTTGGCACTGATGAAACAAAGATATTCCAGAGAATGATATTCAGTGAAACCAAATCTTAAAGTCCCTGCTATTTGCATCCAAAGCTAAATGAAGCCAAATTCTTTCTTTCTTTCTATCTCATCTTTCTATTCATCACTTCATTTTCCATACAACAGAATATCCCCCCATGTACATGTCCAAGCACCTTGTAAATGGTAGACAAATTACTCCCACTTCCAAAGAGGGTTGTTTTTTTTATTATTATTTCTTATTGAGGTTTGAGTCTAAGCAGGTTGTCTTGGTGAGTGTTTTGACTGCCAGTAACAGGAAAGTCTTGAGATTTAAAAGAGATAAAAAGAGACCACAATACTCTTATGAGAAACATTCCTTGCAATTTATCTTCAACATAACATCATCCCTTTCATTACCTGACAAAGAGTTGCATGTCTTCTGCTAAAATATAATCAGCCAAAAAGAAAAACAGGTATTCTCTGTCTTTTGTCTTATATATCATTTAGTATCGAAGAATAAAACATCATTAGCATGCGCTATTGTTAAACAAATAGAGCAAGATGAATCGCACTTTTCCAATTGTGGTTTTTATGTGTGCTGAAAAAAGAGGAAGAAGCGAAAGAGGAGAATATAGAAGCGGTCATGGCTAGGGAAAAGAGGCCAACTTGGCATGCCAATTTTGTAAATGGACCTTGAGGTAAGTAGTTTCAAGTTTTATCGCCATGTCGCGTTGATAAATATGCTATTTCATGTTGCATTTTTATTGGCTAGTCATTAGACGTAGGTCAAAACAGCAAACACACTGTGAGATGATCATGCTAAATTTCTGACACTGTCAAAAAATGATCGCTGTCGTTGGTCGCAAGACCGTGACAATGGCCGTCTTTGAATCTCTTTCACTGCCACTACCAGAGAAATCTCCACAATTGGTCATCTTTCATCTGGGACAGCCCAAAATTGTACAATGTTTACCGGGCATAAGAATTGTTTTGATCAGGTAAGAGCTAGGACCTGCATTAATATTGGAAAGATAGACGTTAGAGAGCGGGAAAGCTTGAAAATGGACGCAGAGGTTGCGGATACGCGAGTAACATTGGTTTTGCTATGTTTCATAGAACCAAGATATGCTGTCATTGTTGAATCAATGCTGAATCATCCATACTTACGCGAGCTGTCTGATGCACCGGTGGTTGCCTGTGTTGCACAGCGTGTTTGTTATTTTGGGGGGCGGAGCAATGAAGGGAGGGGTGTGTTTCTTTTGGGAAGAGGTGTGTTTGTTTGGGTGTCAATTTCAAATATCAACAGTGTTTCTAAAAAATCGCTTACTGCACCTTTAACCAGCTAGTGTGTTTTTCGTACATCAGAATAAAGTGGATCATTGGTTTTGATGCACAGTAAGTCTATGGCATGCAGTGATATTCATGTAGTGGCTGGTCATGCAGATGATATCTATGTAGTACAGTACGTGTCTGAGGGGTTGATGGATACTGTAGGCCTACTTACCATTATGCCTCCCCTGTAATAAACAATTCCATGTTGCAGCAGCCAAAGCGATGCCCACCATGGAAGTCCAACATACGGTAGAACCCACTCTCAGGCTTTTTCCCAGCATGCCTAAAATAACAACCAGAGAAATTAATGAGACTTGTGGTAGTAAAAGCAGCATGAGAAGTCTTTGTCATAGCCAAGTTATTTGGGTCTAATGTGATGTTCTGCAGCAGTTTGTATAATTTCCAGGTCTCCTTGTAAGTTTTTTCTCTTCTGAGAACAGACAGAGATCACAGACTGAATAAAAGTAGTTTGATTGAAGATCTGTTTAAAAACAGTCTTATGTAGCTATTGTTTGAACCATCTTGCTTCAGCTTTGTTACATTTCCTGTCATCTTCCTTTGATTAGAACCACAGCTGAATCCCATTACACATGGAAATCTTTATTTTTCCCATTGGCCTACTGTCATATTGTATCCCTATTCAGACAAAGAAGTGTCTGTTTCATTGCAAAGACCAAAGAATAAAATGATGTTCTTGTTAACACTTGCCCCATGTTTATGACATTTAGCCTATGTTATAGACAAGAGCCTGAGCAGATACCAAACTTGAATTTAATGTGAACAGTCAGGGAAACGTAGAGCTACAAAGCACATTCTAATCCGGGGCTACACAAGGTCTGTTGGTTTTTGATTTGAAGTTTGTCGTAAGAGAAGCTACACTACAAGACTGTACAAAGACTTCGGGTTTTTGGCCTAGGACCAGAGGAATCTTTTAGGATTCTCAAAATTGATCTCAGGTCAGATGTTCAAATCGTGGTCAAAATAAAAGTTACCTTAAAAAGTTTTTTTTGTTTTATTGTGGTTTTTCCCGAAAAACAAACTAATTGTGTTACTAAGTTAATTTAAATGGAAACTAAAACGTCACGTTACTTTTGTGTTACTTTTTCTCACCTGGGCTGGGCTTGCTTATTTGTTTTTTAATAATAATTTTAAAAAATGGTTCTATATTTGGCAAATGTGAAACAAAAGTGACATGAATAAGCTTCGGACTGAAGGAGTAAAATGATCATGCTTAAATACAGGTGCATTGCAATAAAACTGTTATTGTTGCTCGGGCCTTCCTCCTTCCATATAAATTCTGCCATATAACACAGTCTGTTGCACAGATCAGAAGTTGCATCTGCACGCCTGGGACTTAAGTAAGTGTTTTACAAGCCTCTGTACTGAGAACGATACGCTAATTACAGGGAGCAAAATCCTATTCACAGGGGATGATGTCATCTTTGTTATGTCATCTCCGCTTAAAAGCTACTGCAGATGCTCTGACATACAAATCCTTGCTGTCTCCATTCACTCTTTTCACAGAGAGTACCTGCTGGCATGGGAACAAACTCTATGGCAAACAGGAGAAGGTAATAGGTGGAAACTGGGAGGAGGAAGGCCAGTTTTTGGCAAACCAATAGGAAGTGCCATGATTCTCTTTGACCTTGGGAGGAAATGACACAGTGGAAATTGCAGCGGGTTGTTGAAGCCAACAGAAACCCAAGCTCTGCGCTGTGGACTCCCGCTGCGTGGGTCTGACACGGCACTCAATTCCATGGATATGATGTGTTCCGGAAAGAAAGGGTTGGTTGAACGCCTGTCTCAGAATATGGTGAGAATACGAGAAGTTATTTCCTCCAGAGATTGGCTACAGGTGCTGCATTGTGAAATTAAACCCTTTCTAACAGCAATCTCAGTGTCTTTGACAAATATATTACTGTGTAATACCAAAATAGTATTAGTTTAATGATGATGGCTGTTAGAAAGGCACAAAAGAAGACAGATTGATCAAAGTATAAAGGGACGTATGGATTGTATTACCACCCAAACCCAGTTTTCAACAAGCTCAATGTCCGCATATATCAGCGCTTACCCGAAAACAGAGACGTCTCCTATATTTTCGCCCCATCAAGCAGGCCGCAACAGCTCATGCGTGTTGTAATTTCAGCCTTTCGCCAAGCCTTAATTGTCTGGTTAGGCACTAGGCAGTAAACATAAATTAGTTGCTTGCATCTTTTCAATAGAGAGCTCTCCTCTGCAGACAGAAACATTTGCGTTGCTTAGTGAGAAAACAACTTGTAATCGGCCTTTGTGATTAAAATGTGGCAGCGTCTGTGGTGGGAGAAAGCCATTTTTGACCAAAAAAATAAATAAAAATGGTTGGGTCACAGACATCTACACATTGAATGAGGCATGTACATTATATATACAGTTTGTGTTGGCTATAACTTTCATTTCTGCATGTGGAACAAGAATGCACTAAAAGCCCACAAACAGAAGCTTACAGCTCAGCTGATGGACGATACCACGTCTTTTCCAAACACTATCAGCTGTCCCACTATCAGTGTGTTGCAGCCATTAAAATTAAAAATATATATATATTTAGAAAATACGCAAGTTGACCAGTGAAAAATATTTTCTGTTTCAGTTGAATAAAGGTTAAAGAGAATTAACAAATTACAGATTCTTCATTTTATTGCATTTTACAATTAGGAGTTATCTTTATAGTTATCATTCTTGGTGTGAACGTGCCTTAAGTCTCTTGATTTGTTAGGCTATGCGAAGCGATGATTTATAAGTATTTAGTCGTTCCTTGTCTTCTGTTTAAAAGTAGCTTATAAACATTTCAATGTACGCCCACCCACAGAAGAAGGTGTGACACTTAGCTTGTCAAATACCATATTTAATCATTCTTAAGTGAGGAATTGACGATAATAACTTTAAGGACTTTTTTTCAGCACAATGCTTGTTTTTACAAGTCCCCTCTTCCTGGATGTCTGTCTATGTTCTTGGATTAGCTGAGCGTTTGCCGGGTCCAAATAAAACACAGATGACGTCAGTCGCTGGAGTCCTGCCCTTCGAACGCCAGCCCAATCTAATGCATGATCTCTGAGCGAGATCCTGTCCAGACAATGCCCCACTTCCCTTTACACCAATGCAAACAGGTCTGGCCATGGAGCGCTCGCAGTAAAAACAGGCTGACAAAGAGCTGGGGCTGAATGGGGGTAGAGGAGCCAAAGTCTGGGATTAGTTAGCAGAGGGTTGACGGGGTCCCTGCAGCACGAACGTGAACTTCAAAGGCCTGACCTCTCAGAGCAGAGGCACACAGAGTGATGGGAGTGATGGGAGCTGTAATCTGAGCTTTTTTTGTCCCAATGGACTGCATCAGTCATCCTGTGTTCATTTACAGAGCGGCATTTTGTACTAATGCTGCTACATTCGATGGACGGGCTATAAAACAGTTAGGCCTATAGGTATTATTTAAGTAAATAGGTCATATTTTTGATAAAATTTTAATTGCAAACGTCAAGATGTTAAACTCAATATTAGATATAGAAAATAAACATGTATTCTATTTAATGAGGTTTGCCATTTTTCAACACTAATGCCCGGTTTCACAGACAAGGTTTAAGTCTAGTCCCAGACTAAAATGCATGTTTGAGCTGTTTTAACTGAAAGCAACTTGCACGATCTTAAAATATGTCAGTGCCATTGTTTTGTCTCAAGATGCACACCAGCAATGTTTTTTCTAAAGCACATTTAAAAAAATTGCTTTAATTCCTGTTTTTTTTGTGTGTGTGTAAACATTAACATTAAATGGCATTTACAATAAAATATAAAATAAAATAAAAATATGTTAGGCTAACAAATGCTGGTTTATAGTTACTGATAAACTATTTCCCATGAATCTTTGTTTAATCGTTTTTATAACCCCATATAAAAAATATGGTCAAGAAGGTCACAACCTTTGAGGTGGAACTGGCCAAAATCAACAAGGGAAACAATTTATCAGATTAATATAATAGTTTTCACTTAAAATAAACATGCGATTTGCGCCTCTAATACTTTAACAGGATATCAAAATTGATTTATTAAAAACAACAGAGGAAACTAGCTTTTAGATACAACTTTCAGCTCTATCCGGAGATATTTCCATTCTCTCCATGAGTAGCCTTGGCTGTTTTCTTTTTTTCTTCTTCTTCTTTAAAACCTTGGGAAATCCTAAGAGCAGAACACAAGGTTTCACGCTGTGGATTTTACACTTGGCTGTAAACAGACAACAGGTATTGAGTGGAGCTGCACAATCTTGTTGGATGGCATTGTGTAGCGCTCCTAGTGTCCTGATGGCCCAGTGGAGCTCTTTGGATTGGGTTTTCCTCAGTGACAGCAGTTAATCCACTTTGGCTGGTGTTGGCAGCGCCGGGCAGGGGCCCCACAATGGCTTGCTCTGTTCCCCATCAGAGGTCCCGTGGAGAGCTGCAGATGTGCCCGAGCAGGAGGGACCACTACGGCCGACTTACTGGACGTTGGTTACAAATCTTCCCTTTCAGCGTCTTCATCAGCTCCGCAACCCCTCTGAGATCTGCCTCTCCGAAACATCAGCTTCTGTAGGAGCAGCTGCCGGCAGCTCGCAGACAGTTAAACCCATGGGTCATTAAGGAAGTCAGCACAGATTAAGGAATTAAACTGTGACTCTGATTAGGAACAGATATCACCACAGAGATGCCTGACGTCTGTTAGCAGTCTGGGGAACTGTCTATATCATCCTTAATAGGCTCTCTTGTTGATTTGTTTTATTCTCCCCATTACCCCCAAATGTCTTAAAACAATGGACTCTGGCTTATTACAGAAGATCGCATTCCAGAAAACCCCAAAGTCCTGTTTCGATGAAGTGTTCTAAAAGTTTGAGACAAACTGCTTAATATCATTATCTTCAAAGAAGCCACAGGAAAAGAATTCAGATTCATTGAGATTTGCTAAATGCATGGCACCCTTTGGGGGAAATGAACTGTGAGGCTTCAAAGAGGACGGATATCAAGAGCTGTTTACTTTGATGCAAAACTGAAATGCGGTGTGTGTCACACAGCCTGACACAACCAGCCACATTCATCATGATGAACGTCAGCAGATGTCAGCACATTACCATGGGAATTAGCTTTTGTTGTTTTTGCAAACAGATGACAATCACACCCTTGCCCTATTTATTTATATTTTTGGATCTTATTTACTTACTTATAGAACATTCCTTGTGCCAGTTGAATAAACTTAGCCACTGTGTTAAGACTGTCTTAAGACTTGCAGTTAAACAAAGGGTAATCTGTCTAACTTTTCCAATTCAAATTAGACCGATCTACCTTTTTATGTAACTGACTTTAAAAAATGGTGATCAGTCTTGAAGAAAATATTTCGATGACTTACCCTACCTTTAAGACTAGTCTAAGCAGTTTATACAAACAGTCACTGGTCTTATTGTGAGATTAATTTGTACACATTAATTCAAAAGTAAAATAAAATAAAATAAAAATAAATAAAATACTGTGAATGTTTAATTTGTGCACATTCATTTAAAATTAAATAAATTAAATTTACCAATTAATTAATTAATAAAATATTGTAAAAAATATTTAGTACACAATGCACATTACTATAGATAGATAGATAGGTAGATTTAAATAAATAATAAACAAAAAAATAACATTATAAATGATTAACTTATGCACATCAATAAATAAATAAATAAATAATTTAAAAAAACTTTATCTTCTGAAATTAATTTGTTTTAGGCTGATGTCATCGAACCCCTCCCTTCCAAGCTTTCATGATCCAATCAATTACAGATGGTTAAAAATTAAGTCACATCCCATGTTTTGCTCTTGTTGAACAGAAATGTATTACATTACAGAAGTAAACACAACCAGGCTCTCTTTTTTCTACTGCTGTGCTGAATTTCAAAATGTATGCGTACATATTTAAAGTGTACAGTATGTCTGTTACTCTGTTTTATAAAAGCCAAAGCCATGTGCAATGCGAGTCAGGGCACTTTCTCTCTCAGTATGCTGAACTCAGGCATGCTGTTTCAATAGGTCTGAAAGCCACAGTAAGCGAAAGGAAATCCCCCCTCGGTGACTCAGAGCTGCCAGTATGAGCGTGTGTGTGTGTGTGTGTGTGTGTATCCAGGCCTCATTTCACCAGAACACTGACCTTTTACACACACACACACACACACACACACACACACACACACACACACACACACACACACACACACACACACACTAAAAGACACTTATAAATCAAATACTGCAGAAGTTCCCAAAAATAAATAGCCCAACTTGCTCTTTTTGGATGGATGCACATGTTTATGGTTAGAAGAGCAACATTATATAAATAGAGCCAAAAAAGGCCACTGAAATGTCCATATTTCGTGACAGGATGTCACATAAGTGATTCATTTTGAGTGGCATTCAGTAATATCTTTAGTTTTAACTTCTTTAATGTAAAAATTATTTTTATATAGGAAAGACTCTTAATATGAGTTTCCAAAGAACACATTAAAATTCATGCAATTCAGGACTTATAGCTTCCTCCTGAATCATGTTAATAGTTAGGTAAGTTGTTTTGCAGTCTTGCTTCTGTGGCATTGTGAGTGGCAGCTCTACCATAAAACCATTGATGTGCCAGATACCAGACACGCAGCCAATCGAGTGTAAGTCAAAAAATATTCAGTGGAAGAAAGCAATATCATTATTGTTTTTGAAAATCAAAGTGCTGGACAATATTCTGTGTAGAGCAATCCAAGAGCTGCTTTGCTAACGTTTTTGCCAGAGTTTCTAACCATAGTAAAGCCTAATTAGAAGCTACACATATGTTAAATACCAGTTTTGGTTAAAGTTTCTTCTAGAAAGAATGAACTCGGGGAAAGCAATACTCAAAAAGGAGAGGGAGAGAGAAAAAGAGCACGAAAACAAAATCAAAGAAAAAAAGTGACTAATTAAGATCAGATTTCTAGTTTCTCTTTGGCAGTGTGACTGATTATAATGAGAAGTAATTTACCCAACTGTTCATATTACTGGTGCTTGCTTTTACTCTTGCTCATGCTTGAGGATTTCAACAAACTCAAATCCACAAGGCCTTTCATCTGCAGTGTGTATTAATTTCACCATCCATTTTACTGGATACAGAATTTACACTGTAAACTCTGCAGAAAATATACTAAAAATGCACTGTAAACATATTCCTTGATACAATCTTTTGCAACATACACTACTGTTCAAAAGTTTGAGGTTTGTAAGTGTAAAAAAGTTTCTTATGCTCACCAAGGCTATTCTTTTTTATAAAAATACAATAAAACAGTAATATTATTACAATTTAAAATACCTATTTTCTACTTTAATATATTTTAAAATGTAATTTATTCCTTTGACGCAAAGCTGAATTTTCTGCAGTAATTTCTCCAGTCTTCAGTGTCGATTCTTCACAATTCTATTTTAATATGCTGATTTGGTGCTCAAGAAACATTTCTTATTATTATCACAGCTAAAAACAGTTCTGCTGCTTAATGTTTTTGTGGTAACCATGACACTTTTTTTTCAGGATTTATTGATGAATAGAAAGAACAACATTTGGAAATCTTTTGTAACAAACAAAAAAGTATTTACTGTCACTTTTGACCAATTTAATGCATCCTTGCTGAATAAAAGTATTAATTAATTTCCTTTCAAAAATCTTGCTGACCCCAAACTTTTGAACAGTACTGTAAATGTATATGAAGCAACATAAAGCAACAACAAATGGTTAGTTTTAAACCAAACTGCCACTGAACAGCCCATGACAAATAGTGTTAATATATCTCACACTATAGAGTATAGAATCTCAAAAATATTCAAATTGATTTTTAAACAGATTTATGGTTGCATAACCAGATCCTAAACATACTGAGCAAATTTATGTTGGACAGTGTTTGCAAACATAAGAAAATGAATCAGCATTATGGAGCGTGTGTTGCACAGAATGAGGATATTTCTCTAGACAGGCAGAAATAAACAAGGCACCGGCTGCCATGCGGTGCCGTCAGGGTCGTCTCATTAAACCACAGTAACAGCAACCCTGCAGTCATATGGGCCTCTCACATTGCATTACTGATTCAAGTTCCAGAGTTGTTGCTGTCCCTGAACTCTTGTATGAGCACTGCCACATCTAAAAAAAACACCTTCCTTAGGTGACAGGTTGTAATGCTTTCAGTTGAAACAGCTTGTGGTTGGAGATGGCTGGGGTAAACCTGAGTGTTGATTTAAGGTGTCAGAATAGCATATGGTCAATGGCTCTCCCCAGAGGGGTGTTATTCACAGGTGGATGGGGGAACGATTGCCCAGGGTTTCAGTTTTCTGACCCACATACGAATGCGTGCTGACAAACACACTCCGTAGGACTCGTCTGGAAGCAAACCAAGCTTGTTATGCTGCCGAACTCATGAGCTTAGCAACTTCAGTTTTATTTTTACCTCTCTTTAATTAATGGGTGGAAAGAAAAGGGCAATGGAAGGAAATAGAAATTAAGGAGTGATTGAATGAATTAGTGAACAAGAGAACGAAGAGAAGAAAATCAAGATGTACACTACCATGCAAGACCAAGGCTGCATTTATTTGATTTAAAATACAGTAAAAACAGTACTATTGTGAAACATTATTACAATTTAAAGGGGTCATGCCATTGATTTTTTTAAATATGTTCCTTGAGGTTCACTTATAATGTTAATAAAGTTTTAAAGTCTGAGCACCAATGGTGTGAGGACCCTATTGGAATTGCTCCGTTTATTTAAAATGTAATTTATTCCTGCGACAGCAAAGCTGAATTTTAAGCAGCCATTACTTCAGCCTTCAGTAAAATCACTCTAATTTGCTGCTTTGATGCTCAAGAAACTTTTTTTGATTATTATTTTTATCAATTTTGAAAACAGTTGCGCCGTTTAATATTTTTGTGGACACCGTGATACTTTTTTCCGGATTCTTTGATGAATAGAAAAAACAGCAGTGTACATTCCAACATCTAGTGAGCTGCCTCTGTATGCAGTTAATTAACAAATATTTAATTATGCTGCCTCCTTAAACACCTAATTTTTACCAAATAGAATAAATCCGAGATGGCAGGCTAGAGAAATGTCAAAAAGTAGCCCAAAAAAGAAATCTAAAAGTATTATAAATGGACTATTTTACCTAAAATCTGTGTATTTTTGCACAGATTTGGCATTAGCATATCAGTACTGAGAGCATCTACCATGCGCTTTATTTACAGAACACTATGTGTGGAGTTGTTGCCTGTGTAGAATGTTACAGATCAAATCACTTGTGAGGTTCCATTCCATTTAGGAGGCTGCCTTAGAACTCAGTTGCCTATGTAGGCTGTACACAGCTCACTAGGTTCTGGAACAGAGCCTTATTCTGAGTGCATAAGGAGAAGGAATGCTTTGTTTTACTGCTTCAAAAGGTCATGTTATGATAACCCTCTGTATGAAAATATTTATGCACTCAGTGGACCACGGAAGAAAAAAAACCTTTAATAACGGATCATGGCTGTCATTCACTGGTATGTGTTCCTGTTAACATTACATTGCAAGCTCTGCTGAACATAAGCAGGTAGGATTTTTAATTATTGGAACAACCAGTCAGTGCAATGAAGACTAAAGTCTTAAAGGGTTAGTTCACCCAAAAATGAAAATTCTGTCAGTAATTACTCACCCTCATGTTGTTCCAACCCCGTAAGACTTTCGTTCATCTTCGGAACACAAATTAAGATATTTTTGATGAAATCTGAGTGCTGGATCACTCCTCCACAGGCTTATGGACACTATAACTTGCTGGCCCAGAAAATGCATTAAAGACATTGTTAGTCCAAGTGACTCCAGTGGCTCAATCTTAAGTTTATAAAGCGACGAGAGTACTTTTTGTGCGCAAAAACAAATAAAAATAACGACTTTATTCCACTTTTCATTTCCTTCTCTCTGGGCCTCGAGTCTTTTCACGTAGTGTAATAGCGTAGCGCGTCTGTGTTGCACGTCACACGTAGGCTCACTATTGGGCGACGCTAGTCATGTGTGTGATACGTGGTGACGTGGAGCCTCCATAAGCCTGTGGAGGAGTGATCTTAATTTGTGTTCCGAAGATGAACGAAGGTCTTACGGGGTTGGAACAACATGAGGGTGAGTAATTACTGACAGAATTTTCATTTTTGGGTGAACTAACCCTTTAAGAACAATATACTATAGTTGTAAGCTGTATGTGTTTGATTCACTAAAAAGAATCAGCACATAAGAGTTATTTCTTTGGGAATCGATTAGACTTTTTGTACTGCAGGGTTCTGATTCACTAAAAAAAGAATCAGCTCGTAAGAGTCATTTGTTAAGGAATCAGTTTGACTATACACTGATTGCACTGTATGGTTTTCAATCACAAAAATAATCTGCTCATAAAAGTAATTTCTTCAGGAATGGGTATTAAGCCATATTGGTCGTGCTATCCGATTGTTAAGTCTGACGTCACGCGTGACGTTTTGGGTCCAAGCGCTCCTCTCGTCCAGAAATAACAACGGTGGAACCTGTACATTTATTTACGATCACGTCCTTCTTAGTGAGGCACCATTGGCGGTCAAAAAGGGTTTAAATTCCTTTAACACCAACAGAGTGGTTAGTGTAGCTCATCACTCAGGTGGCATAATTAAGGGTAGAGTCCAGGCATCAATGAAAAAGAAGATTTACGAGGTTGAAGTGAGTTAGCTCGGGACACGGGACACAGCACTGCGGCATTGTAAAAACACTCAATAATAACCAAAACACTAGCGAAAGCGGTAGGTAGGTAGAGAGGACCTGGACTTTGGACCCGGAAAGAGTATTATCGGAGAGTGGTTACGTCACGACTTAACAACCGAATATGGTTTTGATTCACTAAAATAAAATCAGCTCATAAGATGTAGGCTACTTGTTAAGGAATCGGTTGGACTACATCGTTAACTCTTTATGGTTTTGATTCACAAAAAAAAGAACATTCTCAGAGTTATTTGTTCAGGAAAATATTGTAATACACTGATCACAGTGTTGGTTGGACAATGTTAGTCATGGTATAAGGTTTTGATTCACTAAAAAGAATTGTCTCATAAGAGTCATTTGTTTAGAAATCAATTGAACTGCTATTCTTTAAACAACTGAAAACGTGTTATTTGTGTAGGAATCACACTAATCTGGATGTGCTGGATGTTTAGCGCTACACTGTAATGTCATGTTTAGCATATTCTGTGTTTCCAACCCAATAGAACATCTAGAAAATGCAAAGCAACTTTATTCAAGATAAAACATTTGCAGTGGGGGAAAAAATAAATCCCCTCTCAACACAAGGAGGCACTTTAATGGGAAACTGGCCTGACTGCTTCAAAAATAAGAACTGATCCCAGACTCTGAGTTCCCCCTAATCTACAAACCCCAGTCATCTGACCTACTTCTAAGGGTATTTCAAACCCACATCCTCCACTTACCCAATACATGTCATCATTGACAAACTCAGTCCAGTTCGTAGCCCAGACAACTCAAAGCAGAGACCGGACGGAAGCAAATCTTAAAATGACAGGAGAGGCGAGTCGTCTGAGATAGAGCGGGCCAGATAATGTTTCACCGACAGGAAATCAAATCTGTGAGCCACTTTGACAGGAAATTAAACAGAACAACATGGTTTAAGACAAAAGCTCAACCAAGCACATGCATTCCTTAATGCCAGACACAAATTATCTGAAACTCAATAGGACGTTCATACAATCACTCTCAAACACTCTCCAGGGGCCTGCCTCATCTGAGATCAACTCCCATGCGTTCAAATATCTGGAGCACATGAACATATGCTGTGAGAAGCGTCTATATCTATGACCCAGCCTGCTTCAATAATCTCCATCTCTGGTGATACCCTCCTCATTTTTGCTTTGGTATAGTCTCACAATAAGCTAACATATTGAAACTATGAGGCACACATTCAATCTGTTTTTCATCCAAATGTCTCATTCTATTAGCGAACAGGTTATCAAATCAAGCCCAGACACGTGGTTCTCGGCTCCAACCTGTTATTTCCAGTGCTATTAATAAGTTGCTGAAGAAAAGAAAGCCACATCTGGATCATCTCACAACTGGCCTTTGCTCGCGAGAGGCGTGTCTCTTTTGACCAACCTCAATCGAAGATCCAGATTGCACATGAAACAAAACTGCAAGACTGTATATATGGCAAACACATCAGACCTGGTGGACTAACCAAACCAATCACATATCGATGACATTATGGTGATTAACCACATTTTTCATATCGAAATCATATGCAATGATTTAAGAACATCAAACAAAACAGACTTTTATGGCTCATATCATATGACTGATTGATAGGCTTGATATATATGCATTTTATGTAAGTAGTCTGCTATGCTAGTATATTTATGTTCGTTGGCATGGCACTCCAAAGATATAATCAAAGATTAGTTTTATGATCAAAGTTCAGTAGTTTTTATTGTGAGGGCAAAACATATAATGCAATGCAATACGATGATGATCGAGAGATAAATGATCATCAAAAGCCTAATGCATCATATTTCATACTCATGATTTTTCAAAGAAAAAAAAGAAAATCTTGAAATATTAAAAGTAGATTGTGTACAACAGGTTTTTCATCAAAGCTTTGATCACGCCTAGGAAATTTGTATATTAAAGATGATACACTAGGCTTTACATGGTTAATCTAAATGTTTATTGCTCACTATGCTAAATTATTAAGTCTGATGGATGAAGTTGTTTGTTTCATCTTGCCTTTTTTATGCTCTTCAATCCATTTGAGCTCAAAAGGCGAGTCCAACCTCGTTCCAATTCCATGTCACACCGTGTCCTGCATTCAATCATACCCACCTGTCTAAAATCCCACAATAAACCGCAGTCCTCATCAACAATAATAGAGGGTCCTGGTTTGGTTTTGGCACTAGCCAGCCTGTAGGGAGCAATGGAGGATGTGCATCTCGGCCGCATCCCTCCACACCCTCTGGTTCCTTTCAACACCCAGTGAGCCATGGCAACAAAGAAACATGAACCTACAGCACCTGGCCTGCACAAATTACTACATCTCTTTAAATGGAGGACTGAGTGCAAATTGAAACTAAAAAAGTTCTAAAAAAGTAGACTCATCTTTACACCACTGGAAAAAATACAAGGGACTTTACAGCATGTTTTTGTGGGGTTTCTATAGAGGATTGTAGGATAGTTCGTTTTTGCTTCACTTGCACACGTATAATGCACACATTAAAAGACAAATGCTAAAAGGGGTCTAGGGCGACGGGTTGCATATATGTCAGTTTCAGCCAGAGCGGAGCGGGGCTGCTTTCTCAAGAGTGTTACTTTTCACCAAACTCTCCAAAATCAACATTCCACCACAAGCCGAAAGAAAGAGAGAGAGCTGTTGGAACTATGTGAAAGCATGGATTTCACAGACCTGGCCTTGTCTCAAGGCTCAAAGACTGAAGCCATTTGTCTATCTGTGTAGACATGGTCAACTACCTGTAATCAGTCAGATGATGGGCCGGTGAATAGAGGTGAAACAGTGATTAATTGGGTCTTTTAAACATCCAACTTATAGGCACAAACAGAGTGAAAAGCCAGGAACTGTGTCATAGCTGTAACCTAGAAGTTAGTACTTGCAGCATTTTCTACCCTGCTATTTATTGCTATTGTCATATCTCTAACTGCCCCTATAAATAATGTATATAATAATATATTAATAAAATGATTATTTAGCAAGATTTTTACTGTTTTTGAAAGTGTCTCTATTTGATCATTTCATTTGTTTGATAAAAATACAGCAAAAACAGTAATATTATTTTTTAAATTAAATAACTGTTTTCAATTTTATCATCTTTTAAAATCTATATTATAAAAGCTATATTTTCAGCATCATTACTCTTCGGTGTCACATGATCCTTCCGAAATCATAGTAATATGCTGATTTGCTGCTCATGAAACATTTTATATAATTATCAGTGTTGAAAACTGCTTTTTGAAAACTGCTTTATTTTTGTGGAAACCTCAATACATTTTTATCAGAATTCTTTCATGAATAAAAAGAACAGCATTTATTTGAAATAAAAATCTTTTGTAACAGTAATATTACAAAATATTTTTTGTTGAACGGTAATATATATACAAATAATATACCAAATAAAACCCCAAAATTGGAACATTAAAATAAATGTAAATATATAAGTAAATTGTGTCTACTTTATCACATACTGACACTTAAATTCAAATTTATCTTGTTGTATGCAGGTTAACACTAAAAAATATTTGACATTATGACTAAAACAGTATAGGGAGATATAATCCACCCCATATGAAAGCTTTGAAATAAGGCAGTAAAAATGCATCTGCTTTTAAAGAGTCTCAGGAGTGCAGCACATACAATACCAATACTATCAGCGTCTAGGCATCTCAAAATTCTCAGTTTCTGATATATGTATTAAACCGGGGTGTTCGTGGACCCCTGCTATCTCTCAGCTGGCCTCTGAGCCGTACAGCTATGAAGTCAGTTCAGAATTTAAGACTGCTTTTGTAGGTGATGTCATGGTGGAAATGTCCAGACATCTGTCAGCCCCACAATTTAATGTGGAATCTTCCTGTGCTTGTACTAAAGATAAAACAACACGAGGACATCACAGACTTGGACAACTGCAAGGTGGGAGCTACCATTATTTTCCATTCGAAAATACATAAGGTTAAATACACAAGCATTTAAATGTGGGGAAATTTCTGGGTTTTACATCTTTATGTAATCATACCACTAGCTGAGGAAATTGCTTGAGCGAATCCTAATTCTCATCATGACTTCAAAGTGTTTTCATATCCTGCACGTCTCTCGAAGGTCTTCAGGTGAAGATCATCAAATCATTTCATGCTTCATTTCTTCTGTGTGGAAAATAGAAAGCGAAAGAATTCTGTTTTGCCTAAAATGTGCACTCGAAATCACCCAAAGCAGTGTCACAGGTCAGCACTTAAGGACACCAGCGGAAAGATGCTGCCGGAACTGAGTCTTTACACAAATATGTGTCAGTTCCATTAGAAGAGGCCTTCCAACACCCCATAATGGCAGCGAAAGACCTCAACCGTGCAGTATAACAAGACATATAGGTTTGACGGTAAAAAGAATTCCCTAAATGGGAAACAACCGGAGGTGGCTAATCCTACACAGAGGAACCATTAGTGAGCTTTACCAGGGCCTCTCCTGTTGTAATGGACCAGCTTGCAATATAAACATTCTCCAGATTATCATTTACATGGCCATAGACACACAGAGCAGGAGAGGATCTCTGACACATCATTTATCAAAGTTCTCTATGAGTTGGTCGATTACAAATGAATACAACCAGAATACAAAAAGTATTCAGGCTTTTGGTTTTTGACAACATCCTGAGTCTAGGAGATTTTTACTG
This sequence comes from Leuciscus leuciscus, assembly GCF_965113295.1. Taxonomy (NCBI): domain Eukaryota; kingdom Metazoa; phylum Chordata; class Actinopteri; order Cypriniformes; family Leuciscidae; genus Leuciscus; species Leuciscus leuciscus. The sequence goes on from NC_138732.1 coordinate 10,721,211, forward strand.
TGGCGGTAGTTTTCCCTTCTACTCTGGACTTTTATTACTTATGAGGTTTGGCTGTGCTTTAGATCAGCAGCGCTTGACACTTTACATATAATTAGGCTGTAGCACATTTGCAGAAATAGGGAACACAAGAGGCATTTTGGCCTCTAACGACTCTCAAAAGGTCTTTTCAAGAAGGTTAAATAAAGTAACAAATCACCAGGCTTTACAATCATGATGTGCGCTGCACCTCATATTACAGATTTTGCAAACAAAACATGATGATGATTTGATGATTCATTGTGAACAAAACATGATGATGATTTGACAGGTCATTATGTTCTGTTTGCTCATACTTACATGCATGGGTAGTTGACCTGTGGTGCTATTCACAACTTTCCTGCGAGTCTTATGGAATATTTTCCATAAGACACTAGATGAAATATTTTTACTTTTTTATAATTTTTTTAAAATAAATTGTCACACAATAGGACAATTTAAAGTAAAATTATGAAAAGATGGTTAAAATTTTGAAAAATGTAAAAAGAAATTGTGATCTGCACTAAATAATCAATAAAATAAAGAGGAAGAATATTGATAACAATGATAATAATAAATTCATAACATGTCCATATAATTTTTTAATCATACAGTGATTAGTCACAGCACCAACAAAAAATAAATAAATAGCCTAAATAAATTAATGATGTTGATAGTTGATTAAAAAAGTTTATGGACGTGTGTCAACTACTCACATATAGATCTGTAAAAAAAAAAATTACACAACTGATGGAAACATGAAGCTGGAAAACTTATGAAGTCAAAGACCAGGGAAAACAGTAATCAAATGGTCTATCATGCATCAACCCAGTATTTATTTGCTGTATGTTTGACATAGAGGTGACCAAACATAAACTCTATATAAAACTTTTCTTTTCTCTAACTTCTTTTGAAAGACCAGGAGATGCTTTTAATCTATCTTCCTCTAAAGACACTGAACAATCAGCATATAAAAGGTTTTGGCCTTGCTGGCGTAGGCAGACATGCCTATGAAGAAAAATGAATGCATCTTACATGGAAGCTACAGCTTCCTTTTCTTAATAGAGCCATAGTTTAAGATGATTATCTGTGAAGCATGGAGACAAAACACATCTGGTTACAGTTCCGAAAAATGAACATGAAAAAGTTTAGATTTCCATATCCACATCATCTACTGCGACTCCAAGTACATGCCAATATCAACAGTGCAGAGAAACACAGAGGTCTGCCAATTACCATTAAAGCTCACTTTATTTTTATATCCAGACTCCCCAGCACAATTGCTAGACTGTTAGAAGCATTACACTAGGACCTTACTTTGTCACCATTGTAAAATATCATAATCAGATGTGCTGTAATGTGTAACTGTGTGCATTACAGTTCAGGCAGCCCTGTTTAGTAAGGGCACAAGAACTATGACATCATGCTGAACACACTGTGGGATATTGTGTAATGTGTAAAATACAGGCCGGTAAATGTTTTCCCAGACAGTACAGGCTCACAGTTTTAAATCGTTCCATTAACTAGGTAAATAATATATCTTGGCTTTGCTTTAAGTGCACATTAAGGCCTGTGAAAGTATTTTACTAGCATGGACCTCTAAACACTGTAAGTAGTCATTTTATAGCCTATAGTTGTTGTTTTTTTGTTTCTTTTTTTGATGTTGATTAATAATAACAACAACAAATCATAACACAGATCATATTATCTGACAGGCATATCTGTTGACTGCGAAATTTAAAAAATTGAGAGCAAACATTTTACCGGATAGACTGCCATCTAGTGGACAGCCTCACTTATTGAATGAATATTACAAGAAAAATTGAACCATTTTAATGTATTATGTACTTACCATCATGCAATTCCAAACCCGTACGACTTTCTTTCTTCAGTGGAACAAAATGTGAATGTTTGAAGAATATCCTGGTCACTCTTGTTAATATAATGATGACAGTGAATATGGGCTGGGACTGTCAAGCTTTAAAAAAAGACTCAAAAACACCATAAATATGATAAAAGTAACCAATTAGAGTCGTAAGCTTATTCCAAGTCTTCTGTAGTCATACGATTGCTTTGTATGAGAAACAGACCGATACTTCTGTTAACCGTTCCTCTTCCAGTGAGCTGTTAACTGTTGCTTAGACCGCGTTTTTGGGTGTTTCTCGTTTCAGTAATTGCGCATCCCAATTTTCTTTATTAAGTTATTCTTTCTTTAAGTTATTCAAGGAAACATAGATGCAAAGAAATATTGTTGTTCATTGAAACGCCAATTCAAAAGGACATCAGATGGTTTAAGGAGCTCGTGAAATGTAGTTCATTAAAGCGTGTTCTTAAAGGGATAGTTCACCCAAAAATGAAAGTTCTGTCATTTACTCTCCCTCAAATTGTTCCAAACCTGTATGAATTTCTTGCTTCTGCTAAACATAAAAGAAGATCTTTTGAAGAATGACGGGTTGAATCAAACAGTTGATGGGCCCCATTGACTTCCAGTATTTTTTCCCTTGTGTTCAGCAGAAGAAAGAAATACAGGTTTGGAACAACTTGAGGCTGAGTAAATGATGAAAGAATTTTCATTTTTGGTCGAAGTATCTCTTTAATAAAGCAAGATGCACTGTGGAGAAATTCACTACTTAATTAGATCGCAAGGGTAAAGAGTTCGACGTAGGAGAGTCTGACTTGAAGTCACGTTCTTTGTTCCATAGAAAAATAAGAAAGCAAAATGTAGAAGAGTAAATAATGATTTAATATGTATTAAAAATAAAATAAAACTACTTTTCATGTAGTTTTAAAAAGCTTATTCCTTTATTTTTAAAGTGTTCAGATAAGTATAATTTAGATAATTTAATTAATTGAATAAAATATTTTTTAAAGTAGCATTCTTTGTTCCATAGAAAAATAAGCAATGTAGATGAGTAAATAAATAATGATTTAATAATACTCATTTTATTACCTTGAAAAGAAAGGATGTTCCTGTAAATAAAGTTTTAAATCGTAAAGTTTTTAAAAATATTTTTTATTCCTCTTTTTTTTTAAAGTATTTATAAGTTTACTCTACTCAGCATATCTTAATAATAGCCCTGTTTAACCATTAATGCTAATGAAAATAAAGAATTGTAATATTGTTAATAATATTATATTGCCATTAATAATAATAATAATAATGATGATAATAATAAAGCACGCCCAGATCCATCACTTTTGACATATTTTATTTGATAAGACTGCTCAACCACATTTTAAGGCTGTTATATTAGAAACTAAATCAGGACTTCCAGCAACTATATGAGACAGATAAATAAAGCTGAATGCACTGATGTTCATCCTCTGAATTACCACAACATTTAGCATGTTTCACAAACAATGTCTTTGTCTCACTTTCTAACAGAGCCACACAACTGCAAGTAACATTTTGCTTGTTTTAGAGCAAATGCAAAATATTAAATTAACACAATAACTAGATGAAGCATTAATCTAAATGTCTTTATTAACACTGATAATAACTGGAGTTGAAGCTGAGAAATAACAGTAGGCGATGTCACTGTAATCACATGCATTTAAATACATCAGCAGGGGGCGCTAGAAAGAGAGAAAGAGATCACTGCTCAAAGCATCTGGCTCATGTGTAGGAGTAGTGTGTGTACTGTTAAGCAACTGTGTTCCTGTAAGTGATGCGTGATAACATTTACACTCACTTCACCAAGATGATGAACATCTTCATGAGTAAGAGAGAGATTGTGTAAGGTTGTGAGTGAGTTTAGTGCCACATGATGTTTTACTTGCGTCCGAGTGTGTTGTGTTTTCAAGTTGCCAGGGGGCCCAAGCTAAGCTCCACATGGTGTGTGAGCCAGATGGCCTCACTGGTGGCTTCTCCCTCCTCAGCGGGTCTGATCGGAGCAGCGAGGTTCCGGAAGTCATGTCGGAGTTTGAAAGCAACAGTGACATCCCCCTCCTCTATCTGCGGAGTCACTTTGATGAAGAAGCCGATCTTGTTTGACTTTCTAAAGGCCACCACACTGAAAAAAAAGAGCAGACTGTTATTAATGAAGGGTAAAAACAGGAATGATATCAGATGATAACCAATGATATCAGATGATTTGAAGTAGACGTAACGGCTTAAATGCAAGGTTCTACTGCCTACAACTTTAAGCTGAAAACTTAAATGTTAATGTTTAATGCAAGTTCTTCAACATTAACACCATTCACCATTCATTCGTTTACCACAGATACTCATTTTGGCGTGTACCTGCTGCTTTTAAGTATAGAGCACTTGCACAGGAATCAATTCTGTAGTGCATAAACAGAAGTTCATTCACCTAGAAAAGTGTTCCCACTTCAAAAAAAGAACGGTCAGATAACTTTAGAGCTCAGATTATGAACTAAGTTTTGCTGAATAATTCATGTGAAGCCCATATTTGTGTCAGACCTCTTACATTTAAGCATTTCAATCCTGACCCAGTTTACCTTCCATTGTAAGTGCATTAAGTTTGTTTAAAAAAAAAAAAAAAAAAATTCTGTGGTAATCAACCACAGCTACAAACACTGTTAATTGATCTTTAATAGACATTTGCCAGGGTAAAGACATATTTATTTTTTGACAGGAATGAAAACAAGGATGTGAGTGATAGAAGTACAGTATGTTCAATGGATTTTACTGTTTAACATACTGAGAAAAACACTTTCAGTAGACAAGTTGTGAAAATTACGTGATCTAGGACCTTTACACAGTGTGTGCCATTGTAAAGACTGTAAGTCTATCCCTCATAACCTCATTTTCATCCATGTTAAATTCAATATTGCATCTAACTGCATATAACCAAAGATATATAGGCTCACATGGAATCTGTGCAACTTTTCTACACTGGTCTGGAAGGCAATTTAAATACAGCTAAATGTGTTAAACAGATCTGAGAGTACTATTCAATTCTTAACGGTACCTGAAAGTATTATCAAAAGAGCCAACATTTTTCATAAAAAAGGAACAGGGTAAATTGGATGTAATAAAAGCAGATTCCATGCAGACCTACTTATCAATCAATAAATAACCTATTCGCAGTCTGTCCTTCTGACAGCAATCTCATCTTCTCGATAATTTATGAGCTCAATTGTTTATCTGCTCTCAGTATCATCAGCAATGGTGGTTCTTACTCTGGGTCATCCTGAAAACCTTGAGGTTCTGCCAGTTCATCATACTCAGCGGCGGCATCTTTCCCTGCCAGGACCAGCTCCTTTGAGGGCACCAGCACCTATTAAACAATCATATTTTATAAATCAAACCGTAGGGGGACACAAGACAAGGCAATGATGAGGCGCTGCCAGTGAATTCAAGCACTGGGGCGCAGTGATGGAGAGGCTATAATAACTGCATCATTTCCTCAGTGGTGGCCCACTCAAGGTAAACAACTTCTGTCTGGAGACTGAACTGAGTGTTTGTTTTTAGAGTTATGTTTCAGCTCAAGCCAGATAAGGACAGTTATCTAATTCAATAACCAACCACCAGCCATCATTATTGGACAAATACACTGCTGATGATTCATTTATACGGTATCACTATAATTCATCTGTACTGTTAGAGAGAAGATCAGCTGTGGTGTTTTACCTTAGCATTGCTGTTAATATCATCTGGGTCTTCCTCCTCACAGGTGTACAGAGACACATGGGTAATGTTCTCTACTGGGTTGGTCAGGGTCAGCAGAACCTGACTCTCCTGTATTAAAACAAAATACAACAATTACTTACAAAAGTAAAAAGGTCTAGAACCTTTTCAAAGAAGTGTAACCAGACAAATGGTGTTTATTAATTTATTTTATTTTATATATAGGATATATTCATTCAAGTGTTCCAGCATGAACAAAGCTTGCCTTCATATGACGCAGGTTTGGAATGGACATGATTCTCACTTCAGGAATGTAGCTCCTATATAGGAGAACAACAACCGTTAATTGATTCATTTTAGGGTCATTCCGTGTCAACTAATCCAGAGGTCCCCGGCTCAAATTTTCCATCCTTTATTTCTGATGAAAGAAATACATATATGATGAAGAAAGCCGAAGTATTAAATGTCATGAATGTATATATTTGTTGCAATCTTTGTTGCACTATATGCCAACAGTGACAGCTCAAAAATGGGGAAAAGCACATGTGTTTTTTGCCCCAAGTTTGCATGCCTGTAACTCAAGAAATAGTAAAGATATTGTAATATCCTTTTAGATTCTGGTCCTCAATAAACCTTTTTTTTTTGTATCTTTATTTCAAAGGCCCTCAATGGTTCAATCCCAGAGATATGGGCATGTTAATGTGGCTCCATGAGAAAATTGGTCAATTGTACACATTTTTAGTGATTGAAAACCAAATGTGGGTCACTTTGTATACAGCTGATACTTTTTTCTTTTAAAGAGAAATATCTTAAGAACAAATTATTCTAGTTTCAACAATCTCAGTGTAAAAATATAATAATGATGCTGCCATCTTTTTGAAATTGTAATTTGGCTCCAAATCTCAGGTGGAAATTGTCATTTTGACCCCCCCCTACAAAATAGTGGATTACTCAGTATACATTCATGACATTTAACATTTCGGCTTTCATCACTATTTATGTTTGTCTTTTTACTTCAGAAATTTTAGCAGCAACTAAAATTTTAGCCGGGAAAATTTCAGAAATGTTGTTGATTTGACGAGGAAAGACCCTTTAGTAAATAAAAATGTAAAGAACAGTAAACAGAAAAAAACAACAAACAGAAAAGAACAACAAACAGAAAAGAACAACAAACAGAACAACAAACAGAAAAGAACAACAAACAGAACAACAAACAGAACAACAAACAGAACAACAAACAGAACAACAAACAGAACAACAAACAGAACAACAAACAGAAAAGAACAACAAACAGAAAAGAACAACAAACAGAACAACAAACAGAAAAGAACAACAAACTAAAATGATTTAGAGCACAAACACAGGACTTACACTGCCACAAGCTGGATTTTGAACTTTATTGAGGTTGGATTAAACTCTGGTTTGCTCAGATTGTGCTCACATTTCTGAAATGAAATAGCGAAAAACAGTAGTTAACAGCACTTTAAACTGTTCAATAGATCTGCAACTTAGCTCACAGCAATCAAATACACATTTGATAACGAATTAACTTTTGATATATGCAAACTATTGTTCAAAAGGTTTTTATGAAATAAATTAATACTTTTTTTTTAATCAAAGATGCATTAAATTGATCAAAAGTGACGATAAAGATTTTTACAATATTACAAAAATGTTTTATTCCAAATAAATTTTAACTTGCTATTTATCAAAAAATCCAAAGAAAAGCTTATGTATACAAAAGAAAACAGGCTTAAAGATTTTAGCGCAGTGATTCAACAGTAGCTTCCTGAACAGCTTTGTTTTGCAGTGAAAGAGAAGCTGGATGCGTTTACGTACCCTGCAACGCAGAGAGCGCTTCATTAGCAGGTGTTTGTGTCTGGGGTGCAGCTGTGAAGCTCCTGCAGGTTGAAAATCTGGCTGTAGCAGCCTCTGGCGAAGACTCGTTACTGTATCGAAACACAAGCCATGTTTAAAATATGCCAATAAGTCAATAAAGATCTTGTCACAAACAAAAATTTATTTGGTGAGGTTAGGTATCTTGCCTTAGAATGACTAATGTGATTAAATTATATAAATACAAATTTTTACACATTTGATCTTAAGTACAAGTAACCCTGAACACGCGAACTCCAAAAATGCCCCATGGCACCTGTGAGTATGGATCTACATGGCTGTACCTGCCATCACTGCACTAAGAAACGGGGTTGGATTAAGAAAGTAATTGAGTAGTATTACTGGGTGAAGCAGGGATGAGACCAACCTTCAGGAAGGTTGACAGGGCGGGTGTAATAGTCTTCAGGCAGGGGCTCCACTTCATCCAAAGCCTGTGCTGGCTCTATAGAGATCTCCTTCTGATCCTCTCCTTCTTTTAATCTGAAAACAATATAGCATCATATAGACAATGTCTACAATCATTTAAAGTGTCCCTATTATGCTATTTTTAAAGGTTCTTCCTAATTTTCTTTTGGAGGTCTTATACAATAGGTTTACATGCATCCAAGGAGAAAAAACACTTATCCTAATATACATTGCATATCACCTAATTTCTTCAAGAGATTCAGTCTTTCTAAACCCCACCTTTCCACGAGACTACTTTGCTCTGATTGGCCAGACAGCCCAGTCTATTGTGTTTGGTCTACCGCTTACAGTGCGCGTCGGAAACAAGCTGGCCATTACCATTTCTGAATTTCAGCTCCGGAGGAGATGGTTTTTCCATATCAATTCCAGCACGAGTTCTCATCCTTTTTAAGTGCATGCAAAGTGAATTCACAGCGCTGAAAATAGCTTCTCTTGGACATGTTGACAACAAGAGCCAAACTCTTCCAGGCCTGAGCTACAACTATAGTGTTTGAGGGCGGGTCAAAGCCAATAAAGACCATAGGCTGACATTATGCACATTTGTGACTTTGTTACATAGGCTAGGTGTTTAACAGTAAGTGAGTTGGAATAACTGACGACTCATTTCGGCAGTTCTGAATCGATTCTTTCTTTTAGGAGACAATACATTTTTTTGTTGTGCACTTTGATCTTTAAAACTTTGCAGATCTTTTACATTCACAAACATCTATATTACAAACTACATGAAAGGTTATATTCGAAAAAGCATAATTGGGCCACTTGTGCCAAAATGTGATGCATCCATTATCTCAGCACTCCACATAATACCCCTGCCATAAACTCCACCAAGCAGTGGATTATTTTTTTTTTTAAACGTGATACTTACGAAAGGCCGTACAGGGCACTGATTGGGGCTCCAGATCTCTGTCTCTGTAGTCTGGTTCCCAGTCCATACTTCTCCTTTTAGACATAAACATAGATCACATCAGTTCATGCTAATCAGAGTTTTTCTTGGCTAAAAAGTTCTAGGTAAAGCTAATAATTAATAGATGAATGTTGGCATCATAGTGATTGCTGTGATGGTAAATGTGGTAATAGTAAACAGTTTAAGCACAAATGTTATCCAAAAGCTTGCTTTCCAAGAAACTGGTTGATTGATTCTGAATGAAATAAGACTGCCTCTTTAATTTACAGAAATACTATTCTTTTTCTAATCATTATAATCAAATAGGTCTGCAGCTAAACTTCAAACATCATTAATATCTCCAAACATAAATACATGCATAACCAGAACTCTTCAATTGTCCCATTAAAGATAAAGATATCGCTTGCCAAATACAAAGGATTCGATTATTCAGAGAATTCCATGTAGCAATAGTGAAGCTCATGTGATCAGCAGAGTCATTTAGTAACAGATTAGACATGCTAAACTGATGGAGGGATTGGGGGAAAAGAAAGGCCTTCTTAGTGTTTCTGTAAGAATTGTGGGGGGAAAAAAATACCACTCACCACCACGTGAATAGTGTGTTGCTGGAGAGGGGTATAAACCAAAAATATCACCGTGCACAAGCAAAGAAAAGAAGAGAGACAGAATCAAGTGAAACAAATCCATTCAAGCAAACATTAAAGTGGCAGTTTGGAGCACAAGGAAACAAGGATTGCATTAGTAAACAAGACATGCAGCTCAAAGTACCCAGTCATGTATTACAGGGTTAGAAATTAACTATCTGAAGCAATTATTTCTTGAACTACCATTTAAAAGCATAAGGTTTGTAAGATTTTTTTAAAGAAGTCTCTTATAATTTCCAAGGCTGCATTTATTTGCTCAGAAAATATAGTAATATTGTGAAATATTATACAAATATAAAATAACTGTGTTCTAGTTTAATATAATTTCAAAATGTAATTTATTCCTATTATGGCAAAGCCGAATGTGCTGATTTGGTGCTCAAGTAAAAAAAATTCTTATTACCAATGTTAAAAATGGTTTTGCTGCTATATTTTGTATTTTTTTGTGGAAGCCGTGAAACATTTTGTTTTAGGATTCCTTGAAAAATAGAAAGCTCAAAAGAACAGCATGTACTTACACTTCTGATCAATTAAAAGTATGCTTGGTGAATAATAGTATCTATCCAAAAAAATAATAATCTTACCCTTAGCTTTTAAATGGTAATGTATATATGCAGAAAACATTAGGAAAATGATTATGTAGTCACATTTCAGACTCTGCTAGGTTTAGTTGACTTAATCAGCATTGATACATATTTAAAGGAAATGTTTTATAATTGAAAATGTATAATTCATTTTACAATGAAATAATGCACACAAAACAAAATAGCAGTACGGTTACTGTATATATTTTTTTCTGTTTTTCCAATTAGCCTTAGCCAAAGTTTAGCATCTAGACAAGACAGACCAGACCACACCCGTTTAATGCTTGCTAAGTGGAAAGTAAATGTTAGGTTAGGAGGGTGTTTCTAGACACAGTGGTGTGAATGTGTACCGAGAACGCCTGAGGCATGAAAGGGCGTCTTCGTGCCAGCTTCTTCCTGTCTCTCTCCAGCTTCTCTCTCTGGGCCAGCTGCTGGTAATACTCAATCAGCTTGTTGATCTATACAGAAATCATAACTGATTTGTCAACTACATTGTAATATGGTAATATTTAAATATTTTATATTTTATAATACATATAAAAAGGTAATATTTATGTAATAAGAGGAGAGCTGGTTCTGCACAAACCCTTTGGGTATGCTGGTTTTCAGGTTCCTGCCATCCTCCACTGGCTAAAAAAAATAAAAATAAAAAGTTGTAATACAATGTGGTGCATACAGATTTAAATATTCTAACCAGGCACAAAGCAACAAGTGAAAAGTCCTCTCTCTTCTATGCTAATCTCAACATTTTCTCCCACATTTTTTGGTCCTTTGGTTCTATCTCTGTTATGTTCCAGCCCAGAGTGAGATATGATTGTCCCAAAATCCCAATTATTAAAAAAAGCATATTCTGTGATTAGTTACAATTAAGACCCTTAGCAAAGTATTTCACATGGAGTGTGGGCAGTAAAATTACTTGATTCAGGAAAACTGTTGCATCACTTCTTGTCAGAACATTACCAGATGTTTATGCAGGTCTATAGTATGCTTAAAAATAACCAACATAAAGGCAACATTATAATGATCTTAAAGCACTTCAACTAGTGCAAAACAACCATCTTGGATTAAATGGAATACATTATAGTTTAAATCATGTGGCTTTACAGATAAACCAATAGAGATCAGATGTGCTCCTACAGTAGTCACATTCAAATCCAGACTCAAAACACTTCTGTTTAGCTATGCATTTACTGAAGGAGCACTGTGCCGCTGTTCGTCCGACATTTTGTTTTGCTTTCAAAAGTAAGCTCAATGATCAAACTATAGGCAAGGTGACAGAGAGGGTTTTAATTATGGTCAGCAGGGCATTTAGCCCGAAACTGTAAATGCCCACTCAGAAGGTGTAAAAGAAAGTGATAATGTGAAAGTGACGTGTATTAATGTGGGTTTGAAAGTAGTTAAATGACAATATTAATGTTTTCGTATGAGACAGAATGTGAACGCAGTGCTAAAGAAAGTGAAAAGAACGTGTGAGTAAATGAGGGAGAAAAGAAAGTTAAAGGAAAGTTGATAGATGGAAGTCGTAAGAAGATTGAAGGTTAAAAGAAGGTTGAAAGATTTAAGTCTTAAGGGAATCCTTTTGAAGGAAAGATCTATAATAATATTCTTGTTTTATTTTTTTATAAGTACTGTATTTTATTTTATTTTTCTAAACTGTTTTAATTATTCTTATTTATTTTTATTATTTTTATTTCTTCTATGTAAAGCACTTTGAATTGCCATTGTGTATGAAATGTGCTATATAAATAAACTTGCCTTGCCTTTACAGACACTGGTACACATGTCCTCAGTTAGGAAATGCCAGGACTCACCCACAGATTTGTCAGCCATGCCTACATCTCTTGAGGTCCAGCGACAAAATCCACAGGCCAGGTAGTAGGCCTTCTTCATTGTGGTTTTGGTGGGGTCATCAGGCAGTGGTGCTGGGATGTTAGTGGCCCGTGTAGAGAGGGTGTGCATACAGCATGGACAGTCAAAGCAATTGGCACACCTGAAACCGATGTATCATACAGAATTCAACATCTTTAAAAGGAAAGACGATTCATGTGACAATTTAATATCATTATAGTCCATTTATTAAATATACATAATTCTCAAAATCTCAATTAGGGGGAAGAGTGGCATTAAAAATGGCAAGAATGTTACTAGGCAATGATAAAAGTTAAATTACAGATGATGTTAGATGATTAAAATCATTGCTGTTATTCACTCACAGGCCTGTCAGATATTTAGAACAGATGTGGTTTACCTATTCTTCTTGAGCTTCGCCTCAGCTGACGGCATGTTCTCCAGACAGCTGGGACAGAAATGGGAATCGACCTATAGAACAGGCATTACACCAAAACACAATTTTCAAGACAAGCAATTGCATTTGTTTGTTTTTTATATTGGAACGTACAGAAAGGCTAAATGGAACTTATCTGGTGCCAGTGGAAAAAGTCACACATTACTTTAGCGAAAGTATAATAATAATAATAATAATAATAAACTATGTCATCTGTCTTTACGGGGTGTGGTAGTGTTTATACCCTCAAAATAACACGAATGGGTGCTGCAAACACTGATTGTGGAACCTTATTGATCTTATAATCTGCATATGCACATAATGTAAATAAAGGCAAACTGCAGATTTTTAATTTCATTCAGAATTCTCCTACTAGCTTTTAGCTTGTCAAATATCATAAAAAGTGGGATGTACAGAAGTTAACTGACAGGTTCTATAGCCAATTAGATAACACAATTGAAGTATAATTTATGACGGATGGAAAACCTAGCCAATCACAGGCCCAAAATTCGTTCCACTTGGACCGATAGGCGGTACAACACTGTCATCAATAGCCCGTTAGCTCGCTCTTAGCACGGCTAACATTTGTTGTTGTTCACTAGATGTCACACCCCGCGTTACTTACTTCATGTGACACGCATTCCAAGGATCGCAGCTCACTGCAGTATCGACAAAAATATAGCTGAGAGATCGGAACTCGAATCTTTTTCTCGCCTCGGACGAGATAAACCACTTTCTCTGGCTGCAGCAGCGTCGCCATTTCTGACTGAGTCCCTGCTGCCTACGTAACGATTACGTCATCATACGTGATCTTTTCTTTTCCGGTTTTGTGTCAATAGTGCCTCTGCTGTTCATACGGTTGTATGCACAATTGCCTGTATTTTTCATGGTATTTTTCTCCATTGCCACCACTCAGTCATACTGTTTTGTTAGGATGTCTTAGCTGTTATGCATACGCCGTTTTTTTTCCTTCCACAACAAATGTCAGCTTAGAAGAAATAGCCTAGCTGCTGCATGGTCCAGTTTGATAAAGGTCAAGTTTGTGTTAGTTAACGCAAAAGATCCATTAATCCATCGAGTGAGTAATTTGTTCTGCAAACAGTGTATAATAGTTTAATCAAACAGAGAGGCAGCCAGTCAGACACCTGTTTCTGTTGACAGGATATAATGGGTAACACAGCATCTGTACTGTAATCCTTGGATTCTTCTTGTTTATCATTATAAAGTGCTTCGTATCTAGTTTTTAAGAATAATATTATGTACTTAATACACTTGATTTTGCACTGCCCTTGTGTATCCTTTGCATCATTGCTTCAGTTATAGCTTAGGAAAAATAATGAAATTGTATTTAAATGTATAAAAACAAAGTTTAAAATGCAGACATAAAATAAAAGCCTTTCTCTGTCAGCTTCCATAATTTAGACACATAGCCTATAGCTGAAAGCTATACTTCACTATACTTGAGCTTAACCTTTGATACTTTCAGAAGATTAACATGAGATGATCTGAGGGCACCTGATGCTGTATATAAAGCAACAGTAACATGAAGCTGCAATGCTATGAGCTATAGGAGGCTATAAGAAAATACATTTTAACAGACACAGGGAGCCAAAGTAAACTCGACAAAACTGGGACTTCATTGTCAGTGGTCTTTCTTTATACTGTTTCATTTTAATACATGATGGGCCATACATGTGAAGAGGGAGATACAGTAATCAAGGCTTGAGTCAAGGTGAGTAATAACGTTTTCTTTCTTTTTTTTTTACAGTTTTTTTTTATTTCTAATTCAACAATATGTCATGTACAAACAACATGGCAACAAAAATATATAATTACTATTTATAAAAAAAAATCATATTGCATTTGAAAAGGCCTCACTTTGGCATTCTGGAAGGGAGAACGATGTCTTTCTTATGTTGAATGTAGTGTTATTTTAATATAATTGAGTTTTTATTAATATTTTGAAAGTTATTTTTATAATTTCTGTTTTCATTTTAGTATGTATAGTTTTTATAAAATTGTATTTCAGTTTTAGTTTTAGCTGTTTTAGTACATCAAGTTAAACTAAATGAAAATGAGAAATGTTGCCCTGACAACAATCTGAAATGAAACAAATTTTACTTTTTATGTATTTTATTTTATTCCAACTACCGTTTATTTTCTTTCAAGCAACATGGTTTTATGGTTTAAGTTTTAATTTAAGTTTCAGGTTAAGTTTGGCATTACATTTTTTATTCAAAACCACGATCAAACTTAACGTTTTTTAATTCTGATTTCAGTTTCTTCACTTTACAATGTCATTAAATGCATACAAAGCTTAATAAAATGAAATTAAAAGCTTGCATGTCCATTTAATAAATACAAACAACTAAGTTATAGTCTCTCTGAAAAATGAATAGTTATTTAGGCAATGCAGAGCTGAAGTCGAAGAACCTTTTGTGATATCAGTGTTGCCGATGAGCTGTTGAAAGACTGTTGCCAAAAATAACTGTCACCATTTCACCACTATCAAGCAAATAGCTTTAGCCTCAACTCTTAATCAAATGTCAAATTACATTACAATAAAATCTTAGGCAGGTTAGATCTGCGATTAACAGTGCTCATGCATGTATTCACTGTGTAAATATGTGGGATGTGGCTGGTGATATGATTGGCTTGTCTGCGTCACTCTCCTCCAGTGCTTTTCATCTCCAGCACAGCCACGCTTCATTCAGACGACACACAGACACCCTGCAGAGGCCATGGGGAACCAGAAGAATATCTGGATCTCTGCTCTGGTCCTGGTGGCTTTTTTACAGAAAGTCAGTGGACTATCCAATACCCAGGTAAGATAGACAGACACATGCTTAATATACAGTTTTTAGTTTTGGTAACATAGGATTGCTCAAAGTGATGAAATAGCAACAGAGAGCATTAGTTAAAGGAACATATTTTCATTAAATTAAAGTAGAAGGCATTAATTATTAAAGCAATAAACTATAAGTCAACAACCTCCAAGTATTTGCATATTACACTGACTTAAGTTTATAAAGTAAATATAGGGGGGGGGGGTTATTAAACATTAAAGTTTTTGTATAATATCTTTATTAAAACGTGTTTTCAACACAATGCTGTAAGAATGTTTAGGTTTTAGCCCATAATTCAGTGTGATTTAGTGCGCACTGTTTTCATCAGGAGCAGGTGAACGGGTTGCCACAGTAACTGAGAGAGAAAATAAATAAATAAATAATGAAACAGGGAAGGGAAAATTCAAGAATCATGTTCAGTTCTTATCAATCCCAAACAGCAAAAGCCAAGTCATGGTTAATATTTACTTTGCCAGGGCATTGCAACCCCACAACTACAGCTTCAGTGTGATGTAATCCTACAACATTTCTATTCTGAAAATATAACTATTAGATTAGATAAAATTAGCCTGTTCAATGATTAAGGGATTGTCTGGGATTTCACAATTTTTAATGATAATACAAAGGTCACTGCAATATTTAAATAATGATTTTATTTCATGTTCAATATTGTTCAAAAGTGTGAAGATTTGTACACGTTTTGAAAGTCACTATTTGATGAAAAATATTTGTGAAATATTATTATAATCGAAAATACTTTTGATAAAATATTATTCCTGCATATTATGCATTATAAACATATTTACGTTTTTATAAAAGTTATTCCTGTGATGGCAAAGATGAATTTTTAGCTTCATTACTCCAGTCTTAAGTGTCACATGATCCTTCAGAAATCATTCTAATGTTGATTTGCTGCTCAAGAAACATTTCTTATTATTATCAATGTTGAAAACAGTTGTGCTGCTTAATATTTTTGTGGAAACTGAAATTGCTTTCAGGATTCTTTAATGAATAGAAAGTTCAACAGAAAAGCATTTATTTCAAAAAGATTCTTTTTATAACATTACAAATGTCTTTACTGACACTTTTAATCAATTTAATACATCTTTGATGAATGAAAGTATAAGTTTATTTTAGAAAAATAGAGGTGTATTTTTCATGAATGATTTTAAGAACTCAACAATGAAAATTGTGGTTAAATGTTAATTAAAAAAACAGTGTTAATTTATGTTTGTCTGTCTCAGGTCTGTAACCCAGGTAGGGTAAGTGACACTATACACAACTATGGTGCAAAAACCATAAATGGGACCCAGTACATCCCATTCTCCCATTATGCTGGGAAGCATGTCCTCATTGTCAATGTGGCAACCTACTGAGGACTCACCTTCCAGTATGTAGGCAAGTATGCAAATTATTTCACTTATGTATAAATATTTATTTGACACATCTCATGACAGGAAAGCTTGAAGAGCAAATATTACACCTGTTATTAATAACTGTATATTGACTGTGAGTTTCATGCTAATCAGAATTGAATGCACTTCACGAGGAGTTCCGAGATGTTGGATTCACTATCCTCGGGTTCCCTTGCAACCAATTTGGGATACAAGAGCCTGGAGACAATAATGAAATTCTTCCTGCATTAAAGTGAGTTCACTGTAAAAAAGTAAAAAGTCCACCTATTTCAACGTAGAATCTTAAGATCAGTTGCTCACTTACATTTTTTAAGTATAATCAAATTGGAATTAACTGAAATTATATTAAATTGATTTTAAAAATGTAGTTGAATTTACTTATAGGCCTGGTTTCACAGACAGGGTTTAGATAAAGCCAATATTAGGCCTTTGTTCAATTAGGACATTTAAGTAGCTTTTATAAATGTGCCTATAAAACATTACTGATGTGGATCTTGAGACTCACGTATTTTAAGATATGTCAGTGCAAGTTGCTTTCAGTTAAAAAAGCTCCAACATGCATTAGTCTGGGACTAGACCTAAACCTTGTCTGTGAAACTGGAGGATAAAAAAGTTAGTCATGTTGTCAAAACAGAGACATTTAAATATGGTGATGAAACTAGCATTACCGGTACTAAAACTTAAATTAAAATAAAAGCTTAATAAAAATATTAATAAATACTACAATACAATAGTATATAAATACTACTAAAATAACATTGGATAAAAAACACACATATTGACATGGTGCAGTTTAAAAAAAAACTGATCTTGCAAGATATCCAAAAGATAAATTACTCTTCAATTTTAAATCAGAAGACATGGTCTTCTAAGAAAGAAGACTGAGGGTTTCTCAAGATTATTTTAACCTTGAAGTTACTGGTCATCTCTCATGAGTCACAACAATCTGAGCATCAGACAGTGTGCAATTAGCTTCCTTCTCGTCCATCATCCCCTTTAAATTACTGCACGTATCATATATCTTAAACCTAAAGGCTCTTTTCTGGAATGATATCTGAAGCCATTTTTCTGGTCTTGGCTCTCTGAAGTCCCTATCTGTTTTCCTTATAGACAGACTCTTGATGAAACACATTTCTCCTTGTCTTCATAGGTATGTTCGTCCAGGCAATGGATTTGTTCCAAACTTCCCGTTATTTGAGAAGGTGGAGGTGAATGGAGACAATGAACAGGCCCTTTTCACATTTTTAAAGGTTGGTCATTGCTTAATAAAGCATATTTTGAAATCTATCTGAAATTACTTACTTATTTTTAAAGAACAAAATCTCAGGCACAACAAAATGATTGATATGTGCACGTAAATGATATTTGAGCTGTCTGCATGCCATTGCATTTATTTAATATCTATATCTATATGTTTTTATGAATTATTATTATTTATTTTTTTTACAAATATTATTTATAAAGGTTCTATTTAAAACTTTAAAGGGTTCTGTCAGGCACTTCATATTTAGAACATTTTAGGGGTTCCCATCATGGGATCATTTTATGGATTTAATCCATACATTTTTATTTGAAATTACACAATCAATTAAACAGCTCATAAACACATTTTCACTAGAAAAAATATCAAATAAACCATTAAACATGAAATTATTATGCAATCATTTGAGACATGTCTCCTTAGAAACTTTTTTACGGTGCCCCTAAAGGGACATGGTGATGGAAAGTTCGCGTTTGAGATGCTTTTGAGTTCGCTCACAAAAGTTTTGCGTTCTCCCGAGAAGTTCGCTCACGAAAGCAAAGTTTCTTGGGAGAATGCAAAAGTTTTGAGGGAACGCAAAGGTATTGCAAGCAAACACAGTTTCTAGGAGAAACTTCTTTTTTTTTTACTCCCATCTCATTTTTTTTTTGTTCCTTCACCATGTCCCTTTAGTGGCTCCGTACTTTTTGGCATAAATGGTTCTTTAAAATTGAGTCTAGAATACCTGAGTTTATACAAACCCATTTAAAATTCCTTTTTTTTTTTTTTTCAGAGTGTATAACATTTAATTTTTATGTTATTTTGTTAAACAATCCAAAGGCTCAAATTACTTTTGGGGACAGGATGGGACAGAAATACTTATTGTGGCAGAAAGGCGGCCAGATTTCACATAGAACTTTCTCTTTCAGAATGCTTGCCCTCCTGTGGGAGACAGTTTCGGTAATGCCAACAGATTGTTTTGGGATCCTCTCAAGGTCAACGACATAAAGTGGAACTTTGAGAAGTTTCTGGTGGGGCCAGACGGCAGACCCGTAATGAGGTGGTTTCCCCGAGTGAACGTATCTGAAGTTAGGGCAGACATCTTGAAATACTTCCGTCAGCTTGTACAAAAGGCTGATTAAATTTGAAATCGTGGATTCAACCGTACATTCGTATCTCTATCTCTCTTTCCAGCATAAACTGTTAAACTAGTTAACAGCGAGATAACATGTGGCAGTTTAAAAATATAAACGTTTGTGAATTGGATTATTGTTACAAGAATTTGAACAGTATAAAATGGAAGTAAAAGGATTCTTCCAGAAGCTGTCAAGGGATCAGTTTGGAGACTGGCACGTTGATGACGGGAAGGCTTGAAAACAGACACACTGTGGTGCCTGACCTGAGGCTGAGGGCCAGCGGGCAGCTCTTTAGTGCATTCAGGCTGCTCTGCTGTTCCTTTTCTAACATGTCTCGTCTCCTAAACGATCCTTTGAACTTGCCGCCGCCTCTGTGGCATTGCTCCGCTTATACTCCGTAAATAAAGACTGTAATGCAAGAAACAATGTTTTCCTCTGGTTAATGCACGTCAGGGATATGAGAATTCAACTGGCTTGTAAACTTGTAGTTTAACTATCACACAATAACATTTGGAGGTTTAGACAGTTAGAATATATTTATTATACTAATCAATTACAAAAGTTTCACATGAGATCTGCTTTCACCCACTGGAGAAAAAAAGTCATTCCAAAGAGCACAAAACCGCCAACCAGTAAATCATGGAAATGAGCAAATGAAGCACACATCTCAGAGTGCAATCTAGCTCAAAGACATTTCAACTTGAAAACACTAATCTTAACTCGTTCTGTTCATTAAATTCAACCACATATTCATAAAATAAATGCCTGTCTATTTTTTTCTTTTTCTTTTACATGTCAAATATAACACGTTTTTGAAGCAAATGAATTGCTCGCCTTTGGGAATATTATGAGCATACAAATCTTTTTGCGTTTGGTTCAAAGCATTGGTCTCTGCAGTTGGAGACATTGCACACATCCAGAAAAAACAGCCTTCGTGATGGCGGATGACCGTAAAAAGGATAAAGGATATTATTCTTACCCAGATCATTTTTGTTCCAAACATGTTACAATGCTTTTGAGTGCAACATTGGACCCATTATAAATCAGACATCCAGTGATTGATCAAGAACGAGACCAATGAAAAGTGGGCTGGACTAATGTGATGCATTAACTTATTTATTCTGGCCCACTTTCTGTGATTGTGCATATGCACAAACACACAAACTCAAATCCTACAATCTTCCAGTAGCTACAATATGTAAAGGGAGACACAAAACAATACACTAAAGACAACATTACTTAAGACATTAAACCACACTCAGCTGTCAAAACAATAGATATAAATAACTTATCACTTCCATTTGCACATCGGGAATAATGTTTTTGAACACTGAATCATGAACAATATTAAGCAAACTACTGTTACTTCTGGCGACCATTTACTAGGACCAGATGAAGGCCCTCCTTGATCAATTATCATTTCAATTACAATCATAAGTATCTGAAAGATCAACAAGCCATGTGAAGAACATAATCTAATAGATGGAAAGGTTTAACAGGTGTTGTACAGTATATGGCTTCCTTAAACAATGGGACAGATGACCAGTCAGAGAGTAACGCCACCCTGTGGTGACATACGCAGACAGTGTGTGACCATCCCGACCACGGCCAATGAAGGAATCATGAATCAGTTCAGTCACATTCAACTGTTAGCCATTTTCTAGACAATTCACCTATAGAGTTACATTTTTGTAGATGCATCAATACCAAAACACATTCTTATATGTCAGGGAATCACTAAATATACTTTTTTCAGGTGGTTATTATTCAATTATGCAGTGGAGATTTAACTCTATAGGTAGATTGCTATAAAAATATCGTTCAATCATATTATCCATTAAATAACTGACTTCAATTCCTGCATAGAATTATATAAAGCAGATAATTTAAACTTCAACAATCATAAAAAGGTAAAATAATAAATGTATAGATTCTTAATTTGCCAGAACAGTGTTTCACAAACAGGATTATAAAACTTAAGTATATAAACAAAATTTTCATCAGTGGTAGATATATATATATACACAGTAGGAAAAAAAAACAAAAAAAAAACAATAGTTCACACCATGCCAACTGAAAATAAACTGCATCATGCTACTAGCCAGGAGCCATTCCAGGAGAGAGAATATGCGTTTAGTGCTTTCCGGGATCTATGTTCTGACGCTCCCTTTTCCCAAATCCAGTTGCTCCCATTTCTGCAAGTAAAAAAAAAAAAAAAAAGTTAAGAATCCTCATTTATAAAACATTATTTTATTTTTTACAGAAAATAACAAGATGGGTCATAATCAGTGTCAGAAATGTAAATAAATGTAATGTATATTAATGAACATAGCTTTTGAGCAGTAGCTTGCATTAAAAGAAGAATAATTTAACTGAAATAAATGAATAATATAGGCTACTATTATGTCTGACACCTAAACAACAACAAATTTATTTCTGAACCTGGTCATGATATTGTTAAAAGACCACATGAAATGCATTTTCAGGACATTTGAACACATTTCTGAGTAAAAAAATTATAATATTCAGCAGGAAATAATGTAGTACATGACTTGAGTACATCTGAATTTGATAAAAGTGCCAAAAAGTTGGGCTATGATACAACTAATATAAAAAAAATTGGTACTGCATATATAAAATATTGCATAGCTATATCAATTTAGAAGGAAAGATGTTTCAGAGTTGGAGAATGACATACGTGGTAAACAAACATTTTCATCTATAATTTACACTGATAAATGATGCACAATGGAAAGCAGATTACGTCATTTTAAATGTCATGTCTGTAGATGATAGAAATATCGGATAAACCTAAACTGAAACTAAACTTCATAGGCCTTGTACAATCATTATGAAATTTAAAGCTATTGCCATTCCATGTTTCTTCTGTCATGGTTCTCACTGTCGTCATCATTTGAACTGCCTCCAGTGGAAGCTCACTGATTCAGACAGAATGCTTGAAATATCACTGGGTCAGACTGATATTGTGTGGCAAAACAAAATGGACCCTGGTGACGCAGAAAGAATGTAAGAGGGCAGAAAGGACACGCAGGATGAATAATTTATACCTGCAGTTTCTGGAGGGGGTCTCGCTGTGTCTGCTTGTCCTCTGGAACCACGCGGTTGTGGGAAAGATGACTGCCAGGGAAAACCCTGAACACACACACACACGAAAGAAGAAATCATTACCATTACAAAGACACGCAGAGATCTCTTTCCACTTCTGCACACTGAAGACACACTGTACCTCTCGTAAAACCCTGTATGTACAGATCATTATAGCCACATGTCTTTTTCATACCACATGTGGTTAACTACTTGAAAGTGCTGGAATGACACTATTGTGTCTGTTCCAGGATATGAAGGAAGAAAAAAATCTGCAAAAAGCAGGTATTGCAGAAAATTTTATTTTTCACCACTAATCGAATTAACCTCCATTGAAAAAGCCACACAAAAAAACAAGTGATGATATTAGTGTATGGACAATAGGTATGTGAAGTGAACTTGTACTTCAGTATTAAGTTAGTTTAAACAAATACCAAAATGCACTTCTTGATCAAAAATAAATGTTGCAGTGATGCTTAATTTGTTCTTTGATACTGATTGTTTACTTAAAGCAATGCTTAATTAATTAAGATATATGTCAAGGTTGTTTTAATTTTATTTAAGTAAGACTGTGGTATCAATAGAGTGCAACAGTGCCCGCCCACTTTTTCAGTGGCGTTGGTTCCGGAAGTATTTTTTCCATTCATTTCTCCAATAAGGATTTCAAAAAAGTATTTGATATAAGCCATGAACCAAACCAACCAGCTACGAGGTAGATCATAACATTTAATGAATCAAATTTCGATTTGCTATATGCATTGATTTGATTCTAGTTTACCGTTTTGTATTACTTTTCCTATTTGACTGCGTTAGAGTTTAATAGGTCTTGAAGAAAAAAATCCAACTGAAAACAATTGTGAACCTTGAAATTTATTTAGTTTTTTTTCCATTTTAGTCAACCCAATATTATTATAAAGCTGACTGCAATCATTACACACATGACTGGCAGTCTTCTGTAATAAAGCAAGGCAGGCAATTTCATTTTATTTTTGATAATAAAAATAGGAATCAAAGAATCGATTTTTCCCCCATCCCAAATATGCATGCATACATACATATACATATATATTCTGACTCGATTACATAATTTGTGGAGCTTCATGGGAGTGGGCGGAGCTAAAGAGGATCTTTTGGTGCGTTTTGCTTGTTTCGACTCTCTGATTGGTGGAATTTTCTGTACAGCATCATGGGTAATGTTTTCACCATGAATTCCACTGTTAAAAATGTTTATTTTAAAACTGAAATAATGCAGGCTAACAGATTAATTAAAAGCAAATACTATCTATTAACAACCTGATAGACAGTAAAGGCTGTCTTTAAAGTTTTATAAATTATTGTTAAAAATCTATTTTCCCTATGGAGAAAATGAATGGAGTTTTTACTTCCGGAATCCAACTGTTGCATTCTATTTTACTGCTATTGCTATTGTATACTTACGGGGTTGACAGGCTGGAAATCCCTGCCAGGTGCAGTACTAATGTTGGGCATCCTGGGCGGGAAGTGTATGGGCCACCCCTCTAGACCTTGATGGCCCACCTGTACAAACGGGCCACAGTACGGAGGGCTTATCGGGCCATTGGCAGAGCCAGAAGTGGGATCGGACGTCCTCCTTTCTTGTTGCCCCTCCAAAACATGGAAAAACAAAATCTAAATGAGTTCCAGTTGTAATGCCACATCTGTAATCTGTATTAACAGCATTACTAGAGTTTCTACCACAAGGTGGTGCTAATTTGGTACATTTGAGTTACCTGCTTATGTTGCATCTGTAGTCTCTCCAGTTTACACCTCTCGGCACGCTCTCTCTGACACTCATTCTGTGCTTGATGAAGCTGTGAACCAGAGACACTGAATTCAGGACTCTCATAAGATTCTTTCATGTCTCATTATTAACTAATTGGACATTTTTCTGAAGTCATTTCATTGGTTAGAGCTGACATTCCATGCAGGGTCTGTGTAGCTTCTGACCTGATTTGTCAGATTGGTCATTTGACCCTGCAGCCTTTCCACCTGCCGCCTCAGATCTTCTTTCTCTTCGTTCATCCTCTCTCTATCACTCCTCTCCTTCCGGAAGTCCTCTTCAAAGATTTTCACCTGAGGAAAAACGCATGTGATGAGAATGGAGATCTACAAGATCTCTGCAGCCATTGGTACATTTCAGCAGACTGTACGGCTGTCTGTTATCAAACCTCAAGCAAACTGTATGACTCACCATGGAACCTTGACATTCAAAGCGTGTTTGATAAATGAGGTAACAAAGACTCGAAATCAATTCACGTAAAGTTTCAATGAGTGAAACATCAACTCCTAGAAAACCTCTGACAAAATCTGACGCAATGAGAAAACTTAAAGGGATATTTCACCGCTGGAAAGATGAATGTGTATTTAAATTGGGTCATTTATGTAGTAGAAATGTAAAATTATTTTTGTGCCTTCTAGACTGAGAAAAGCCAGAAAATTTATTTTTGGCTCATGTGGATGCACTCCAAGAATGCACTCGCCTCACTGCCCTACGAGGCCACTCCCAAGCCACGCCTACCGGATACAGAGGGCAGTATCGGAAGAAATTATACTACTAGACTACTAGTTGACTCGAAACTGAAAAGACGCCGTTTTATCGCGAGATCCCCCTATGGGCGGGTTGAAAACATGCGGAACTAGCTCCTACTACTGGCTGTAGTCTCTCGCCTCTGGCCAAAAAAGCCTCCGATGACACAAAATGACGATTTTTGCGTCAGCTGAGGTTTTTTTCCAGACACACAATACAGAAATCTCTCGTCTCAGGGGGACATGAGGGAGGGAAGCACGGTCATTCAAAAATACTACCGGGTTTCTACTGATACAAAGCTTAATGCTAATCGGTGAAGTATCCCTTCAAGTGTCCCCAAGGAGCTCATTCACTATTTGAGCTCATCTGACCACAGCAAGGCACCATGTCATATCAGACACACAAAATATATGAATTTTAATGCATTTGATTTGATGATAAATGTAGTCTGGTCCCAAATTGAAAACTGCATTCCCGGTGCATGAAGTCTCCACTTGTTCAATTAACGTCAGACAACAAGTATCCAAATGAAGTCTCCATGTGTTTGTACCTGCTCCTTCAAAACAGCTATCTGTGTGTGCAGCTCCTGCTGTCTCAGGTTGGCCACACCTTCTCCCAGGTTCATGCCTGGTTGGGTGGAAGCGGGAGAGTGGAGGTTCAAAGCTTCCTCTAATGCCTGTAAAAAAACATCACAATCAGAACTGATGTTTGCTTTTAAAACAATATTAAGCAAATATATTAAGCAGCACAGCTGTTTTCAACATTGATAATAATAAGAAATGTATCTTGAGCATCAAATCAGCATATTAGAATCATTCCTGAAGGATCATGTGTCACTGAAGACTGGAGTAATGATGCTGAAAATTCCGCTTTGCACCCTTGCTGAATAAAAGTATTAATTTCTGAATTATATTCAAACAGTAAACAATTATTTAAAATTGTAATAATATTTCTCAATATTACTGTTTTCACTGTATTTTTTTATTAAATAAATGCAGCCTGGATGAGCATAAGAGACTTATTTTTAAAAACATTAAAAAAATCTTACAGATTCCAAACTTTTGGACGGCACTGCAGTCATTGTTATATTAAAATTACTCTATGGTGATAGATGCCCCTTTTTTATATTTTGAGCCCGTCCCTGAGAAACTCTCTGTACGTCCCTGTGTACATTGGATTGATTTTAATAACTTTAATATGTACTTGAAGTGAGCACCAAGCACTCAGAAAATACAATTATCTGATCGGGACACAGTATCAGTATACTGATACTCAATTTTCAATGACTCTGATTAGATCGGGGTCACAAAAAACTTGATCGGGATATCTCTTATCAAATAAATATACAAAAAAAACAATATTTTAAACCTTTTTTTAAGGGGGTTGGATTAGTGTCTGCCTAAATTAAGAACAATAAGTCAAATGTTAAATCCTCATTTAGATAGCTAGGAAGCGTAGTGCATGTGTGTTTTGTGACTGACCCTGTTGAGCCGTTGGATCTCTTTCTCCTGGTATTCTCTTTGTTTAGTAAGTGGCAACAACTGGTCCTGCAAGTAACGCACCTTTTGTTTCAACTCACATGTCTCTGAGGTGAGACACTCCTTCTCACCCTATTACAACATAGAGAAATACACTGGTTAGCCACCAGAGCAAAACAGTCACTTGGTTATACATCTATACTTTATACAGTTGTGTGTAGTGTATTGACTGACAGTGAAAAGAGGGATTGTCTTTAAAGCATCTTACTATAAATGTCACATTTACAGTAGGTCTGCAGCCAGTGACTAATTTAATACCTAAATCAATAAATGTCTTTGATTACTCAAAAAAAGTTATCTTAATCGTATTTAACAGCACAAGCAATCTGTCAAAGCACCTGACACGACAGTCAGCCCACATGAAACTATGACCTTTAAAGCGCCTAATATAAAAACCTGCATTCTCCGCAATTTTTAAAAAATTCTGACTACTGTCTGAGACACAATGGTATTGGACACAAAATATGACCTGCGGTTCTGCCTCAAGGCCTCACCTATGGAAAATCTGTGGTCTGCTGTGGGGGCGAGTCATGCTGACAAAACCTATGTAATGCTGTCCATAACTCATAAATAAACTAAAAACCATGAGACCATTGAGATGCACAGATAAGTAGGCCGTGGATGTGAAAATGAAACCAGTCATCACATGACATGGTCTATGAGACTCAATAAAACTATAAGGCAGTTTATATGTCGCTTGCTTGACTGTCCCCTGTGGGACTGAAGGGAAACTATCACTGTGTTCTAAGAATGTCATATGCCCGGTTAGAGGGAAGGACTGGTGCTTCCCAACAGAAAACTGAAAGCACTGAATGACTACTTGAAGCCTCAAGAGTCTCATCGAGCTCCACAGGGGTAGAAATACCAGCAAAATGTTCCGAAAAGAAAAAAAAGTATTATAAAATAAATAAATGAGGCAATTTTGGGATTGACAACCGCATTTACTTGCAGGTTTGAGTCTCAAAATGTCCCGTTCAAACAGAAATTTACAGTAGCATCTCGAATACTTTCTGTATGAACATGCAACAGGAGTCAAGCCTGTATTTTCTTATCAGTAACATTAGCAAAAGTGATACAGAAGAAATATAAAAGATGACAACATCCATAAAACTGAAAAAACACAACATTTGACATGACAAGAGTTCAATTGAGCACGAGCAGGGAGTTCAACCGTCAAATCTTCATTAACCGACAGAAGCTTTTATATCTGGGTGGAGATCGGAAGAACTCAAAACTGATGGGAGCAGCTCCAGTGGAGAACAGTGACTGGATCTAAAACCTTCATATGACGCAACGCTTTTATCTCCGTTGCTGTAAATGACTGAAATCACACATGAAAACCCGCACCACATGGAAGACAGACACGTGTTTGTGCATCGCAGAGCAGCTCTCTAACACTGTATGACGTGACAGACAACTAGTTGTCCAGTCCTGTCACACAGCACGGATTTTCCGAGAATGTGTTTTTTTTTAGATCTAAAATTTTACGGGTGAGGGTTCGATTACAGAATGCAGTTGTCTCTCCAGTAAATAACAGTACTGTATGTGAACGTTACCATATTAAGAACTCAAATACAGGACTGACAACCATATTCTTTTGCTATGTGAACGTGACCATAAAGAAGTGTTTATTAAATGGTCTTTTTTTTTTCTTGCTAACAGCATGAAGTAAAAAACAAAAAAAACACCCACTTATACAGGAAGAGACTGTCTGACAAACATGTAAAGCTGTTTTGTATTTCAAGCCCTTAAGTAGCGGGTTTATCTGAAATGAACGAAACTACAATAATAGACTGGCATAAAAATGTTATATTCAAATTAGCCAGGAAACAGCAAATAAATAGAGAAAACTTTTGGACTTTCAAATCAGTATTTCTCTGCACCTAAAAGTAATATGTTCTGATTGTCTGGGGGTGTGCCGTCTGCGGTTGAGAGTAAGGCGTACCTGCACGTTGTCAATCTTAGACTTTGCGAGGAGGAGTTTTTTATCATAATCTCTTTGTCTCTGTTCACGTTCTGCTTCGAGCTCAAGCACTGCCTTCTGGGAGTCGGCAAGCCGCTGCCGTAGGTCTGTGATCTAGGAAGGAGAGAAAAGTCATAAAGTGATGAAGACTCATCAGTTTTTTTGGCATTGGATACATCTGTTCACATGTCATACTAACACAAAACCAAGATCCATCAGTTACAGAGCTGCATTAAACTGGCCAAAAATGTTTGTGTATCTTTATTAAAAGTTTAATAAGGGATTGTAATCTATTTTATAATGAAAAACAAAGCAACAAGAACAAAACAAAAAAAACAAAAGGAACAAAAGGTTGTTTTTGTTCCACTGCTCTAAATTTTAACACAATCCCCCCATGACGACAGAGGATGTGTGTAGAGAAACAGCCTCGGTTTGTTTTTTATTCTTTTTTTTCTCTTCTATCAGGCCGAGCAGATGCGGAGATGCAACAGGCGTCACTATCTCTGAGCTGTGAGATCACGCGGCTTTGCAACCTTGGCCAGCCCCTATGGCGAGCCACAACAGGAAGACAGTGGGTACGGCCGAGGTGAGGGAAATTCTGCCAAAGGTGTGACAGGAGGGGCCTGTGGTCTGGTGTGCAACACTGTGACACACACACAGAGCAGCTTTCCATTCCTTTGCCCCAGCAGCATTTCCACCACCACCCAAATGCAGTAACATGGCTTGTCAGCACCCTTCACTTTCAACAGGAATTTCATGTGATGATTCATATGGTACAATCTCCCACCTCCATTCATATGTGCTACACCGGCTTGTTGGATTCATTAAGCAAATGTTGTTTCTAAGTAGAGTGATTCATGTTTCTTTATGTTTTTATGTCATGCTTACCAGCAATAAGGTGACCCACAAAGGTTACAGGGCCAATTGGAACATATTTATAGAGAGCGCTTCTAGTGTATATGTTGTCATTTACCTTCTGCTCAAACTGTGCTTTCATAGAATTCCACTGAATGTCCCACTGTTTGTTCACCTCCAGTACCTAAGAAAGGTCAAATGCAAGAGTTTACACGTCAGAATTAAACGAACGGGAAACTATGACAGTAGTAATGTCAGCATGAAAAAGCAGGGGACCTCCAGTATGTTCTTACATCTTTCCTCTGTTTCTCCAGAAGCTTGATCTTCTTCTCGTACACCTCCGGATCGCAAGTCTTAGATGGTGTTTTTTCCAGAGCTTTACTAGACTGTAAATTTGTTGGGAAAGAAATGTAACCAATTTTGCAATACAAAATTGCAATTATGCATTTGCAGCCAAATACGGGTACTTAGGTACCAAGTCAACACTAAAATGAACATAAAAAAAAATAAAATAATTAACAAGGGCTTTGAACTTGATTAAAAACCGATAAAAGAAAAGCCTCTATCTATTTATTATTTTGGTTTATATTAATCTACTTGCAAAAGAAAATCAGAAACTGCTCTTAAATGTTCTTATTTTTATAATTACTGGAAAAACTTAAACTTAAGTTTAATGAACTGAAAAATTCTTAATTGAATTGTTATATTTAAAGGTTTTATTTATTTTAATATTTAATGAAGGGAAAGTGGAATTTAAATATTTTTAATCATTTAACCTGATAATATTTCCTATTATCAATGTAAAGCTGCTTTGGAACAATCTGCATTGTTAAAAGCGCTATATAAATGAAGATGACTTGACTTTAACCAATATACAGTATAATCCCTTGCTCTGTGTGTGACCAAAAAATGTTTTATTACCAAATCTGCATCCATCCTATATCTTTTCAGCATAACTGAAACTCAGTATGAATTGTCTTCCCATATAAATGTCATGAAATATCCCCACCAGACTTTAAACTGAAAACTGATAACATAACGTAATCGATCACAGCAATTAGCTGACAACCGACCGAAGTACACCAGAATTTTCCCGTCATACTACAGGAGAGTAGTCTTGAGGTTGAGTCAGAACATAACACAATGACCATATGTTTTGTTCTTCAATATTTAGTCATAGTGAAAAAAAAAGCCCACAAATGAGGAACTTAACCAGAAAGACCATTGAGGAAGAGCAATATTCAGAGCTGAGGTGGTATTCCCAAAACTAAACTGACTCAATAAGAAGCCTTTCAATTTAGAATCCGGAGAACAATGTGCATGTTGGGTATTTTTTCTAAGAACTCCGACTGAAAAAGGCAAAAAAAAACGCAACTAGGCCACAACATCACTGGTCTGAAAGGGAAATTAAAAACAAACAAAAAACCCGGCACAAATTTAGAACAGCACCAGGAATTCTATGGTGATGTCACCTGAGATATAAAGGTTC
Source organism: Leuciscus leuciscus (assembly GCF_965113295.1). Taxonomy (NCBI): domain Eukaryota; kingdom Metazoa; phylum Chordata; class Actinopteri; order Cypriniformes; family Leuciscidae; genus Leuciscus; species Leuciscus leuciscus. The sequence goes on from NC_138732.1 coordinate 10,751,728, forward strand.
ATGGAGAAAAAAAAAAGTGCACACCTGCTGAGTCATGGTCATTTCCACCTTGGTTTTGGCTGCATCCTCCTTCACTGGCTCCTTTTTTGGGCTTGGTTGCTCAATAGGTGCTGCCTGGCTTCCTCCGCTGACCTGCTCCTTCAGTTTTAGGTTCTCCTGCCTGTCCAGAGAACAGAGAACCAAAATCAAAACTAATGAATGAGGGGAAAAAATGATTCTCTATTTGATACACTCAGAGTTTAAGAGCAAGCATTAGATGGAAAGACCCCTCAGTTCCAGCACAGCAGGAAATACTGGCCCGCTGTGATATTCTCACGACTTACTCACACCAATCCTTCTCACAGATTCACAATGGGCTTTTTTTTTTGTTCCATGATTAAATGAGTGAACGAGTTTCTGAAAATAAACTTAAATGTGAACTAAATTACCTGAGCTGTTCCAAATCACGGTTACGGTACTGAAGATCCTCCTCCATTTTTTTCCTAAGCTCGTTGTTTTCCTGTCTTAGCTGTTCGCAGAGCGTCTAGAGATAAAAGCGAATTAAATACTCAGAAAATCAACCTTTAATTAATTCACATAACAGCCAAAACAGAGGCCCAGAAGGTGTCATGAGCCCTGCCGTCTCACCTGTAGGAGAGATGTTCTCTGTTCGTTCTTCTGGACCTTGGATGATAAGTGGTGGAACTCCACCGCCATGCGGCCCAGATGAGCCAGCAGCTGGTTGGGATTAGACTCTTCAGCAAATACACTGAAAGAACTCTCCAGTCGTCGGAGTTGACTCGCCAGCTCCATGTTCTCCTGTGGCAGGTGCGTCACTCCAGCCTGCTTTAGAAAATGGGGTTTACCTTTATCTTCTTTTCAAAAACATCCAACACCAATTACTGGGCATCAAGTGGAACCTGTACTGTCAATATCTACCCTATTTCTTTCTCCAATACCCAAGAAGAGCATTGTGAAACCATAAACTGAAAGTAAAAAAAAATCCTCACATACCTTTATACAAATATTTCCAGTTGTGCAAATTTGCGAAAACAATTTTTTGTAACTTTAACTAAAGAGGTATTCCATAAACTGACACACACGCATGAGTTTGTCTATCTGCTTACTAACTAAATCCTGGAGTTTCCCTCTGAGTCATCCAAGGAACAGCCTCATACAGATACGTTGATTCATTACAGTGAATACATCTCTGATAAGGAAGGGCAGAGAGAAACAGCTGAGCAACTACACTGACTGGAATCTGTCACATGACTTACGTCCGCAGCACAGAATGACAGAATACAGAATGTTTGAAACAGAGCAATAATCCAGAAAAATACACACAAGTTCATACACGTGCAGTTGAGTGACTGCAGCTGCCCAGGATTTCCTAACATCCCTAAAACTCACCGTCTGGGTTTCAGAGAGCGTCTTCTCTTCCATATTCACCACCTCAAACTCCGATGAACTTTCCTGTAAACACATGAAATTACAGTGTTACAACACATGTTCTGACGGTTACACACAATATCAATTTAAGAATATTTTACCGTTCCCAAAGGAAGAAAATGATGAGCAATTGACAAAACTGCAAGTTACATTCCCATTAGCTTTTCACAACATGATGTGAAACAATATAATATATTCACATGTAACACAGCTTTGAAGGGAATATAACGCATTATAACACGTGCGTTGCTAGTCACAAGGGATATTTTGCTGTTCAAGTTGGACCAAAATGGCCAGAAAATCACAAAACTGAAAGTTATATTCCCATTGTAGGCTCGCATTTCATAAATATTAGGCTACAAGTGGATATAATATATTATTTGTATTTTTGTTTATTTATATATATATATATATATATACACACTGTATATATCTATATAAATCTGTATCTTATTCACATTTCAATTTTGTCTCTGTTTACTGGAAGCTTCTTCAGTCACCAAAACAAATTCCTTGTGCTTCCAAACATACTTGACAATAAAGCTCATTTTGCAACATCAAATCTACATTATGTGATTGTTTATTCCCATTATAAGATTCTCACACCATTACGCGTGACTAATAGTTTAATGTTTCTAAACATCGAAGCTATATTGGTAACATGACACACATGACACACTCATGTGACGTGATACGCTTTATACAATATTAACTCAAAGGATATTTTACTGCTCACATGGGATTCAAATAGACAGAAATTCGCAAATCTGGAAGTTACGTTACTACGTTGCATAACATCACTAGTTTGTATTTTATAACTTGTTATAAGAAGTGATTCAGTAGAAGTGCTTACTGTTGCCTCTGGATGTAAAGTATTTCCAGTTAAACAATCCCGAGATTCTTGTCTTTCTGCTGTAGGATGACTGCGAAGTTTTCCATGACCTAAAGGGAGCCAAAATCACAAAAGATCTGGTTTAAAAACATGTCTCTCCGGCGTCGAACCCTTCACCGACCTCACGCCATCAGAATAATGACAGCACTGTACCTTGTTTGTCTGTCTGAACAGGGGCACCCATGCATAGACTGGAGGCAAAGCTGGTCGTAGATGACTTCAGCACTTCATTGTCCCTCACCAACTCCTCCACCCTCTTCCGAAGTTTTGCTGCCTCTGTCTGAGACTCCTCTAACAGGTCTCCTTTCAGTCACGAGAAAAACAAACAATGAGTTATTTGACATAAGCACAGAGTGAAAGCATGGCTGCTCCTGACACAATAGCACATCAAATGGCACATTGACAGCTTCTAAAAGTTGAAAAACTAGAATCACTTCATTTTTCTGTTCTTGTCCCAATAGAGCGAAAAGCCCAAAATAGCAACACAAAATACCGGTGATTTAATACAAGGGTTTGATGACTCAGACATCCTTGAATGAGCAACGTGTAAGGCATTTAACTACATGTAACCTCAAGTGTTCAGCTTAGTCATTGACAGATGTTGAAATTTAAAATGATAAGGTGATTATTATAAAATCTTCCCAGGTGGCTTATATTAACCATCCCAGCCTGATCAATCAGGTTCTTGATTCTCAAAAGCATTAAAAATGGGCGGCAGTTTCAGATCCCTCACCTAAACTCTTCAGACCTTTCATTCTCTCCCTCAAAACGGTGTTTTCCTCTAGCAGCTGTCTGTAGCTGAGGCTGCTGGCCTCGTCTTTGACCTGGCAATCACTCCCACCGGGATCATAGATGCGATATGGGCCTTTTCCCTCCATCTGTCACCCAGTCACTTACCAAACATGTTTCCCTGTACTAAAACAAAGAAATCAGATGGTCATTCATTTGTGTATGTACTGTACAGACAAATTAAACAAAACTTTCAGATTACTAATGTAACATGAAATGACGGCATGAAAGTGCGTAAATATTGTTAATTTGCAATTCAAAGAGTGGCATTTGAATAATGGCATATTGGGGATTTCTCTTTGGCTATTTCAAGACATAATGATTTGAATGTACATCTTTGATATCATAACTAAAATGTGTCACAGCAGTCAGAAAAATTTTCTAAAACAGTTAATAGACAAACAATAAAGACAAGCATGGATCAAACTACTTTACAACCAATGCAAATGACATTTACATAAGTGACGCATCAAACTAGCAGCCAAACAAATTAATAATCATGAGCCACCAGACATATCTCAGAAATCCTAATAAGATAATCCTCTTGGACACCAAAAACACGGCCACCTACCTTCACAGAAACAGCAAATCCAACAAACTAGACTTAGGCTAAAAGCTAAACCCTTTCACTTTCCTTTCCATGATAAGACCTGTTTAAACAGATCTGGTAGTGTCAACATCATCGCTGAATGATAGGAGCTCTTAGATAAGAGGAAACCTCATCTAGAGGATCATGTTTATTTCTAATCCCCTCCAAGCTCTTAACAATACGACTTGAAAGAGAAACAGTACGGAAAGCTTTAGCTTTTATTAAGCATGAGCCGAAACCCCCTAACGTTACCCACACAAGGTCAAAGCCAACGTATTTTGAAGCCTAAATAAATGACTCACTATAAAAACAAAAACATGATGCTATTAGCTTAGCACCCAGCTAACAGCAGGTGATGTGTTTACCACGCTAGCAGACAAAAGCTTTCACGCTAGCTCTCTCTAAAACCACAAACAGCACCTAAATACGCTCAATAATGTCCTAGGACAGAATAAAACATAGCGGTCGCACGATAACGATTATAATAAGCTGTATTTTACCGTTAGTTTTTTGTTTTCAATGAAAAAAAGAGCTCTTTCTGTACCTTGACGGAGATGCGTCTTTGATCGGCCGGAGGTTTGCGGAAGTGGTTCGCGGCGCGAGCGGAGCCGGGAAATTCCGCAGATGTAAACAGAGCCGCGTTCACTCTAGTGATGGGAAGTCCGACTCATTTCCGCGATTCGGTTCTTTCGAACTGTTCATTTGATAAAGCACAATACAGTAACTCTTTCACCATTTTTACATGCTCCATAACGTTCAAATAAATACATATTTTGGCCTATTTCTAGTTTTATTGATAAGGATGTTTATTGTAACTTACTGTAATAAAATGCTAGCCTCTTTAGTAAGATATATTTTCAGTATGTGTGTTAATAAATCTATCATAATCAGGCCATAAGAATATTTCCAGCCCACTAACATCTCCAAAATTAGTCAAATCTTCGGGACACTCCAACTCACTCTGTTCGCGGATCATTACGAATCGATTCTCATTACGAACCGCTGGGATCGATTCAGTGCAATTCGTAAAATAATTGTTCAGACCCATTGTTGTGAACCGATTCAACTGATTCATGGAAAAGATCCGAAACTAAAGAATGATTCATTCACGAACATCGTTAGTTTGCTCGCACTGAGCAGCCACACACATTTGAAAATTTGTATAATAGGCTATTGATTTGGTGGCTGTACTGGGTTATTTTGATGTCTGAGCCCATATAGATTACTATAGAAAAAAAACGACTCAATTTCACATAGTATGATTGGATGCCGTGTTTTCACTAGTTATCCTGCCTAATGTCACTACGTGAAACATTCGTGGTCAACATAAACCCTACCCTACCAAAATGTCAAAAAATGTTTTATAGGTCTATTAGTGTGTCTGTGGTTTACAAATGTGGGTAAAGTATAGACAACACATTTATATTTAGTAAAAAAGAAGAAAATAGTATCTTACTAGATGCTTTTAGTCAGAGCGCTTTGCAGTATAGGCCTACTTATCAATCCACCTGGATCAAACTTAAGTTAGGAACACGTACAATAACACAAAATCACATTTCATTTTCATTGACAAAACAAGTAGTTATATAAATAATATGCATCTTTGTTTCCCGGGTGCATTATTTTTGACCCACATATAGCAGAAGCATATAGGCTGAACGTGTAAATGTATGTGTTCAGGTTAGGTTAAACAATCTAATAGTTAATCAGGTGCCTGCCATACTTACTCATACGGATGTTAAGTTTTCTTGGAAACTTTAATCAGTACTGCAGGGAACTAAATGGGCTGTTTCAGCTGTTCTAAACACCATTAGCCTAGTTAATCAAAAAGAAAGAAAAAAAAACGTATTCAACTTATTTTATTTCTTAAATATGAGTGTTCAAAATAGAATGCTGTGTTTACTAGTAGGCCTACAAGAAATTCACAAGGAAACAGATAATGAGACGTTGAATTGGGTAACATATGAGTTGTCATTATTGGCCAATTCTGGAAGTTTAAACATTATAAGCAAATTACTGTTTTGTTTGTCCTTTATAAATACTTTCAGAATGCTTAACATAAACATTACAATAAGGTGGGCATGTCCAAGTTAAAGGGATAGTTCACTCAAAAATGAAAATTCTTTCATCATTTACTCACCCTCAAGTTGTTTCATACCTGTATGAATTATTTTCTTCTGTTGAACACAAAAGAAGATATTTTGAAGAATGTCAGTAACCAAACAGTTGATGGGCCCCATTGACTTCCATAGAATTTTTCTCTCCATACTATGTAAGGCAATGGGGTCCATCAACAGTTTGGTTACCCATATCTTTCAAAATATCTCAGTTTGTGTTCAGCAGAAGAAAGAAATTCATACAGGTTTGGAAAAATTAAGGGTGAGTAAATAATGACAGAATTTCCATTTTGGGGTGAACTTTCCTTTTAATACCTCAGTATGATACCGAGTATTTAAATATGCATTGGAAAATAGCTTTAAAAAAAATACAGTCATGATGAGGGGTGCAATTTGAAAAGTGCTTGGCATAAGCTTTCAGGAATTTTATTGTCAAAAATATTCCACAGTTCTTAAAATAGTATTTTGACAGGAAAAAAAACTGTCAGGAGTTGTAATTTATGAGAAAATGTACATTTTACTCCATTATGAAGAGAGGGTTATGTCCAGCTAATTTAAATAATTTTCAGGGTTTCTAATTTTCAGCATATTTTTTGACCATTGAGGTTAACTTCAGAACAAAGGGATTTCCAGATTTATCTGATTTCACTTTTTTGTCCTGTAATCCAAGTATGAATATTCAGTTCCCATCAACACCATAGAACAATAATATTTTAGGAGAAAATTGAATGCAACTTTTATATCACTCATTTTTTTCTGCCATCACCATAAATCAGAAAGATTAACATCCTATTTGTAAATCTCACCCTGCACTGAAAATAAATGGTGACATCTTGTGGAAATTTACCACTGTGGTATTTAAGATTAAAATCACACACATAGTTCTGCCACATATGCGTGCAATCTGAATGTTTATTGAGAAGTCTAGTGGTAACGTTTTAAAATAAATAAAAACTTGTAATTTGATTTATTTAAAGCATCGGTGGTCAGCAACAGCAATCAATCAACTTTAAAACTTGGCAATGTACAGCAGCATGTGCAGTAAAAGAGAGTCCAAATTAAATATCAATGAAATTAAATACAACCAAGGACAGTTTGAAAAACAATGAATTAAAAAAGTACTGTTTAGAAAGTTATATACTTGTCTCGTTTGAATAGAAAACACATACACCTTTTAGTAAATAAAACATATATACTGTAAATAGGTGACTTTTAATAGCCTACATTTTCTATTGAAATGTACTACTACATCATCAAAAATAATACCCTTTCATCAGAGCTTTTATGGAAATGCAAATGTACAGATTTACTGGTATAATAAGTTGAAAAAAACCCTAAGATACAGCATTTCTTTTCTATTAATACTAGAAAATGCTCAATAAAAGAATGGTACAATTACTCACCTACACATTATACTTGTGTCCGAGAGGCGTTTTTTAAGGAAACTAGTGGCAATGGGGGAAGCGTTTGCTGTGTTTTTAAACAGAAGGGGGAATTCCCACATAGTGAAAGGGCCTGATATTTTCAGCTCAAAAGTGGGGCCTGGTATGCGTCCAACTTTAGACTGCTAGCTAAGTGTTACCAGACAACACATATATTTAATAGTAACACAGCATATTTTGACTGTTTAAAAAGTAAGTTGTAAAACAAGAGTGAATGATTATTTGATCAAATTATTGTAAAATAGCATCATTAATCAGCAGTTTAATGCCTGATATTGAGTTATTGCATTCTAATATACTCCATTATTTTACATGCATTTGCTTTGAAAGTGTCCCATAAATAAATCTCAACAAAGAACAGTTCATAAAACAAGTAGAATTGCAGTTTAGTTGTTTTAAACCACAAAAAAAAAAAAGAAAAGAAAAAGTCACAATTACATGCACAATGGAAAGTGCACTGATAAAATGACCTTAAATTTCTTAACTAAAAAACTTGCATGCAGCTTTTGCAAAGTCAACAGAAAGTGCACTTAGAAATGCACAATGTTATCTCTTCATGTTGTTTAAGATTGTCTGCATAGTAACCTTTTGCCACCTCTGACATTAAGCATCTCGTAACACCCTGGAGAGTTCATTTTGTCTTTGCTTTTGCATGTACAACTGTTCACACACAGTTGAAAATATCGACATGATCATGCACTTGATGCTTTGTTCTGAATTTAACTATGCTATTGCTATTGCAGACATCATCGATGGTGACTGGGATGTTGGTCTACTTGCAGGGGATTTCCTAGCCCCACAAGCTTTTTTCTTCTTTCCTCTTTTAACTAAAGATGGCCTGACAACAGCTGCGCTCACACAAAGACACGTCCGCACACACACAAACACAAGCGTGCTCGCACACATACACAAAGACGCAGAAAAGACTATATGAATTGATGATTTGGAGGCTCGTTTTTTGACAGAGGAAGACTGTTGCACAGAGAAACATCTGTCAGTGCTTCTACTCGCACCCTGAAATCTGCAGATGACAATAGTGTTGCTGTCTGCTAACTGGGAAACATCTCTCAAAACTGGTGCGAAGCCCAAAAGAACAGAAAATGTGTTGAAGTTCAATTTTCTAAAATAAAAAAAACCTTTCCAAAATGGCGGTCACAGGATATGTAATTAAGGTGTGTTGTGCATTGATAAATTCAATAAAAGCAATGTGTTCAGGGCAGACCCAAGTACATATCTAGTCCTATGTATTTTCTCTTAGTTTTTAGAATGCCATTATTATGCTTTTTTGTTTGACGTCATAATGCATGATTGATTCTTTGAAAAGAAAATAATATCTACCGAACATCAAATATCACATTTGCCATCTGCAATCTATAACCAGATATTTCCTAACCAGAACAGAGTTACACAGATTAAAACAGGAGGGAATTTCCTTATCGTGTGTGTCTGCAATGTAAATAAAGTTAATGACTGATCTGGGTGAATCAGCTCTAGACCATAAAAATAAGGACGTTTGAAACGTCCTCTGCTGAGTGAAATACTGAATGATTTAGGCCAATGGTTTTCAACCAAAGTTTTGAGCCAAAAACAGGTCCAAATTCAGGTCTAATTCTAAATTCTCAGTTTTCCTATTCAGTGTATGTCATGTTGCGCATATTAATAAGCTTATGCAGTTCATTAAATTACTAACCCGTGGTTTCACAGACAAGGCTTAAGCCTATTCCCAGTCTAAAATATGTTGGAGCTCTTTTAACTGACAGCAACTTGCACTGAGATATCTTAAAATATGTCAGTGCCATTATTTTGTCTCAAGATGCACACTAATGTTTCTTTCTAAGGCAAGTTTATAAAAGCTACTTAAATGTCTTTATTGAACTAAGCCTAATTCTGTCTTAATCTAAGCCCTGTCTGTGAAACCAGGCCTAAAGGTGTGGTCATATTAGTGAAATTCCATGGGCAAAAAAAGGACCATTGTCTATTGTCAATAGTGTAGCAATAATGTATGAAGCACAACTTACACTGAACGTTTAAACTAAGCAACTGTCTGTTGGTTAATGTAGCGACTTTGAGCGACCAACTTGAACCTGTTGCGAAATCTGTGTGGCGAATTCTTTCACGCTCACGCAAAATTCACAAACCCCAGCAAATGACTGGATTTCGTCCGCAGAATTCACCAAACAACATTAAATCCAGCAAACAAAAATATGTGCTAAAAACGTTTGTGCTAACGTTCCCATTAAGTTAACACATTATTTCTGAATGTTCTCTGAACTCCTGTGTTTTTTTTATGTTTTAAAAAGTTTTTTTCTTGGTTATAAGAATGTTAAGGGAACATTCAATTTTTATCATTTTGCAAACATTATGGGAACGTTACTTTTGAATGTTTTCGAAACTTTCTGAGACATGTACTAACAATCAAAAAATGTTAGACGAACATCCAACGTTTCAGGGAAAGAATATGCAATGATAACGTTTTGAGAACATTTTTCAATGTTTGAACATTGAACCTTATTAAAGAGAGAACATTATTAAAGACCAGATAACTCTGAACGCACGATCTATTTAACATTACTGGAAGAATTTTTGTTCATAACTTTCAGAACTGTTAGCTGGTAATTCATTTTATAGAATATTTTATTTTTGTTTACTTTTGTATGATAAAAATGTTGGTGCTGTATTGGGTCACCATTTGAAATCCAGTTCTATAAAAAAAAATCAGAAACACATCACATTTTGAACTAGATTTAAAGCAACTTTTGGTATTAAAACACAACATCAAAACACGATCACATTTTTTATTTCTGGAGTGATCAATTTAAACAGGGTGTTGGGTAACAAATAAAGCACTAGTAGAGTAAAACCACAAAAAGTGCTTTTAACGGTAAAAAAAAAAATGTTTCGTGCATGATTGCAGCAAATAGGACAAGGTGTGGCTTTTGCATAGGTCACTAGCTTTGGCAGAGGCATGGCAGCAGCAGAGGGCACAAAGGCTGTATGTTGACTAGCATCTCACAAACAAACGGACTGGAACATAACGCACTGTTTGCTAGGCGTGAATATCCTGTGACACATCCAGGACGACGAACAATGTTCTAGTCCTCACCTCCACAGAGCATCAAAAGGGTTTTACGATAGTCTCCTGATGTGTCGCCCTGAGAAAAATAATACGATTTGGTCAGACCAAACATTTGACCAATTTTGGAATAAAGCATCAAAACACACCCTAGCTGGAGAACGTAACATGACTATATCAATGAAAGTTTAGTGTTGCATAATGCTATTAAGCCATTATGAAATTCATGACATTACATAATTACAAAGAGTTTCATAATAACTATACGAGCAGTGAGATCATCAGAACTTTTTGTTTCCTTCAAAACCTAAAGTGCATTTCCATGGAAATAAAGTTTGAAAATTCAAATGAAAAGTGCAGCAAAACCATGCAATTCTACAAAACAATAAATCTAATCCAGAAATCATTTGACACACAGCTTAAAAGCATACACAGACTTGTTCTCTGCATGCTTTATCTAACACTGCACGCATCTAAAATTAAATTATGCGGTTATTTTTACATTTTTAAATATGATTTGCATTAAAATGATGCATTAGCTTTGTTACGCCTAGTTTATTTGCATACTGGCACAAATAACGTAACATAATGAGCCCAAAAAACAATGCATAAAATGTATAAATTAGTGTTGTTATTGATCTGTGAAGGGAATTTTGACTACAGAGCCAGTATAGACCTGTTGTTGAACACTTCCTGTCTCCACTCTCTCCACCAATCAGAATCAGCACACTGAGAGGAAGTCAAGCATGCAGGGGAAATTCCTAAACAGCTGAGTCGAGCAAGTACACCGCAGGAACCTGTCAAGCACTCTGTTCCCCTCAACTTAACTAAAAGAGGATGTACAACGCCTACAGTAAGACAAAACACAATATCTACACAACTCTCTTTAAATTCACTAACTTCCAATAACACCGGCAAGTCATGCACAAAAGCATGCAGTATATTTGACAAGGAGCACACAACTTACAACGAACGTCTCTACCTGGATGAATTCGTGCAAAGAGGCTTCATGGATGTCCTTGAACTCTTTGCGGATGTTGAAGAGGTCGATCTCAGAGCGGGACACCATGATACGGATGAGAGCCCTGTCGTCTGTTCCCAGGCCCTGCAGGGAAAGTCACAGCGCTTAGAAAACTCTGGCCTGACTGCAATAGTGCAGACGCTCATTACAGGTCCTGTGACTCATAATCAAGTCTGAGAACCATTGCTGGCACAGATACACTGTCAACAGATGAGTTCTACATGACTGTTGCCTTACATCAGTGTGTTTAACCCACAAAAAGACCATAAAACATGTTTCAGTAGAGCATGTTTTTAATCAACGTCTCTTATTCATCACCCAGTAAAGTTTTTGCTCAGAGATCCGCTCAGGAGATTTAACCGTGTACTCGGTTATGCTTTATTTCAGTATCTGATTGCAGATTTTTGTATCCTATAGAATCTGAGCACAGACATTATTGAGATGTCTTCTGAACTCCCGCAGTGTGATTACTAGTGCCTTAAACAAAAACCTCCATTTTGCTCCTATTTAAATCTCATTCCTATTTAAGAGAACCAGATGAGATATTAAAGAGACCTCAGTTGTGATTTCTTTTTCCATTGTATTGGCACTTTGAGATGACTGATGTCATGTTCTTGGCCTAAATGTTTGCGATATGTCCTCCTCACAGAGAGATGTTGAGAGAAGTGTATTACATAACAAAGCACTTTTACCTTCATGGCTTTGTACAATCGGTCAGCAAAGTAAGACGGCTGATTCTTCACACTTCGCACTGGAAAATACAAACATGTAATTGATATTTTTTTCAGATGACTGGAGTCATATGATCCTTTTTGTGTCAAATGTGTAAAACATGTGATCATAAATTTGACTTTTGCTGATGTAATTGTTATAGGGCTCATTTTAGATCCTCTAATAATGTTAGTCAAGATTTTGTGCTAAAGGTTGTTTAATTATTTTGAAGACTTTAAGATGGCCTCTTCACATATAAGATGAATAGAAGACATTTACTGCATGCAAATGGCGGCAGCATTTCTAGTTGTAATAGTTTCTAGTTTAAATAAAAAAAACTATGGCCTGGTTTCAAAGCAAGGCTCAGATAAAGCCAGGATTAGGCCTTAGTTCAATTCAGACATTTAAGTAGCTTTTATAGACGTGCCTTGGAATTTTTTTTTACTGGTGTGCATCTTTAGACAAAACAATGGCACTCACATATTTTAAGATATGCCTGTGTAAGTTGCTTTCGGTATTTTAGTCTGGGACTAGGCTTAAAACTTGTCTCTGAAACCTGGGGTATAAGTATTAGAAGAAACATAAAAAATTTGAAATGTTGCCTTGGCAACTAAGTGAAATAATATACTGTAAGCTTAAGTTTAAGTACTAAAATGACTAAAACAGAAATAAAATACATTAAGGCTAAATATAAATATTTTTAGAACAACTTAAAAATTATAAAAGCACAAAACAAAATTAATAAAACCCAAACTAAAATGAAAATGAAAATGAAAACTGAAAATATGAAAAACAAAAGCTAAATCAAAATATTAATAAATACTACAATAGTATATAATACTAAAATAACACTGATATATAATTAAATTTAATTATATAATTTTACATAACATATAATTGAACTGCCTCGTCATCCATTAATCAGCTACTTTTGATTGTACATTGGAATTAAAAGAGCAAACATTTCTGATTTGATGATAACATGACCCATGTAGTATTAAAAAATAAAAATAAAAAACAAAGTAATTTATTAGTGATTTACTGGTGCTCAGACATTGTACTGACAAAGTTCTTACCCATAGCAAACATGGCATTTTTAACATCTCCTGACATCTCTTTCTTTATGATCTGTTCGATATCTTTGTTGCTGCACCTCACAAATTCCTGAAACACTGGAGGGGATATTGCAAATGTTGGCTGAAGCGTTCATGAAAACATGTATAAGCATGTGTGTATCAGTAGCAAACATGTGTTTGCATTACCTTTCCTCAGATGAGGGAAACTCCTTGTGCACAGGATACTCATAAACTTGTCCTCCATGTCACCAGAGTCTGCGTTGCATGCATCTGCCAATTCCTTACATGGGATGAAAACATTAAATCTTATGACAATACTCTGGTATTACCTTTATACTTGGTAAACAAACAACAGTTGACAGCGTTTTATAAGTATTTCACACTTACTTGGGCATCTTCCAAGGCCCTGGCCATGTCTACTGGGCCCTCTTCACGGGCTCCCTGACAAACACACCAGTGAAATATGAGTTTATAAAGCAAAAAGTATGAACTGTGGGTAAGTGTTTGGATGCGAGAACTGCGTAGATGTACCTGTGCCAAAGCAATCAGGATCCTTTTGAAATGCCCAGATGTATCTGACTCGATGGCATCCTCCAAACTTTTTTTAAAGGCTATGAAGGAGAAAATTAAAATACATGAGTTAGGTAGACATAACGCGATGTATATCCTGTCTGTAAATAAATGACTCTTCATATCATAGTAAATGCCCCATTACACAGACCTTTTGTCAGTGTTTAGCCTAGATAAATGGCGCCACCTGCTGGACACATTACTCAATCTACAGCCCGGATTTTATTTACCATTCTTATAGGCAGAACACATCTCCTGAATCTCCTGGTTGCCTCTAGTGACCAGGATCTCAATCAACGCATGTTCATCAGTCCCGGCGCCCTATTAAAAAATGGAAAATACATACATTTTAGCATAAACAAAGTTATTTCATAGGAAAATGCTTAAAGTAAATAAGCTAAAGTAATATGCATGTTGCATACCTGTTAACTACATTTCTTTATCAACACAGTAAAACTCAACATGAAAGACACATCCACAAACAAACAGTCCTTGTAGAGAAAAGACTATTACCTCTGCTCTAGTTTGGACAGGTCACTGACCCCCAGTGAACAAATGAACACAGAAGTTGAATAACAAAAACAAGGTCGATCTGCTTAAATGATGACACAGCCTTTTCTATGACTCAAATAAGATTTTGGCTTGGTTCCATAGTGCCGTCACAAATTATTCTGTGTACCTCCATGGCTTTCTTCATCATCTTGGCGTCAAACTCTGCTGGAGTCATCATGAGACCAAGAATGAGTCTTTGGAGGTTTTTGGACAGTTCTGATTTTAGGTCAGCCATGAGATCCTAATTGAAAACAACGTTATATGTCAGAAAAATGCTAAATATTTTCACATTTACAGCAACTCCAGTAAAATACTCTGTCCGATTGGGAACAGTTGCAAAACTGGGCAGGACAGTGTCTTACCCGTCCCAAAAGAGATTTGAAAGTCTGTCTGATCTCCTGTCTCTGTTCATTGCTCCTATTTGCCACAATGTCAATAATTGTCTCTTCATCTGTGCCTGAAAAATAAAAGGAAATCATTCATTATTTTTGCTAGTCTTAGTATCTTTGGCTAATGCATGCTATCGACCTTATCAAACTGTGTTTTTACGCACCAAAACCCTTCATTGCTTTTCTCAGAGCTTGAGCATCACTCGCAGGGTCAAAATTTTGATATGGTCGCAAAGTTCCTCTTAACTAGAGACAAAATTATAAAATTACATGATTAAAAAGAAAGACATACACACTCTTTAATCATCTTTTGTTTCATTTTGTAATTTAAAATGTATAAATTATCACAGCAACATCACACCAGCAGCATAAACACACATGCGGACACACTGAGATCTGTAGGATGGTGTGAGTGACACAGACTGAAAGGTGTCACAGGAACTGGCAGTGAATCAAGACTCTGATTAGCAAATTGAGCAGCATTCGGATGCTATCTGTGCACAGACAAAAGGTCCACTGTATGCTTAGGGTGCATGACACAGTTATCAACTCTAGCTTGGCCGGAGCAGAGGGTAATATGATGAATGCCGCTGAGAGAAAACGTGGGTGACACCAACCTGGACTTTGGTCGTGGCGCTGATTTCCCACATCTTGTAGGCAATCTGTGCAGCCTCTGGGAAGAACTCCCCTGCCATACTGAGAAACAAACAGCTCTTTAAACTTTTGTGCTGACAAAATAACAATGTGTGGATTGAGGGCTTCACATTCTTCACATTCAAACAAGCTTGACCAGCTTCAGTTCTTGATCTCTGGCCCTGGCTCATTGAAATCTGCAAATACATCTAAATTATATAATATAGTTTGTAAATACGGAGGTATATAAATACCCCACTTTTTTAAAAGTTTGGGGTCAGTAAGAAAAAAGATGTTTATAATGTCACAAGAGACTTCTGTTTCAAATAAATGAAATCTTTTGAACTTTCTATTCATCAAAGAATCCTGACAGAAATGTACCACAATTTCCACAAAAATGTGAAGCTGTTTTCAACTGTGATAATAATAAGAAATGTTTCTTGAGCACCCAATCAACACATCATGACACTGAAGACCGGAGTAATGATGCTGAAAATTCATCTTTGCCATCACAGGAATAAATTATATTTTATATATTCAAATACATTGTAATAATATTTCACAATGTTACTGTTTTTAATGTATTTTTCATCAAATAAATGCAGCATAAGATACTTCTTTCAAAAACATCTTTCAAAAAACTTACTGACCTCAAAGTTTTGAATGGTGTGTTGTCCTATTTTATAATGGATTAATGTCTCCCTCTACTGACTGTTAATTGTTACTGCAAAACTTATTTAGAGGCTCCTAGTCCTAGACTCCTCATAGTTAAAAGTTGAAGTGTTTTTTGGGGGGGAGAATCAGACTTCTAAAGACTTAGTTATAGTTGTCTGCATATAGAGCTTGGTTTTGTAACATAAAAAATAAATAAAAAATTGACACACTTTAAAGGGTTAGTTCACCCAAAAATGAAAATTCTGTCAGTAATTACTCACCCTCATGTTGTTCCAACCGTGTAAGACCTTCGTTCATCTTCGGAACACAAATTAAGATATTTTTGATGAAATCTGAGTGCTGGATCACTTCTCCGTAGGCTGCTAGGTGGCCCAAACTTGCTGACCCAGAAAAGTTATTAAAGAGATCGTTAATATAGTCCAAGTGACTACAGTGGCTCAATCTTAAGTATATCAAGCGACGAGAATACTTTTTGTGCGCAAAAACAAACAAAAATAACGACTTTATTCCACTATTCATTTCCTTCTCTCTGGGCCTCGTAGTGTTTTTGCGCTGCGCGTCTGTGTTATACGTCATCACGCATCACACACATGACCAGCGTTGGCCAATAGTGAGCCTACGTGGTGACGTGTAACACGGACGCGCTGCACAAAAACACTACGAGGCCCAGAGAGAAGGAAATGAATAGTGGAATAAAGTCGTTATTTTTGTTTGTTTTTGCGCACAAAAAGTATTCTCGTCGCTTGATATACTTAAGATTGAGCCACTGTAGTCACTTGGACTATATTAACGATCTCTTTAATAACTTTTCTGGGCCAGCAAGTTTGGGCCACCTAGCAGCCTATGGAGAAGTGATCCAGCACTCAGATTTCATCAAAAATATCTTAATTTGTGTTCCGAAGATGAACGAAGGTCTTACGCGGTTGGAACAACATGAGGGTGAGTAATTACTGACAGAATTTTCATTTTTGGGTGAACTAACCCTTTAAGACCTGAAAAATGCTTACTCATCATCTCCTCCACACAGTTTCAGCAGAGTGCGTTTGTACTCCCCAGATGTGTCATCCTGTTGGGTTCACAATATATTATTTACCTTTTATTTATGTACACAGACAACATGTCCACTGTGTGCAAGTGTAACACATGAATAAACCACATTTTATATGTAAAACTATATGACTACACGATGAACGACAATTGTAAATCATAGAGGAAAACCTCAACGACACAATTGGAAATGATTTCAAATGATAATAAATAAATGTTTTGTTTTGTTGGTGTATAGGCACCTGAATCATGTTGTACAGAGACTTCTCATAGCGCAGTCTGAAGCACTCTCTGATGTCCAGCATGTCAATCTCAGCACGGGAGACCATAATGCGGATCAGAGTGTTGTCAGCTGTGCCCAGACCCTACAGACAGATGGGCAAACAAAAGGATTGACTAAAACCTTGAGAATTGTACTTTTACTCCATTAGAATTCATTATAACAAGGCTAACACAACCTTCATGGATTTGTAAAGGCGTCTGGCAAAGAACATGGGCTTACTCCAGATGCACTGAACTGTGGAAGATATATAAAATGGCGCAAAGTTAGTGAAAAAGAAGTGAAAATGTAGCTGTGAGTGTTCAGGAATTGATTGCAAGGAGCTAAAGCATACCAACAGCCAGCATCAGTCTTTCGAAGTCTCCGGAGAGCTCGCTTTTAATACTGTCCTCAATGGATTTCTCAGCAATTTTATGGTATTCATCAAATACTGAAAAACACAATTTTTAGTTTGCTCTGTTATGTCATACAGAATTGATCCATGTTACATTGGGTAATCCTTAACCATTAATAATTCAAATGTATTAAAAATCATAATCACTCATCCTTTAGGTCATTGCACAGTGGTTTTGTCTGTTGCATTACAATTTTATATTATTAAAAGCAGCAACGTGATGGTCAAATCTAATCGGCGGTGCAGTGTGGAGTGTTACAGACACACAGAGAGAGATTGTGCAGTGGAGGAGGGGTGTTAGTCAGCAGAAATCTCTGTGTCCAGTGTGTGGCTGCGGCTCTCATACCCAACTGCAAATGGGTCACACTACGGTTTCCCAGCAGCATGATGAATTTGGCCTCGTCTGTGCCCCACTGTGCCTCTCCTGCATCATACAGGTCCTACGATGAGATTACACACAAACATTCTTTCAAGATGCAAGTCAAGAGGTCAAAAACGCACTTGTCAAATTGTATGGTAGGGCAAACTAGTATACTCAATTGTTTTCCTGTTTCTCTTATGCAATGAAGAGTCATTGCCATGGAATATTCAGTTGAGATTTAATTATTTTATGTGAGAAGAAAGAGACTGTAACGTTTTACACTGTACATTCATTATGGAAATATATTTGAAGGCCATAACGCCACAACTGACCAATAAGAATCAATGTAATATTGATTTGTAGTATAATTCAACATCAGTCACACTCACTTGAGCATCTTGCTCCACGAGATCTTCACTAACAACATCATCTTCCTCTCTGGTCCCCTGTGAAACAAGAAAATCACCATTATTAAACAGAAACAAAAAGTAGACCATAATAAAGGCAATTTCATTGTAACCCTAGTGTAAAAAACCTATACCAAAATGTATTTAAAATACATTTATTTCATACTAAGTATACTACAAACCATTAACATATTTACTGACATGTCACTTGAGACTTACTGATATAAGTACAATTAAACTTTATTTGGAGTACTTCTTTATTATTTCTTAATAATAATAATCTCTGAATAATATCAGTCTTTAAATGCAAGATATTTAAAGTGTATCTAAAGTATACTTGCAATAGTTCCACTTTAACACAATCAAATATAAGTATAACTTTAATTGAACTTCAGCACTCCTTCTGGATAACTAAAGTGCATTAAGTACAAAATAAGTTCAAATTTAGCAGACTTTAAGTATACCAATTCAATATACCTAAAATACAATTGCAGGGTATTTATATTAAGTACATAAAATATGTAAATGTATTTGTAGTATAGCCTACTTAGCATTTAAAAATGTATTTCAAATACATTTTAGTATATTTATTTTTCACTAGGGAAATTGAATGTCTCAGTATGAAAAAAACATTCCTGAAAAATCAGAAAAAGGAAAAACAATCATAAACTGACTAAACATTGGGCTGCAGGTTTGCTATATTATCATAAATCAACATAAAAGATTTCACTGACCTGAAGCAAAACAACCAGCATCTTCCTAAAATGTCCAGATGTGTCCCCTATAATGCTCTCTTCAATGTCTCTACCATATGCTGTGAACACAAACACATAGTCAGGCTTTGCTTCAGTTCAGAAGAATATTGGGCTTCTTGTTGACTTGTGTAAAAAATAGCTCACCATCTTTGTATGCTGCCACCAGATTATGAATCTGCTCATTGGTTCTTGAAGCGAGGATTTCAATCAAACATTTCTCATCTGTTCCTGCTCCCTTTATAGCACAACAAGCAAGTCAATTTCTGAACACAAATCACATATTCAGTTTCTTTAATTTGAAGGGATATTGGGCAGTCAGCTAGTATAATTATCCATATGGAAATGAGTGCAGTTCCTTGAGTGACACAGTGAAATTACAGTACAAATGAGAGAAGAATTATTATTTTGTCATATAGTGTCAGTATTGCAAAAGTTTTTCAAATCATGCAGTCTCTTATTTGCAGAAAAAAATTATAAACAGCAATTTAAGTGTAAACTTCCCATTAAGAGTCAAAGCTAAGCAGGTTATACATGTATTATTAATAAAACAAGGGAAAGTCAGACATTTCTTCTTTGTTTTTCAATGTAGAATGTTTTCTATTATTAAAGTCTGTGATTTTTCACAGCCATAAAATCATGAAATAGTTAACACTATCAAAGTAAAGAGCTAACCATAATTAAGGAAAATCACTTACCGAATCCTATATAGCCATGGCAAAATAGATTCACAGGACAAAACATGCAGTAAATAACAGAGAAACTACTATTGCTGATATTGTAATAGGTCTTGATGCTTAGAGAATGTTTGGGAATACTCTGTCTATTGTGTTCTGTTTAGCTGATTGGCAGATGTCTAAGTCAAGACCATATAGCAGCAACCAGCAATATTTTCAGAAAATATAAATGCAATTTGAAAAAATTACAGCATTACATATCTATATGAATACAATTATCTGAGCAAGTCCTGCATTTGAATAGTAAATTTTAGTGCAATTACATCAGCCATGCACAGCACATTTTAATCGAAGGTCACAAATTTACACAGGAACTAGATTCTTATATACCTTAATGGCATCCTTGATTTCTTTGGCATCATGATAAGCAGGAGGTCTCATCAAACCCACAATCAGACGTTCAAACTTCCCAGTCAGCTCGTATTTCAGATCATCAATTAAATCCTGAAATGTAATTTGGATAAAGCACATTTTATCTATAAGCCATTTATCCATTTATTAAATGTTTGCTGGAGATTTTCCAGTACCTTCCCATATTGTGATTTGTAGGCAGTGCGGATCTCCTGCCTCTGAGCATTGCTTCGTGAGGTAATCAGGTCTAAGATGGCATCCTTGTCACTTCCTGTGACACAAGAGAGAATCATTTCATTCATTCATTATAGAAATATCCCAGCAGCCACTCGCTTTATATATCACATCTATAGATGAGGAGTCCTGGCACTCACCAAAGCCTTTCATGGCATTATAGAGGGCCTCTGCATCACTGCCTGCATCAAAGTCAGGGTGATCTACAATTGTACCTCTGAATCCCTAAGACAAAAAATATAGATATTTAGTTGTTGTTTTTAATGAACGGTGATGGACAAAATGAGAGATGAATCTTCTCAAACCCTATGAATCACAAAACCTGAAAATGCAATAAGTGGAAACAGTAAATAGACCAAGCTGTCATTCAAGGATATCTTTTTAAATTATTAGCATTATAAGCATTTTTTTTTTTTTTTTACATAAATGGAGGTTTATGCATAAACAAGGATTAAAAAAAAACCTAAACCTAAATATTTATATATATATATAAAACATTTTACAACTTTTCTTCTAAAGTAAAAAAAAAAAAAAAAATCTTGTTTAAAGGATGTTTGGACGTTTTTACTGAAAACAAAGAAAATACTGAAAGAATTTTTTTTAGACAGCATTTACATGAGCATTTACAGTCACACGCATTACACTGAACTAAAAAAAATGTGGGTGGGACAGCCTACATATGTTTATATAATCCCAAAATAAAATATTACACCAACAATCAGACTCTCCCTCTCAAACTCAGAGGCTCAGGCGGGATGATAGCATGGACAGCTGACACCTGTCAGTGCAGCAGTTGTGTGTTATGGTCAGCAGCAAAGGGCAGTTTGTGTGACAGAGAGAGAGACAAAAAGCTTGCATGCGACTTAAAAGTCTGTAACCTTACACTTTCAACCCTGTACACTTTCAGGATGTCGTTCCCCTTCAGAAAGCTCCAAGACCTCACATCTGACAAAGCTCCTCTGTACTCACTGTCTACCTACATTTATTCGCCATAACACTGGTCTTGCTGACGTGTCTCAGTATAAAAGGGCACAGATCCAGTGTCCTCCCCCACATGCTTCTCTGCACATGCTCAAGGCCTGTCCTGCAGATATCTCTCAACACGGCAGCTGTGGGCTTCCACGTCTACAGCAACAGACCCCTAGCAACACTGACCTCAACAGACAAACATCCGGCCAGGCACACTTTTACAATATTATACGAAATATTATAATATTATAATATTATATAGTCCTCCAGTGTTGTGGCAAGCCAGTTTTTTCTTTCAGGAAATATCTAAGATGTCATTGAAAGTTTTGTAAATATTGCAAACAAGAAAATAGTGAAATATAACTTATATAAATGCATATAAAACACAACAAGATATAATAGATTTTCTGAAGAAAATGTGATTGCATGTTATTAGTGCTTACTAGGGTATTACTATGCAGTTTTTAGGGTGCTAGGTGATTAGGTCATAAAACAACCCCCCCAAATCTCTTTCATATTCTGGTGCCTATTGAAAATTCTGAGCACTTAAAAGATAGCTCAAGAAATAGCTCACCTTTCCTCGACAAGATAATTTGAGGTATTTATGTGCACAGAACAAACAAGGTTAGGGTTAGAGGTTTATTCAAATCCCTAATCATTTGAAAAACAATAGCGATGCACTAATGTTTTATAAATTATTAGTGTGCTTTAATAATAGATTGGCTACTATACATTTCAAGGTATCTAAAATGATATCTAAACAAGATATTGTTTAAAAAAAAGAAGAAAAAAAAAAAGAAAAAAATGATCACTGAGCACAGGTCTACATGTGGTAAAGTGGTGTTCTCAGCATATCTAATTTTTTAATGAGCAATTCATTGACCTCTAAGATTTCATTAAGAAAACTCTGACATTCTACACTCCCTGAACGACAATAGATGGAAAACGAGAATGACTACAATGAGAAAGGAGGCAGAGGTCATGTCTTTGTGGCTATTCTTTCTTGCTACATGACAAAATGCAAATTGCACATAAATATCAAATTGTAAGCTTTGCATAAAGCAAGAAGACACAGTGATGTAGAAATTTAAACATACTTTGCCCATGTTTGATCAGTTGCTAGTTGCCAATGGAATGATAATCTTGAACCTGGAGAGAGAATTAAGAAGAAACATGTTAGCCTTTCCTTATAGCTTCTGCATAAATAAATACAAAAAAGCAATGTCTTTTTTTGGATGTTTATTTCTTTCAGAAACTTCTGTTTCTGAGTTATGTATATTATAAGCCACAGTGGAAACTTAAATGATCTAAAGTCCTCTATTTGCAGTGTAAATGACATTTGAAATGAAAATGCATTGCTGCAGAAGCAAACCGTCTATGGATGTTTCCATAGGTTTACTTTGAGTTAAGATTAGTTAACCTGTAACCTGTTTGGTAACATAAGAACGCTCTAAAAAATTATTTCCCCCTAATTCAGACCATTTCTACTTTCTATAGGATAAAATACTAACGGAAAAGCCACATTTTCCACAGGATACTCATGGCTCCACCCTCTGAACTTACACCATGCTCTCTTTCACTACATAATCAGGCAAATAAAGAACAGGGAACTTTCAGTGATGGAAAACGTTAAGTCTGCAGCTCACTGGAAATTTTATTCTCTGTTATATGTCAAACTTGTGCACAAAACATCAGGAGGAGCAGTTACTGTACAATGATAAATCATGAAATATCAAGCTTCTTCTCATGTGTCATTATTGATTTTGCACTCTGACTCAGCAAACTTTGATAAAATTAAATTAAAAAGCACAGGCACCTTTTAGTAGTATTGTTTAAATTTGTAAATGTCAGTGAAGACCAAAAATAGGCATGTCTCTCTGTTTGGTCTGAGTCAGGAATACATCCAAGGTCTGAGATAGACATTCACACAGCCCCACCCAACCAATAGCCTACCACAAATTATAATTAAATCAATCAAAAATGAATGAAAACCATTCTCAGCTAATCTGAAATGTTATATAAAAACATTACTACAATCATAACCCTAAAACTTTTGGTTTATAATCAACTTTTTACATTTTGAATCATCAAATGTATGATTATTCTATAGAATTGAATGTTTATATAATGTTTGTGGATAGGAAAGAATGTGAACGCCTCTGTGTGAACGCTAGAGTTCTAAAAGTGTTACCATTTGAGTGCAACAATATGCGCCCCAAAACGCCGAAATTGGTTAATAAATTACGTTACGAATTGTTAACAATAATAACAACTAAACAACATTATACCTTAATCCCAGGGAGTCGAGCTCCAGTTGATGGTGGTCCGTTGCTTCTTGTCAGTGGTCTTGCTGAGAAACGCTCGCGCGAATATCAGCTGTTCTTCTCTGACGCAACGCATGCGGCGCAAATGGCACGGAGAAATTAACTCAGGATAACCAGCTATGATGTAATGTCCACGGCTGACGTGTCGTGATAGCCAGTTCTCATAAATGACGTGGAGCATAGGATAACTATGGCGAAGACATGAGCGCCCGTTGACTTTCAGTCAGTATCATCTGCAGTGCACCTCCTGACCTGATCCGTTCTGCATATGCAGCACATTTGGGGATTCCTGTAAAGTCCTGAGTCAAGATGAACATTTGAGAAACAAATACACAGTATTTGTGAGGTGAAAGATGCAGTACTCACCAACTTTTGCAAAATAATGTGTGTGTTTTTTTACACAAATAAAAAAAAGAGAGAAAAAACTAAAAATAAATATGATATTGAAAAATGTAATTAAAGCAGGATTAAAGAGAACACCTATATTCTACATGGAGAGGGTTGCCCTCTCATGGCAGTTGCCATATTGGCATTATATGGTCATTGGTGGCATGTTATGTAGGCCTACATAGTTTTCTTTATATAGTAAATTAGCCTCTTTAAAAACATAAACATGAGCTAAAAGAACATTGCTGGGACATCAAGCGCTGAGCCAACAAGTGTCAGTATCTCAAAACCACTGTTACTTTTAGAATAATAAGAGGCAGCTAAAAGAAAACAAATAGGCTACATACTGAGTGCACCTTTACAGTTTTTTTTATTCGCTTTGGTACTATTTTCACAAGTTAGGTGTACATTTTCTAAACTCTTAGTGCTAATATCACAACAGATCATCAAATGTGGACTTTTTTCAAACATTTCATTATGTTTTCAATTGTGTTAGCACAATACACAAAATCACAAAGTCAACACAAAATAAGTGTTTTGTCTACATAAATGTTTCTTCAGTAACTGCCTTTCATAAAGCTCTTACTATCAAACTTTTGATTTGCATCTCTTCTTGTTCAGTTTAATACATTTGTCTATTATTTAATCCAACTGATCTTACTGTAATGGTTAATCAATGAATCATTTGGGACACCTATAGATTTCTATAGATATTGATTCTATATACAGTTTCTATAGAACTTGTTTGCAATTTCCGATATGGATAACCAAATGTAATGAATTCTTTTTGCATAAGTGATTTATAGATAACCACCACAATGTTCAAAGTGTGTGCACACGCATGTGTGTGTGTGTGTGTGTGTGTGTGTGTGTGTGTGTGTGTGTGTGTGTCTGTGTGTGTGAGAGATTTTGTGAAAATTTGTGAAAATACTGTAAAGCAGAATAGAGTATAAGGGAGAGGAAACAGTCAATGACTGTAAAACATCAAATTGATCAGAGATGCATCAGCAGAAGGGAGACAGATGGCATCAAATACAGCATTTTACATTACAGTATATATGCAATGTGATACTGTAAACATGGTATAGACATGGTAGTTACATTACTGTAACTCAACCTTCATCTGTAAAGGTCCACTACAGTATATTCAGTCAAATACAGTTTTTTTTATTCGCTTTGGTATTTTCACAAGTAAGGTATACATTTTCAAAACTCTTAGTCCAAAAATCCAAACTGATCCCACTTGTAACACAGCTAGTCATTCTTTCAAAACCTGATATCATGCTTTCATTACAGTTATACACATTTCAGTCCACATAATCATTGTTTCAAAAACAAGATTATTGTAATATGTAATGAGAACATTTGGTTTAGTCACAGAAACACAACAGTGTGATCTTCTTTAAATTTAGTACTTTTAACAATCAGTTCATTCAACAGCAAACAATGCAAGATGCATGTTTCAAATCAAATTAAAATTCAGTTGTTGCTGAATTAATTACAGTAATACAGGCAATGCCACATTAGAAAATACCGGTGCATAACCTAACTTATGTCACTGAATCCATAATGTTTGTAATAGTATCTATCCAGTGTGTTATCAAAAGGTGTGATGAAGCACAGCCATGAGGTTCTGTGCTAACAGAGTTTGCTGGCAGTGAATACAGTAAATGATTTTGACTATTTGACTTAATATACTGTAGTGGACCTTTACAGATGAAGGCTGAGTTACATTAATGTAACATCCATGTCTCTACCATGTTTACAGTATCACATGGCATACATACTGTAATGTAAAATGCTGTATTTGATGCCGTCTGTCTCCCTTCTACTGATGCATCTCTGATCAATCTGATGTTTTACAGTCATTGACTGTTTCCTCTCCCTTATACTCTATTCTGCTTTACAGTATTTTCACAAATGGCAAATTTCTCTGTATCTCTCTCTCTCTCTCTCTCACACACACACACACACACACACACACACACACACACACACACACACACACACACACACACACACACAGACACACACACATGCGTGTGCACACACTTTGAACATCATGGTGGTTATTATCTATAAATCACTTATGTAAAAAGAATTCATTACATTTGGTTATCCATATCAGAAATTGCAAACAAGTTCTATAGAAACTGTATATAGAATCAATATCTATAGAAATCTATAGGTGTACCAAATGATTCATTGATTAACCATTAAGATCAGTTGGATTAAATCATAGACAAATGTATTAAACTGAACAAGAAGAGATGCAAATCAAAAGTATGATAGTAAGAGCTTTATGAAAGGCAGTGACTGTGAATGAAACATTTATGTAGACGAAACACTTATTTTGTGTTGTGAAAAGGATACTTTGTGATTTTGTGTATTGTGCTAACACAATTGAAAACATAATGAAATGTTTGAAAAAAGTGCACTTTTGATGATCTGTTGTGATATTAGCACTAAGAGTTTTGAAAATGTACACTTAACTTGTGAAAATAGTACCAAAGCGAATAAAAAAAAACTGTAATCAAAATCATTTACTGTATTCATTGCCAGCAAACTCTGTTCTAGCACAGAACCTCATGGCTGAGCTTCATCACACCTTTTGATAACACACTGGATAGATACTATTACAAACATTATGGATTCAATTACATATGTAAGGTTATGCACGTGTATTTTCTAATGTGGCATAGCCTGTATTACTGTAATTAATTCAGCAATGATTGATTTGAAACATGCATCTTGCATTGTTTGCTGTTGAATGAACTGATTGTTAAAAGTACTAAATTGAAAGAAGCTGTTGTGTTTCTGTGACTAAACCAAATGTTCTCATTACATATTACAATAATCTTGTGTTTGAAACAATGATTATGTGGACTGAAAAATGTATAACTGTAATGAAAGCATGAGATCAGGTTTTGAAAGAATGACTAGCTGTGTTACAAGTGGGATCAGTTTGGATTTTTGGACATATACCTTACTTGTGAAAACGGTAATATCTGAAACCACATTATTAATTATCAGACTTCTATTTCATATGATGTGAATGTCATATGATGTCCAAATGTCCAACCCTTTAACACATTACACTTAAAATAGAAGTAGGCCTATTTAAAACTTTAAAGTTATGAAGATAATCATTAGTAAATACAAACTTCTCCTAAAGCAGGGATGTCCAAACCAGCTTCTGGAGCCACGATCGATCGATAGATAGATAGATAGATAGATAGATAGATAGATAGATAGATAGATAGATAGATAGATAGATAGATAGATAGATAGATAGATAGATAGATAGATAGATAGATAGATAGATAGATAGATAGATAGATAGATAGATAGATAGATAGATAGATAGATAGATAGATAGATAGATAGATAGATAGATAGATAGATAGATAGATAGATAGATAGATAGATAGATAGATAGATAGATAGATAGATAGATAGATAGATAGATAGATAGATAGATAGATAGATAGATAGATAGATAGATAGATAGATAGATAGATAGATAGATAGATAGATAGATAGATAGATAGATAGATAGATAGATAGATAGATAGATAGATAGATAGATAGATAGATAGATAGATAGATAGATAGATAGATAGATAGATAGATAGATAGATCGATAGATCGATAGATAGATAGATAGATAGATAGATAGATAGATAGATAGATAGATAGATAGATAGATAGATCGATAGATCGATAGATCGATAGATAGATAGATAGATAGATGAAACATCAGTTCTTGAGGAAACATTTGCCTGGAAACGCAGCCTGCATGGCCCATATTTAAGCAGTGACATGTTTTTTTAAACTGTTTATATGAACGGATGCATTCAGAATTGCAGCCAAGTACAAAGTCAAACATAGTAACTTATGAATCAACTTAAAGAGAAAAGCAGAGTGTTGCCGAAATGTAGTATCCAATGGCTGACCATGTCTGCCTTGGCGTGAGATTGCGACAGGGCTATTTCTGTCCAATCCTTTCGGTCATTCCGGTAAGAGGGTGAGGAATTCAAGATCAGAACAGCATAGTAGAGCAGAACAGAGGGAGAGGGGGTCGATATGGTCACTAGTCATTTACAGAAAACTTTTCTCTCTAAATATATGGGGTTCCCTTTTTTGCCAAAAATGACTCGACTGCTTTGTGCTTTGTACATTTGTCCTTGTCAATAGTCATTGTCTAGTTATTCAGATAAATTATTATATGTTCATATGTTCTCTGTTTATGTCGATTTGTTCTTCATCTTGCTTTGTTGTCCTTACTGTCGTCCTGTTCTGTCAGCCTAAATGTTATCTTGTCATCATTACTGTCGTCCTTACTGTCGTCTTGTTATAAGAGCTAGAGGTATCCCCCTGCTTCTCATAACCTTCTCACATGAATGGAATTATTTTATAAACTTGCTTTTTTGTAAACTACTTTGCTTTTATTTTGACAGCTTTACTGTATAACAAATTATTTTCTGTTAACCAAACGCTTTTTAATCTCTGCTGCTGTTTCAGTGCAAATGAACAAGCGCGCCATTATTTGTTTAAGTAAGTGTGTGTTTAAGTAAGCCAGATATGCGCAGATTCTGTGCAATACATTGTATTTAATATATCATGATGACTCACAAGTGTTTGCACTAAATCTGCACAGATTTGACTTACATGTACTTCCCCAGCAAAGTGAGTAAATATAATAACGCGCCAAATTGGCTAGTGATTTGACAGAGTTACCCGCCACATGTGATTTTTATCCGCATTTGGCGGGTTGGCGGGTGTTAATTTCAAACCCTACACATGAACATATACAAATTTATCTGAAAAAGTAGAAACAATACAGTAAAGACGACAGAACAATATGATATAAACAGAGAACATGAACATATACTAATTTATCTGAACAACTAGGCAATGACTGTTGACAAGGACAAATGTATGGTACAAAGCACAAAGCAGTCGACTCATTTTTGGCACAAATGGAACCCCATATTATATACAGCACTTTATTTCATTAGACTTATAATGATTTAGGCGTTGTCCAAAACTTTTTTACAGTTTTTGGTAAAACATGATTTAATTGCTGGGGTCACAAAATCCGTTATCTTTCTGCACAATAAATCATGAAGGTCACCTTCTAAGCACTGATTTCTTTGTAGTCAGTAAACAGCAAGGTATGGCAAAGCTGTGCTGCCATCTAGTGTGCAGAAAGTGATTCAGACTTCTCAAAAAGTTTGTAAACTGTTTAATAAATAAGAATGTCCTATTTCTTTCTTGCATGAAACAATGTCCTGTTTTGTTGTGTAAGTATTTGCTGAAATAGAAAGCCATCGTAACCTCACAGAAATGTTACAAAAGTATTTTTTTTTTCAACATGGAATTTTATACTCACTCTGTGCCTTGGCTGCAATTATGAGCACATTATGGGGCCAGTGAGAAATGCGGAAAGAAAGGCTACTTTGTTGCTAATGCCACAGAGTGGGTGGGTCAAACAGTCCACTCTTGTATATATTGTTGTTAAAAATCATTTGCCTTCATTGGTGTGAAATGGATAGCTATATTTAGACAAAGTCATTACGAAGATACAGACTGCACACTTCTCCGGACACAATTAAGGTAAAAAAACAAATATTAATTTACTAATTAGATGCATTAAGAAATGTTTTATCTTTATGAGTAAAATGCTTTAGTCATTATTTTGCAGATAAAACTCATTATTTTATATTTTTTTTAATTACACAACCTTTTTCAGTGCAAGGAGTAAATGAATGCTAAATGAATTAATTAAATGAATTAATTAATAAGGAAAATACTAAAAAATACAGCTTCACATGCATTTAGAAAACATAAAATAATGCACATATTTCTAAATAGTTTCTTACGTTAAGTATTTACAAAAAGTAAAATGATTACAGTGAATAGTAAACATTTTTGACATACTGATTTGTCTGTGTTCAGGCTGGCATGGCACGTGATCAGTGCTATAGAATAATGGTATGCAGCAGTAGATTCCTTGCAGGATTAGGATGGATCATGAATCTCCTGTTGGCAGATTATAGAAAGCCACCGCACAAAGAGAACGTGTGCCAGTCAACCACTTGCGAAGTCATGAAGGCAGCTTTGTCTATCCTTCTTCATAATTATCTCATGGAGCCACAGAACAGGCTTCTATCTAGACTGAATGAGTTCAGAAGAGGATAAGTTATGCAGTAGAAAGTGAAGGACACCTGGCATCATATTAGTTGTACCAATACTTCAGAGAAAAGATCCAGTCAGTTTGACTTTAATAAATAGCCTATATTGTTCATGAAATGTTAAAAAAAATGACAAAGTACATGAATAATTAAATAATTCAAAGTGAGTCCACTTTGCAATGTTTTTATTCTTAATGTAATTAATAATATTAGTAAAAAATAATATTAGTAAAAAATCATTTGAGGCTGACAAGATAATTAGTGATAGATAATAGTGATCTGTTCATTCTTAAATTAGAGATCTGTTGTTGTTTTTTCTCAGGGTTTCAAAGGAAAGAAACAAAGAAAAAAATCTCAGCGCTCATGAAAACATGAAGACATTGTGATAAGGTAAATGGGAGGGACAATTAGTGTATATATTATTATTATTACAAATGAATGACCAACATGCAAAATATTAAAAACTGCTTATTTTTTAGGGTGATTACTGAGCATAACCAGATTAGTTGTCAAATGACACAAAAGCATGTAATTGATATTAAAAAATGACATGAAAAAAAAAATTTTTTTAGCTTGATAAAAGATGCAGAAAAATGTCATTAGTTAATTTTTTTCTCAGTTGCTTTGGCACATTTCTCAGATAACAACTGAAATTCTCAAAACTACTTGTTCAACCTCCACATCATCTAGTCAAATATATTGTACTGTAATTTGTTGACAGACCAACAGTAAAAGCATAACTGTGAATCCTGTCCTTCATGAGTACCTTATGTATTTTCAATCATTGTCATCAAAATCATAGTTTACATCTGAAAATACTGACAGAGTATTCTGTTATACAACATGACTAAGCATTTTGACTATCTTGTATGCGAACAATGACTCAAGGACTTCTCATTTTGATGGCACTGATATGTTCATTGACAGAAATACTTACTTTTGAGAGATGAACTAAGGATTTTGAGCAAGTCACATGTATGAATTGTCTTGAGAATGCACTTACTGGTTTGCAAATCTTAAGGATGATTCAAGAAATGTACCAAAGCGACTGAGAAAAACTGTCAAAAAAAATATTAATTATTGGATATAGCATTAACCCTTTGCTATCATTTGAAATGTTCTATAACAGCCAATAATGCAATCGATGCGGTCTTTCCTGAGGGGCCTGTGCCGCAGGAAACCCCTGGAACCGGAGGGAGAGGTCTCCACATTTCGTCGATGTCTGACGACTTTGGACCTGGTGGCTTTGGGAGTGGGCAGCACCTTGGGGGCCGGAGTCTACGTGCTCTCTGGGGAGGTGGCCCGGACCCTGGCTGGGCCAAGTATTATCATCTCTTTCCTCATTGCTGCTTTAGCTTCTATCTTTGCTGGGCTCTGCTATGCTGAGTTTGGTGCAAGGGTTCCTAAGACCGGATCTGCCTATCTGTACAGCTATGTGACTGTAGGGGAGGTGTGGGCCTTCACCACAGGATGGAATTTGCTACTGTCCTATGTCATCGGTAAGTAGAAATTAAAGGCCAATGGATGGATGGATAGATGGATGGGTCGGTGGGCTTGTGGATTGATGGATGGGTGGATGGATGGGTGGATGGATGGATGGATGGAAGGGTGGGTAGCTGGGCAGGTGGATGGATGGGTGGATGGATGGATGGGTGGGTGGGCTTGTGGATTGATGGATGGGTGGATGGATGGATGGATGGATGGATGGGTGGATGGAAGGGTGGGTAGCTGGGCAGGTGGATGGATGGATGGATGGATGGATGGATGGATGGATGGATGGATGGATGGATGGATAGACAGACAGGCAGACAGAACAATAGATAAGTAGATTGATAGAATAAAGGGTCTAATGTCAAATACTAACAGAGCTTTGTCTTGGTT
Source organism: Leuciscus leuciscus (assembly GCF_965113295.1). Lineage (NCBI taxonomy): Eukaryota > Metazoa > Chordata > Actinopteri > Cypriniformes > Leuciscidae > Leuciscus > Leuciscus leuciscus. The sequence continues at coordinate 10,784,006 of NC_138732.1, forward strand.
TAGGCACATCAAGTGTGGCCAGGGCATGGAGCGGTACATTTGATGATCTCATTGGAAATGTGATGGCTAATTATTTTAGCAAATATGCAGCCATGGGGCTTCCTGGCCTTGCAGCCTACCCAGACTTCTTTGCAGCTGTTCTCATAATGATTCTCTCTGGTATCTGACTATACTGTACTAATCATACACCATATAATTCATTATTCTATATTTACCATCTATGGCAAAGGCTTTGACATTGTCTACGGTATTTTTCTTACAGCTCTTCTTGCGTATGGCGTGAAAGAATCAACCACGGTCAACAAGATATTTACAAGTGTTAATATACTGGTGTTGATATTTGTCATCACTGCTGGCTTCATTAAAGGAAACCTGAAGAACTGGTTTATCACAGAAGACATTATCCTGAATGCAAGAGCAATGCATGAGTAAGAACATCTGTATTTATAGTTTATTGGAATTTTCAGTATATTCATATTTTATGCAATTTATAATCCTTTCAGTCTATAAACATAAACATATTTAAAAAATCTGTCTGAATGTTATATCAATGCAGTTTTGACTATGTTCGAAATAGCACACTTCTTTATACTACTGCTGCAGTAGGCTACATAGTACTGTATATATACTGCGCATATACAGTATGCAAATTTTCTCTAGACGTAAAATAAAAATAAAATACTGCATTGCTTTTTTTTTTTTTTTTTTTAAGAAACCTGACATCCACCATCAATGTCACCACTGAGTACGGAGTAGGTGGCTTTTTTCCATTTGGATTTGAAGGAACACTGGCAGGGGCAGCTACATGTTTCTATGCATTCGTTGGCTTTGACTGCATTGCAACTACAGGTAAATAAAAAAAAATAAAAAAAGATTATATATAGTGCGCAAAAAACATTCAAAATACTGAAAGAAGTATCGTATGTTCACCAAAGCTGCATTTATTTTATTTTAAAAATCTGTAAAAACAGTAATATTGTGAAATATTATTACAATTTAAAAGAACTGTTTTCTATTTTTATATATTTAGAAATATAATTTATTCCTGTCATGGCAAATTTTTTTGTGAAAACCATAATAGATTTTTTTTCAAGATTCTTTTTCAAATTTAATATAAATCTAAAAAAATATATATATCAAAATGTATCTAACCCTTTGATCAATTTAATGTGTCCTATTTGGAAAGTTTTTTTATTTTATTTTATTTTGTCCTAGCTGAATAAAAATATTAATAAAAAAAAGAATAATAATCGCATTGACTATATATATTATCATCAGCAGTCTTGAATATTACATTTCTAATGTATGAATACGGATTTTCTAGGCGAAGAGGTGAAGAACCCTCAGAAGTCTATACCTGTGGGTATTGTGGCCTCTCTGCTTATCTGTTTCCTGGCATACTTTGGTGTTTCGGCTGCTCTCACATTGATGGTGCCATACTACCAACTCAACATTCAAAGTCCTCTGCCTGTGGCCTTTGCTGACATTGGCTGGGGTGCAGCAAAGTATGTTGTGGCGGTCGGATCCCTGTGCGCTCTGTCAACGAGGTAAAAAAAAGTCAGAGTGAAAATTGGATCTCTATTATGTTTCAGAACAGTTACAGACATTTCATTTAATCTGCAGTCTCTTGGGGTCCATGTTCCCAATGCCCCGTGTCCTGTTTGCCATGGCCAGAGATGGACTCATGTTCAAATCGCTATATAAAGTCAGCTTACGGCAGAGTCCAGTGGTGGCCACACTATCCTCTGGAACTGTGGCGGGTAAGTGGACTGAAAGATTGTTAAAACATGATCTACTAATCGGATATCTTAATTCTGCCCTCTTTTTCATCTCTCACATATGACAGACTAAGCCAAATCATAAGACTAGGGCCTTTTTCTCTCTGTGAGATGAATAGTAAATAGGCTGCAGCTTTTGTTTAAAATACAAAAGCCCTGGCAATCATGTGCTCTGCTTTATTCCAGCAATAATGGCTCTTTTATTTGACCTGAAGGCATTGGTTGATATGATGTCGATTGGAACCCTCTTCTCCTACACACTTGTGGCTATTTGTATTCTCATTCTAAGGTTGTATTCCCAGCTCCGCACTTCCCTTCTAGCATCATAATGCAAATCTTTGAAGCTAAAAGTGGTTTCTTTCAAAGGTATCAAGAGACAGCTTCAGAGGAAAATGATTTGCGCACACCCACAACCTCCATGTTTGGGTTTTTGAAACCCCCTTCGTACCCTACCAAAGAAACTTCAAACACTGTTACAACCTGCACAGTTTTTCTTGGTGTGTAGAAAACCTTACCATCCTGAAATTCTACAGAAATCGCACGAAAATGTGACCTCAGGCAGCAATATAAGCCAACTTATTTCATATCTTTGCTTTTGCAGTTGTGTTGGTGCTTATCCTGTCACTGCTGATGAGCAAAGCTATCAGATCTTTGTTGTTGCTGGAGATCGCGAGTGTTGTGAGTGTATCTGTGATCCTGGTCATAATCTTCCTCATAGTCTTCATTATTTGGAGGCAACCCCAGAACCCAACCAAAGCCTCCTTCATGGTGAGCATGGGACTTATAAAACATAGAAGTCTATATAATATATAATATAATATGATATAAGCACCTAATTTTTTATTTATTTTGTACATAATACATATATTTTTTAAATAAATTATAAAATAAAAATCTCATATTTTCTGTGACCACAGGTACCGTTCTTGCCTTTACTCCCTGTGGTGAGTGTGTTCATCAACATTTACTTGATGATGCAACTGGGAGGAGACACCTGGGTTCGCTATGCTGTGTGGATGGCTGGCGGTATGTGATGCAAAATATGAAATATGCTGAAAGTCGAACCCAAATATTCCTAAAAATATGTAAATATGTGTCTTTTTTATGCTCAGGATTCCTCATATACTTTGGATATGGAGTGAGGAACAGCGTCCAGAGACAAAGGTTACTCAGCAGTCAGGTCACCATTGAAACCATTGAATCCAAATCTGATAAAGATAGACCAAAATAAATGTATAAACCAAAAGTCCTTTGCACTTGTTACATCCGTCAAGTAGATGCCTTTCTTTCTTTCCTTTTTCGTCTTTTTACTAGAGCTTGCATCATATTTGCAGTGAAATCGTTTTATACTTTTTATAACAAATGAATAAATAAATAATAATTCTGAATCTTCAAGTTGACTATGACATCTTTTATTAAATTATACACCACCGTTCAAAAGTTTGGAGTTTTTAATGCTTTTAAAAGAAGTCTTTTATTCTCATCAAGGCTGCATTTATTTGATGAAAAATACAGTAAAAAGAGAAACATTGTGAAATATTATCATTATATTATAATATTATATTTTCATATATTTTAAAATGTGATTTATTCCTGTGATGGAAAGCTGAATTTTCAGCAGCCATTACTGGTGATGTAATGCTCATTACATGTTCAGTCTATAGGCAGGTAGTGTTTCTTTACAAAGTTGATCTTTTTTTTTTTTATCATTTAAAGCAACTTTGCTGAATACAAGGATTAAAAAAAATCATACTGACCCCAATCATTTGATTGATAATGTATGTTTGGGGAGAATTCAGCATGATTTGAGTAAAATAAAGAACATTTATGTCATTAACATTGTCAGATTTTGTTGTTAATTTTGATGTATGTAACAATATGTAAGCATGGCAAACAGTTTTGGAGATTTCAGCCTCTCCTCATTCAACTTGTACTTGCATAACTAGAAAACCGTTGCTCAGAGGAGTTGCTGAGTGAACTGATGTACCCTTAAGGGACTTTGATCTTACTTTCAAATATGAGGGCACAAAAGAACAATAGTACCATTCACAAACTCCTACCTGTGGCACACTAATCAGATTATTAAATCAAACTGAAAAGCTCAGAAAACTGTTACATTCTGAGGGAAAGTCCGGGCAATGAGTTTATAGGCCATAGGCGTAATTCTATGGGGGGACAGGGGGACACGTCCCCCCCAATATTCAAAGAAGGACAATTTGTCCCCCCCAATATTTGATCATACTGTATGATTATGCGGGCAATATCGATGTGATTGCAAATATGTCTTTCTTTCCAGCTCCGAAAATATAAAATCCCGGCCGGTCCATTTCCCAAATCCATTCGACTGGCCTTACACTATACAATAACAAAACCTATTTCTCCTGAAATCCATGTCATGTTTTCCCTATACCTTTAGTAGCTCGTGCACCGTCAGTGAGTTAGGAAAAACCAAACAGAAGAAGAGTTAGGAGCGCGAAATCTGACAGAGCAGGTGACGGCGGTGTCGTCTCACATGGTGAAATTTCATATGGCAGGTGACGGCGGTGTCCTCGCAGAGAAACCGAAGTACAGTTGTAAATTTATGTTTCCATTTATGGGTATTGCCAGAGTTTTTCCTGCATAAAGAATTATAAGGCGGCTGCCTCCGTCAAATTTCGTGCCGCCTCCGGCTCTCGACAAAACTCGGACAGACAGTCACATGGTCAGATACACTTTCCCCACCGTGATGGTTCTGTTGCGGTTATAAAAATATTTAAAATAATCTAATTTAATACAGTTATAATTTTTCAATGTAAATTATTTAATTTGATTGGTAACAGCCTAGTGTCTTATTATTTTAATTGGATATATTTATCAAATTTAAGAATTTGAAATGAAAGATGGAGCATACAGTTAATAAAATTAGGGGGGAAAATGCCCTTTATAAAGGTACAAAAAACTATTCTGAGTGTTTTCAAACAGTAATGTAATGAAAAATTGACCATTTGAAGTTTGAAGGGAGTAAAGCCTCTGTTTAGGCTATTAAGGAAATATAATTTTGCCAAAAGAAGAACTTTTATTTTAAATAAATGTTCATTTTAAATCAGCATGTCAGTGTGATATGTTACCATATTATCATGCTTAACACTAAGAATTTGAATAATTGTAATGTGATGATCAGATGCAGATATCTAAATCAGAGAATATCATAGGTTCGGGCGGTTTGCGGGTGGATTATTTATTTTTAACAGTGGATTCGGGTGACTCAAAGTGCACCAGATTAATGAATTTACCTTTAAAATGTACAAAATTTTCTTCCGGGGGAGCATGCCCCCGGACCCCCCTAGAGGTACCAAGTACACAGCTGTCCCCCCCAATGTGTGATTGACAATTTCGCCCTTGTTATAGGCCGATACTATGTTGTGTCATTTGTAGTGCTATTGCATTTATGCACCAGATAAAATATCGATTCGCAATATGTGTGGATCAATTTTAAGTTTACCATGTAGTCATTCGCAGCAACAGATTTTCTTGTGACAGATATTTTCAGAGCTAGCAAACCTTAGACTGATGGCTCTGAGTTTTTACAGCTAAATAAACATTGTCTGCTTTTTCAGTTGGATGGCCAGTTCTCCTCAGGCCCTGATTGGTAGAATGAACACAGAAAGGAGCCATTGAGTGTAACCAGAGGAATTTAGGGTGTTCATGCGACTCTCATAAACATCTGACCCCTCACTCACTCAGTTCCTCCTCTACCGCTACCTTTCTAATTTTCCCTTCTCTGCGTGTATGCTCAAGATCTGAACGTATACCAGAGTGAACTAAAGTGTGTTTGTGGTCGCTGTGAATATTCTCCGCCATGAAGTGGAGGGTGGTGCTATTTGCTTTTCTCGTTTCTCTTTTGATCATTCAGTTTGGTGAGTAGGCTATCTTACCTCTTAAGAGGCCACATTGTACATTAGATATGACTTTAAGTTACAAAAGGAGATGGAGAAACTGTACATTAAAGCAATGCATGTAAAACATTTAAAGTTGCACATAAAATACCTCAATGTGATAATTTTTTTGGTGCACTCAAGTAAGTTTTACCCTGTTTAAAATGTTGTACACATGAGAAATGTTTAAAAATCATGTACATGCACACACACACACACACACACACACACACACATACAGAGAGAGAGCGAGAGAGAGAGAGAGAGAGAGAGAGAGAGACGAGAGAGAGAGAGAGAGAGAGAGAGAGAGAGAGAGAGAGAGAGAGAATAATTTCGGTAGCATAGTAAGAGTAATAACTGAAAACTTTTGCAGTGCATGATGCTGTATCCACACCACTAGGTGTCAGCATAAGTTGTTTTTGCTGTTTTTTTTAGGAAAACTATTTCAATAGACCACTTTAGACATTCTACTAACTATAGGTAACTTAGCGACTACATGTCAACTACCAGTCATTAGAGTATTAGTAGACTGTCTGCTTAATATCTGCTAACCTGTTATTTTGATGCTCCACAACAGACGTTCTATACGTAACTCAATTGATTCTGCTAACACTAACCCTAAATTTAACCTAACAGTCAACTAATACTCTAAGGCCTGGTTTCACAGACATTTAGGACATTTAAGTAGCTTTTATAAACGTGCCTAAAAAAAAAAAAAAAACAGTACTGGTTAAATTTCAACAGTGTTTCAGAATGGTTTGTCACATGAAAAACAGGCATATGCCAAAAGGTTGAACCTGACCCGAAGGCCAAAGCTGAGAAGAGACCAAATGGAAAGTCCAAGACTGTGAAGGGGACAGGAAAGGCAACCTCTTCCAAACCTAAAGTGAAAACCACCCCTGTGACCCCTAAAGAAGCCCAGACGTACCTCACCCAGGTGGTAAACAAGGGAAGGTTCCAGAGAGTGGGCGACACGTTGACTGTCCAGGCAGGTGATGCGTTAGAACTGAGGTGTAAAGGAAATCCTGTCCAATGGACTGTTCCCGCATATCTGGAAGAGGATGATGAAGGACGACTCAGGTATGAGCTAACAGTGACAATTAATCTGTGATCACATTCGATTGATTTAGTTTAGTTCAATGAATCAATTGCTGTTTTGCTTTTATTTTTTGTTCGTATTTTTAGGACAGTTCAACATGAACGTTATGGCACACTGATATTGGCAAATGCAACAGCAGCAGATACAGGGGAGTACACCTGCTATCCCATGTACTGTGAGGAGAAAGACTGCAGAAAACAATATGACAAAGGCGTCAAAGTCTTCATCTTTTTCTCTGGTAATATGGGAATGTAATGTGATGAACAGCATGTAAATTATACAAGTATTCTATAGGTAATTGTATAGGCAATCTATTATGTTTGCCTCCCACAAACTCAAACTGAGTCAGATTTTAAAAGTGTGTATGTATTCCAGCCTTTAGTAGCCTAGTATCTATATTAAAGATGTATATTAAATACATTATACAAATACTTGCCAGACTTGGTTCTGATAGGTTAATAGCATTATTCAGCATTCAGATATTGTCAAATTTTTCCTCAACTGGCGTCATCATCTTTTATCTCAGTTATTGATTATAGTAAAAGTGAGCTCAGAGGACTTAAAACTGACTGTAATATTGTTGCAGTGTTTTCCTTATTGCTTTTATACATTGCAATTAACTATGTTTTTCTTGGTGGAAGCTTTAGGATAATAATATGAAATAATAATAATACTACAATAAAATAATAAATGCATTAAATATTACTGAATAAAATATTCTTTCACCATTGATATACTATTATAGTTTTTAATATTTTGAATTAGAAAAGTTTTAGTTTTCAGTTTTAGTAAAAATGTTTTGTAATTTTCATTAGATGTAAAATATTTCTTTAGTTTTTACATATTTTAGTACTCCAACTTAAACTATACAAATACTAGAATTTTTTTTAAATTTTATTTCAGTTAATGTTTATTTTATTTCAAGTAATTAAAATGTTTTATATGATTTTAGTTTTAGATTTTAATGTTGATCCTGATTATTTTGCAATAATGAATGTCTGACTGAACTTCATCCTTTATATGTGTACTATCACAATTTGATCAACACAGAGATGACAATTGTCCTTTGGTATTTCTCTCTTAGACCCTCAGGAGTTGTTTGTACCTTCCTCTGATTATTACGAGGTCATTCAGCTTCGCACTAACTGGCCCACCGTCCTGCCCTGTCAGGTGACTTCTCCGCTAGCAAAGGTGAATTTACACCGGGAATTTCCTCCAATGGAGGTGAATGTGGATGGACAAGAGATCTCCTTTGACGTTAAGAAGGGCTTCACCATTCACAGGCCGAAACAGTCTCATGCTGGCTCTCTCTACTGTGTGGCAAGCCTGGGGAATCTTCGCCAGAGCTCAACCAAGTACATGCTCATCTATGTCAACTGTGAGTTTTTTTTTTAATGCAGTACATTGCATGTGACTATATAAATCAGATTGCAGAAATGATTTCAGAATGCCTGTATATACCCTTGCAGATCCAGCCGCCCCTCCGTCTCCTGCGATCCAGACCTCCTCTGACACTGTGGCAGTGGGACAGAATCTCCAGGTGACATGCACTGTGGTGGGAGAGCAGGACGTGGTGGTGGATTTAACCTGGGAATATCCTGGACAAAAGGTTAGATAATAAATTAACCAAATAAGGACAAGCAGCCTCACTATATTTAATGATATTTTAAATATTTTTTGTATTTATAAAAACAGAGATTTTTAAATAAACCCTATAAAGCCAAAACAATCAAATGTATTGAAGTTTATAGAACTTTTAGTCAAAATATATAATAGATAGGAGGGAAAAAACACCTTAAATTTATTCAGAAGCCCAAACTGAGCAAAATATTAAATTATAGGTACAGCTTCTGCTGATATTTATATGGCCAAAAGGTACAATTAAATTCTGATAGCTTGTAACATATATCAGATCTTTAAAACTGTATAGCAGATATAAATACAGTAAGTTCAGTTGTCACTCTAATAAGTCTTAGTAAGATGATATTTAAATGCTTAGTTTAAAAGCTCTGTAGTTTTATATAATACAATGCAATACAATGATGATTGAGACGTACAAACGTTCCTCTTAAGCCTGATCCATCATATTTTGATACATTTCAACATGACCCCCCAAGCAACTTTTACTTGCTTAAAATAAAAGTATAGTCTACTGATCAGACGACAGAAGGCAAGTAGTAGATTGCACATTTTTCATTATGTTGACTTTTTAGCATGTTGATCATTTAGATACTTTTTTGCATTGTGCAATCAAATATTAAACAGCAAACTTTTGTAAATTAAAGAAAAAATAAATACAATTTTAAATTGAACCCATTATTTAAAATATTTACTTTAAAGGATTCTTTTTATTTTTCATTATCAGATTGGGCGCCCGATGTACACCCAGGACAGTGTGCAGACAGTGCAGGTGGACGGGCAGAACCGACAGCGAACTCAGGCGGTTCTGCTGGTGGATGAAGTCAGAGAAGTTGACCAAGGAACATACACCTGCACAGCTCAGAACCTACAGGGTTCACGTTCTGCATCCACCTCTGTCAAAGTGCAGTCAGCACGAGCCAACACCAAGCCTAAAAGAAACCAAGAAGCCCGTCAGAGAAGTCCCACAGAAACCTGAAAACCTGGATATTCTTTCTTAGTCATAACATGCACTACTAAATGGCTGCAAATGAACAAGAATGTTCCTCACAGAACACTGTATTTTTACTTCTGTGTAGACGCAAGCCAGATGCAACAGTTTGTTTATTTTTAACGCATGCATACCATGGTTTCACTGACCCTGCTGCAAGAAAGCAAACGAAAATTAAATGCAAAAGATATTTAAAATGTCTAATATTGTGCAGTTTTGAATCCTGTACCTATATGTTTTATACTATGAAAATAAAACAGTATATTAATGCCAGTTTCTGTTTTCTGTGTTCTTTATAAACTATTACTGTAAAAATCTGACTTCATAAAGCCATTGTTTGTGACATTATCACTGAATCAAACTGAATCCCAGAAATACCACAGCTTTAACATTACCAAAACACAGGACAGATGCTGAATCCGCATCACAACATGCGTTGTGATCGTATCACAACAACCATGGCATTACAGCCCATTAAACCCCTGACTGTATTTTAAACCCCCAAGTATTGATATTCATAATGGGTTAGCAAGCCATTGTTTAAAAAAAGAAAACATGTTTATTCGTATTTTCTTGCATAGGTGCACAGCACTTTAATAATACATTGTAAGTTAAAGTTGCTGAACTTCAGTAAGCTAGAAAGCTAAACCTCAGATTAGAATGATTTCTGAAGGATCATGTGACACTGAAGACTGGAGTAATGATGCTGAAAATACAGCCTTGCCCCCTTACCTGGAATAAATTACATTTCAAGATAGGCCTAGAAACAGCTCTTTTAAATGGTTTTACTGTATTTTTGATCAAATAAATGCAGCCTTGCTGAGCATAAAAGACTTCTTTCAAAAACATTAAAAAATCTTAACTAATCCAAACTTTTGACTGGAAGTGTTTTAATCCATATTCTGTGCAAATAGGTAGTCATAACGAACCAGATTCCCCAGTAGCTGTTCTCCTTTCACTCATTTACTGTTCCTTAAATGAAAGCATTCAGGACGTCTGTCTTCTATCCTCAAAGGGCAGGAAGTATAGTGTGCACTCAGGTGTGTGCCCGGAGGCTATAGAGTCATCAGAGAGCAGTAATGACAGGCCGCTGTCAGTCGTACTCGGTATAACAAGGTCTGGGGGCCAGATATGAGTCTGTGTCTAGATGCATCTGATTTTGTAAGAGTTCTGTGAATAATTATAACAACCAGATGTGTCAGGGCTTTGGATACACCTCTTTGATCATGTCTATTCTGTTTATTCCCATCGGAAGTGCATTATCTGTATAAAAATTGTATAAAGCTGATGCAGCTCTTACACAGCACAGCCTTAGCTTTCATTTGTGCTTCAAATTATAAACAGCAAAAATGAAGGACGCTTTACCATACTGGGTCTACCTTTTCATATTACCATATATTACTACATTTTATACCATTGGTTTGGGGTCAGTAAAATTAATTAATACTTTTATTCAGCAAGGATGCATAAACTTTCACATTGTTGTTACACAACATTTCTATTTCACATAAATCCTGCTCTGAACTTTCTATTCATCAAAGGATCCTGAAAAACATGTACCATTTTCCACCCGTTTTCCCAAAAAATATTAAGCAGCACAACTGTTTTCAACACTGATAAAAATAAGAAATGTTTCTTGAGCACCAAAGCAAAGAAGAATTTCTGAAGGATCATGTGACACTGAAGACTGGAGTAATGATGCTGAAAATTCAGCTTTGCATCACAGGAGTAAATTACATTTTAATGTTCAAATAGTTATTAATTACAGTTATAAATTATATCAAATAATATTTCACAATATTACTTTTTTACATTCAGCCTTGGTAAGCAGTCTTCTTTCAAAAACATTAAAAAGCTTACTGACACCAAACTTTTGAACGGTGTATACACATCCAGCAGTAATCTCAGGGTGTCGCTATAGAGTCGCTGTGATAAATGACTGAATCCTCTCCAGTGTAGATTACCGGTAGTTTAAATCTCAGAGAGGGAAACCGAAGCGCAACATTACGCTGTGAAGGACTCCGATATCAGATCATCTCCGCCGCGTCTCTACAGATCACCATCGGCGCCGAGGAACATCTCTCTATTGTTTTCTTCTAAAGCAATCTAAAAAAAATCTCTTGCGATCCAGACGGCAGTCTCATTTGTCTTGTGACTGAGCGCGAGCAATTATGGTGAGTTCTGCTGTGATTTAAGAGTGTGTTTGCACTTGCTGCAGTGTCTCTATATAGACCGCCACATATAGGCTATAGTCTGTATGCACAGCTTAATGATGCACATCGCTGATCTTTATATAGAGAGAGAGTATGTGTGTGTATATATAATCGGAGTTTACAGGTGTCTTTCTGGTTGCTTACACTGAAGAGCTGCAAAATAATTTCACGTAGCCTACTATGCGTAGGCTATGTTAGAACATCTCATGTAGGCTAATAGTACAGCATAATTGGACAGCAACAGAAAATATTAAAAGAGTTATATATATATTTACTTTTAAACAAATGCATGAATAAATTCATGTCATATATCTGCTTAAAATAAACATAACTCTTATATAACAGTATTATTTTATAAGTCATGGTAGCAAGTTGTTATCTTCTCAGAGACTGTATATTCTTACAGATTGGTATGCTCTTGTTTGAAAAACAATTGCAATGCATTCCTAGCAGGTCAGTTCCATTAGAGTAAGGTCACTAAGAAGTTTTCTCAGCACTTAATAGGTTGCCACAAACCATAAAAAGGCAATTTGCATAGCTGGAGTGCAGGCTGCCCGTTCCTGTCATCTGCTTTGGTGGTCGCGTAGCACTTGGACCCCCATCTCACTCACTCTGCAGTGTGCAATGTATTTGCGGGCGACTGTTTTGAAATGTTTGGGTGGGAGCCCTTTCTCTAGACTCCAGCTCTGCTTTTGATGCCCTGAATTTAGGGACAAAAGGTTCTTCTCTGCTAGTCAGTAACCTTGGAAACCAGGGGCCATAATAGGACCCCTGACCTATGGAGTCACTGCCCATTGTGGGAGTGGCTCTCAAGTGGAGCTGGTCAGAGGGCGTGAAGCTCCTCCGCGGGTCTCACATCTCCTTTCATTTGCAGAATGTACAAACGGGGTGTCTAACAACATAAAACTGCACTTAGGGTGGCTTTAAGACAAGGCGGTTGGACGGCTGTCAATGGATTGCTTCTTGTGCAATTCACTGAATGTTCTCAGTGCATATGCAAACAGAGCAACCTAAAGAAGCCACTGGGTTATAGGTATTTCTTTTTAGGGGTTTCAGCTGTTCTATTTTGCAGCAAACATACATGACAGCTGTCAAATGAGACGCAGAAGCTCATGTCCAGGCAAAGAATCTGGCACAAACTGTCATACCATCCTTGACCTGCACTGCTGAATTTATCATTGTTAAGTAACTGCTCTGCTATTCTGGGCAAGACATAATAACATTAGCTCAACCAATGGCGTGAATTTGGGGTGGAACTATTTGTCTGACAAATAAATAAATAAAAAGCCAAGAGGAGTGTTTGAAACATGTTTGAAAAGACTTCTTTTTTTTTTTTTTTTGCAATTCTTCTGGATGACATAACACAATTCACTTAATGGTTCTGGCTCTATAATGATTCGAAATGAATCTGTAGCAGTCAGGTGGTACAACTAGAGCTCTGTACATTGTTCATGTTCATTATTAGTAATGTTATGTGCTTTAAGGCATGAGGTAATTTAACGCAGTCTCTTTGCAGACTCTGCTGTGCAGCGTTCATGTGCTTTTGTATAATACTAATTTGTCATAAGCATTAGGAGAGCAGGTGTGCAGCGAGGAAGGCATCATTCAACAGTATCAGAAACTACACCTTGCTGGTCCTGCAGGGCTTTGGCTCAGCAGCTATACCGTTCATTAGCATGCCATCACTTCACCTGTTTATGCTTCTACCCTGTAGCCCTGTTGTTTTTTATAGGCCACTTAATACTTGCTTTGCGTCACTGAAACCTGTAAACCTCAGTAGCATTTTGGGAAATAACTAACTAAAAAGTAGCAACAGTTGACAGTAGTTTATCTATTTTCAGAATACTGTAACTTATCCAGTAACAAACTACTTTTAATAGTGTAGTGCAGCAAAACAGCACATCAGTGTTTTGAAATATTGCAATATTTCGCATAGATATTTTGCTATAAAAAGGCCTAAAATACCACACAGGACTTCGGCACAGAGATTTGAATTGGTGAATCATTTTTGAATCTTTTACACAAGTTGCTCAAATTAATGTTTAAAAAATAAACAGTAAAATATATTTTTTTAATTCATAAGCCCTCCTTGTTTTTGTGCCAAAAAGTAGCTTGAGTGTAGTTAGCTAGTAGCTACTTTTTGTTTGTAGTCTTTAGTAAGACTTTATGAGTAGCTACCGTTTCAAAGTTGCTTCCCCAACAGGGTGTTTCAGGTTGCTCATAACTACATTCTGTAGATACCTCCAGCCACAGGACTTTAGTGAAGACAGCTAAACCACAGCAGCATAGCTGAACCCATGGAAAATGAGCTAATCAAGGTTGTAATCATCCTGCTGATTTTTTCCTTCTCTTCACCTCTGCTTGCTGGCCTGCCCCAGTGGCTCATCTGACACTGCGTAGAAAGTCGGATTAGTCAGCTTTCTTTCTCAGGACAACATCACACACGCTCACACTTACCAATGAGATTCTACTTTTGCCTTTAGATCCTTTTATCCCTTGAGAGAAGCGTCTGTCGTTGTAATTAAAGATTTGTGGCTTTGGAGAACAAATAGAAGCTCTGATCCTGCACCATATTACCTCTGATGCAAAATGATGAGGACGTCATTAAAATGTACTCTATTTTAGTAATGTATCCTGCTTGGCCAAAAGTCATCTGGACTATGTTCGCCTTTAAGCACACACTGTAGCTTTGTGCTGATTCTTTTGATATCATAAACAAACCAAGTGCTGATTGTGCTCTTGTAAAGTGGTTCCACAACAATCTTTTGGTTTCACTGACAGTGCGAAACATTTCATTGTCACTATCATGTCTATCCAGCGATCTACTGCTTAAAAAATGGTCAGTTTCACCTTCACTGCCATTGTGAACCTTTTTTGCTTAGAGGTTTTGTTAAAGTTTGATGGCAAAAAGAACAGTGTAAAATAGTCTTGACAGCCAATGTTTATATCAGGTTTCAGTTAAGAACATTTGTATGTGGGGTCTATTGTGTATTGAGAAAGAAGAATGCAGTGGTAGTTTTTTTGTGCCTGTTGGATTGACATAATTATGTAGGCTAATAGTGCTCTAGGTTGCTAACACAAAGGATCAGTTTTATTCATAATAAGAATTTGATTTGACTTAATTTTACTACCTATATAACAATCAATTAAAAAATACAACAAGGCCTGTCACGATTATTGATTAATCAGTAGTCTGATGGTTGTCAGCTATTAGCCTACCTAATTATGTCAATCTAAACACGATTATTTTAGATAACCGCAATCATTTCGCAGTTTCAATTTCAATCATATTTTCCCATCCAAATAAGGAACATGTATGCACTTAAATGCCATCGAATACATGATATTGTGTCTTTTTTGGTGTGGTAGGGAGAAGTATATATAAATATATCAAATATATTAAATAAATGATTTTTTAGTTCCATTTTATTTGTGTGCAAAACATTTAACCTCAGTACTACATGTTGTTTTGGATGAAATTTCTGTACTAATGAGGAAGTAAATAATAATTTGTGTGAATCTTAGTTGATATGGTTTCATTTCCTCCTCATCAAATCTCATGCAAATCATAAACAACAGAAACCATGTCAGGGTAATATCGATTACAGCACTTTGTTTCCATCACTCAAATATTTTTCATAGCATTAAACCGGTTGTAATTCAAAACTACCTGGAAATCAGTTTGCTCTGAAGGTATGTTGGGCTGAGGAGTCAAACTCCTGTACTTATTGTTTCTTTTTATAGCTCTCTAGAAATGTTGTGTAGTTTTTCTAAACATGCATCTAGTATAGAAAAAGTATAGTGTTTGTTTGGGTTTGGAGTCTGTTTGTTTTTCCACTTGGTTTGTAGGTTTAGGTAGGTTTAAAATTACTCATATTTGCTGATGAAAGCGGTGCTATGACTTTTCTAAGCAATTAAGCTAGCTTTTCATATCTATTAACATTTCTTCTAAGGAACACACAATTTTAGTTTGATGATGGGCTGAGGCTGAGGAAACAGGTCTGGCTCAGTTGTCTCTCATCAGGAGTCAGATAGATAACTGAGAGCAGGCTTAGACTTGTCTACCTTACCACACTACACATCCTCATCCTCCCTGTGCTCTCTTTCTTCTTTTTCATTTGGTACTCCTCCTTCTTCTGTCAGCTTGGGAAAGCCTTCTCCTGCCAGCCCTGGCAATGGTTGAATTTATGGAATCTTCTAGACTGACAAGCCTGGAGGGGAAAGCATATGCAACACTGTATTTAAGAAACATGACTGGGGCACAGTAGTGTTTACTCATGATAAAGTCTGTTTCGTCCTTCAGTAGCTATTTATTTTTATGTTTGATCTCTCAGCCAGCATGCCAGTGAATTAACCCTCATGTAAACATGGCCTTTCCAAAAATCTCCCTCCCAGAAAGAACATGTTTGTCTAGTTGATCCTTGGCCAAGAGTGACGTACTGTACTTTGGTTAAAGTGTATCATAAAAGTCAGCTGAGGCATTCTAGAGGTGAGATTTGCCCTTTCTGAGACCTGTAACAAATTCCCTTATGAGATCGACTGATAATGTATCGACCAATACCAAATAGTTTTTCATTTGAATAATGAGGAACATATATAAGAATGTATGGACTTTAATATATATATATATATAGTCTAACAGTAATTTTCAGGTACAGAAATCTAATATATTAAGCAAATGTAAAATAACACTGTCTTCACTGTATAAATTAAACATCATTATTAATGAATCCTTATTAAAGTTACAAAAGTCATTTAGTCAAAAGCAGTGAGTGATTTTTCTTTGTCCTTTGTTGTTTGATTTACATTAAAAACAGACAGCAGCAATATTAGGCTGCTGTCACTTTAAGAGCAAATGCACAGATCTAATAGACTGATACTGATACACATGCGCGTTCTCCACTGTTTACATTCACTTAAGACATAACCGACTATGTTTACTTGGATACTGTAATATAGTCCACTGAAAGCAAGCTTTTTGAAAACCCAAGTGCAGTTTTTTTTTTTTACAAAAATGTGATTTAACAGAAAACAAAGGCATGACATTGCATGAACCCAAAACATAAACATGACGCTTACCAACAGAGGTTACACAAAACAATACTTGACAATGACACATGGCAAACATGAGGGCTTAAATACACAAGGACTAATTTACATTTACATTTACATTTAGTCATTTAGCAGACGCCTTTATCCAAAGCGACTTACAAATTAGGACAAAAATTCAGCGAGTCATCATAAAGAGGCAAAAACAACAACAACGCAAGAAGTGCTCAAAATACGAAGTTCAGGTATTATTCAGAGTAGCATAAGCCTGATAAGTGATGTTTCAAAGGGAAAGGATTTTTTATTTATTTTTTTTTTATTTTTTTTTTATAAGGTTAAGTGCTCACGGAAGAGATGGGTTTTCAGCTGTCTTTTGAATGTTGTCAGGGATTCTGCATTCCGGATGAGGGTGGGGAGAGCGTTCCACCAGCATGGAACTGTGAATGAGAATGTTCTGGAAAGTGATTTTGTGGCTTTCTGTGATGGAACCACGAGACGTCGCTCGTTGACCGATCGTAGGTGTCTGGTAGGGATGTAGACTCGTAGGAGTGAGTGAAAGTAGGAGGGAGCTGAGCCTGTGATGGATCTGTAAGCAAGCGTCAGTGCCTTGAACTTGATGCGAGCAGCGAGAGGTAGCCAGTGCAGAGAGGTGAACAGAGGAGTGACGTGGGCCCTCTTGACTAATGACAAGACAAGGGACCCCTGTGAACAATGATCCAATGACAACATGACAACACAGAACACATGGCTGGATCACATGACAGACATGAAACAGGAACATGAAAAAAAAACAAATCGTGACATATCCCTCTATGGGCGGCTCCCGATGCCCAACATGAAACAAAACAAAACATTGTAAAGCCCAGGAGGTCTTGGGGGAGAGATGGTGGGCCAGGCGCGTGCAGGGGAACAGGGCTCACGTGCTGCAGCCGATGTGTGTGCTGCCCACACAATCAAAATAGCCGTGGCGAGTGCTGTATCTACCGGAGCTGCCTTAGGTGCGGCAGCCATCTTGTCCGAAGACTCAGGTGCGGTTGCCATCTTGTCCGAAGACACAGACACGGCAGGCATGACGTGAACAGTCTCTGGCTCGGCAGGCATGATATGAAGAGGCTCAGAGACTGGCTCGTGAAGACGTGAAGAGACTTGGCAGGCATGACGTGAAGAATCTCAGGCTTGGAGGATACTGTGGGATTGCGGGGCTCCTCGTCCGCAAAGCCCACAGTAAATGACGAGCCGCTCAACAAAAGGGCGAAGTCAATTTATTCCTCCCCCAGGCATCTGTGAACGAATGGGTTCATTCAATCCCACTCGCTATTTTTGACTATTTTGGGTGAATTTGTCTGCTCAAGTGCAATAAGACGTGAAAGAGAGCTCAGTTTAGTATTCGCTAAATATGAATATATTAATACATGACAGGTACTGATAAATTCAAATTAATGGGTCTCTAGTCAGTCACGTGGATACCACAAGAAAATGATTCATTTTCTCCACAACATTCTCATGTAGAACAAGCCCCCCATTTTATTCAAGTGTCTCCCACCAGCATGATGTCATTTGATGCTGCGGAGAGCTTTCCAAGGCTTCCTGCATGGTGTAGTGCGCAAAGCCTATTGTTTAGACACATTGCAAGATGACAACACAATGTGTTTCCCACTGGTCACCAGGTTTTGCAGTGATCCTCTGAACTTTTCCATCACAAACAACGTTCAATTCTTTGGTCTAAAGCACTTTCTGTATTCTAGTTGGTTCCGCATTAGCAGCATTCAATATCGCTGTCCATGGCACAAGTAGTGTCCTTCACATTTGTCACAGAACAAGGAGAACAGGTTCTTCCACACCGGCACCATAGAAAGGCGCGCTTTCTTTACAAAAGGGAGAGAGGGGTGATCCTTGTAGCGGTGGCAGGAGAGAGTAACCAGAGACATTCCCAGTGGTTTTCCTGGCCGTAGTCTGGCAGCAGGTCCGTGGGAGTGAAGGAAGAGATGTTTAACTGCTGATGGGTAATTTGGAGCTCTCCTCAACGGCATTAGGAGGAAATCAGATATATGTGCATTGACTGGAAGAAAAGAGAGCTACGGCAGCAAGTTTTCCTCAGGTGAACATCTTGTTTTGCATTTTATTTTATGTAGCCGTATTTCATTGTAAAAAACAAAACAAAAAAAACTTCTCTTTATAGTGTTTGTACCATCATTAAATAAGAACCGGAGAGGTTGTTTGTCTCCAAAAACTGCCTCGCTGTGACATTCAACTCTCTCTGCCTCACAGAAGGCTCTCTGCATCATAAAAGATCCTCTCAGCATACAAACCTATTATGGTTCGGTTGATTAACTTACATTCTGTTTACTGTCAAGAAAGTTGTGATGTGAGACTCTTTGTAGCCTTTGGGAAGCTTATTTGCAATTGAAATGCAATACACCAATTTCTTTAATACTGACATCAAATGAAAAAAACAGGATTTGCATTGTTGTTGTTTTTTTGCCAGTACAAGTTACATTCTCATTCCCTGCAGGGACAAAATTGTACTTCTAAAAACTATTGGGCAAGCGTGGCATTGTTCAGATCCATGCTTTGTGTTTAGAGACCACTGACGGTTTAAATCTTCCACCTCATGGTGTGATAGATGTGTAAAGTCATAATTAAAGGCTAAATACAAATTAAGTTAAGTTATGGCATAAAATAAAACTGCCTTACAATGGCAGTCTATGGGGCGAGACACTGGGATAAATGCTACAATTTGCACTGCTTGGAAGCAATACTTAAACATCTACATGTTAACATGTTAATTCGCTTAATAATAGTCTAACTTTCACAAGATACATGGAAGGCTACCAGAAAGTTTACAAATTACATTGGTCCCATATAACAGTTCATCTGCCTAGAACTGTCCCATCACTGAAAAACAATTTGGACAAAATCACATTTTCATACAAGTAATTTGTTTAATAAAAAATTATAATAATAAAAACAAGCTTCAAGCAAAGATTTTTTCAATAAAGCTTAACTTGTATTTTAACCCATAGCATTCCTTTAAAAATAATCCAAGATGATGTCATGACCTTGAGCGAAACAAGGAACTGATTGTACAGCGAAACTCGGACATAGTAAAAAATACATCAAGGGTTCATTTCTAAGAAATCCAATGCAGTTTTATCAGTCAATTCAGTCTTAAACCAGATGGATGTGTCATTTAATATAATCCGAAATGTTTTTCCAAAGCTTTACCTCATACTGTGGTATCTCAACATCCCAGTCAGCCATAAAACCCATATTAATTATTACCTCCACAGAAATGTGAGGAATGTCCATTTTTTTACCCACTTATCTAACTTACTTCTCGTAAAGAATGTACCATTCGGCTCAGGGAGCATGAATCCCACTGAAAAGGGTCAGACAGAAAGAAAGAGAGCAGGGGTGGCTCACATGAACTCAATGAGAAAAGTAAACAGAAAAAGAGCTGGTTAAACAATAGAGCCTGGTGCCCCTCCTCAACACTGACCTATTACGACATTACACTGCCTGGACTGTAGATATAGTTGTTCATTTTGAAATGTTTGTTGGTACCTGTAAAGATGAAGGCTGATTTCAGAAGCATAGCATTGTTGTTATGCTTACTAGGCCTACATGGAATATGTGCAGGCAGAATTGAATTTAATACATATTTTGTCTAATTTGATTATATGACTGTTAATAAGAGTACAGTATTTTATCATGTTATTTGGCCTAAAAATAAGTGTAGAAAATGCCAAGCAATGCCAAAAAATAAATAAATAAACATCAGCCAAACGAGTCTGGGCCTGCTTATGATATATGACACACTGGACATATGGAAAATCTGAATATATAAGAGTGATTTCCAGTCCTGGAAAACTCATGGATGATAATAATATATTAAGAAAAGTTCTGTACTAAATATTTCTAGTGGTACTCTGTTATAAGACATGAAAATATTCTGAAATATTTCATAAATTGCTCTTTGTTTGTGATCTTTATAACATTAAAATCCTTATTCAGTAATCACAAACTACTAGAAAGTCATGGAAGTTTATTGGTGAACAACCCTGACCTACCTTGGATTCATTTTAATGTGATTGCAAGCAGGGACATTTTGCATGTATTAGTCCAATTAATTACACAAGCTGGATTGCTGTAATATATTTGCAGATACTTCTTTTCCGCAGCCCCTTTGAATGCTAATCAACCCTGCTGCATAATTTAAAAGCAGTGTATCATGCATTAAATACTTGTAGGTGTTAACAGGCGAAGCACATCCCGGCTATATTTACTGAAAGTTTCTAAAGGTAGGTGTGAAGTTTCCATTCAGTTGCCATAGCGACTGGCCAAAAACGCAGACAAGTGCCCTTAAAGTTGCATGTTGCAGTCGAGTAATGGAACATCTGAATCTCTCGTTGCACTAATAGTTGTTTGAAAAAGTGCTTTGGGTCAGTATTGACAGCACTCAGCAGGTGGCGGACATGGATTCAGTCTGTTAAAACAAACCTGAACAGCTCAGGTCTGTTCAGGGCACTTCACAGCGTTAGGGCTAATACGATTTAACACTCTCAGAGTGACCTCCACAAAGCCTCCTCGCAAGCTAATCTTCACTACATTAACACACGTGCGGGATTTGACACCTCCACATGGCTTTGGTCCTGCTTCAGATCACATTTCCTAATTTTCTTGCCCATACATGAGCACATTTTTTGTTTTAGATGCATGAATCTAGTGGTAATTGCTGCAATTTGTTAGATCAACATGTGTGCATTTTGCATACTGGCTGTAAATTTAGATTTCCTTTTTAGATATGCTAACCATGTTAACAGTTCCTGTGATATTCAAAACTACAGCATGATAGCATTTCTTTAACAGAACAGATTCAATTTAATTAAATTTTAAACACATTATTGCCCGTATCTTTGTTTTTGCTCCGCCAATGAATATAAACAAATTCACAACAGAACTGTCAAGCGTCTTTGAGAAACTGTGTGGTTTTTCGTTCTTAAATGAATTCGTGTTTCGAGTGAATGATTCAATCAGTGTTTTGATGCTCAAGAAACATCTCTTATTATTATCAATTTTGAACATGTAACATGTATAATCTGTTTAGGTTTAGTTTAATTTTTAGTTGTGTTGCTGTTTGCCCATGTTCCCTTTGCTTGTCTGTCTCCAATTATCCCTGTGTGTATTTAAGCCTTGAGTTCTTTCTGTTCATGGTTGTCTGAGTTTTAGTTGTTGCTATTTCTCCTGAGTGTTATTGTTTTGGATTATTGTATTAAAAGACTGTTTTTGTCATATTCTCCTGCGTCGTGCGCTTCACTGCAGAACATCTGACAGAATACAGTTTTACGGTGGCGCATTGCTGCCATATGTATTTTTAACGACATATTTTCTCGTAATAACGATGTTATGTCGTTAAAACAACGTATTTTCTCATAATAACGAGATGTTATGTTGTTAAAATGGCATATTTTTCTTGTTAAAACAACATATTTTTTCGTAATAAGGCCATATGTTGTATAGTGACGTGTAATATGCCTTTATCCACATTAAAGAGAATTGATATAACATAGGCTATCGTGCTTTTATCACACTTCCACATTCGAAAAGCAGAAGCAAATGGCATACGTAAAATACCTTCCACTGCCTGTATCAATGGCAGTGCCCATAACACGAGATTGTTGTGATTTATTGATGTACATGTACAGTTCATCATAGATTGCCAACTTCATGTAAACCAAACTCAAACTTTTTGGGGCCATGGACTCAGAAAGTGACACAAGTAACAGTGGTCATTGGTCATCGCTGGAGTCCAAAATCCAAAAATCAATCTTGGGTGTGTTTCCCATTCAACGTCGTAACTTAACTACCCTGGTACGATGCATCGTTGAAGAAATCAACTGGCTAGTCATGACCGTTTCCTGAAACCATATTGTTGCAAATTTGTCATTCAACCACATCGGTTAATGATGTCATGCATGTGGTAGAGTAATAACTTCTTTAATGAATTCATTTGAGATCAAATTAATGATAGGTTTTTTTTCTCTCTATTAATTACGGACATGGCATCTGAGGACTAATTCTAATTTTTAATTCTAAATTTAGCTTTTTTACCAGATTCAATCATAGGTACTAGAGCAAGTATGCACATGCACACTCTTCAAAAAACAATGCTTTACATCTCTTGACAAACTAAAAGACGTAAATGATATTTGTATATATTCTAAATACAAAATATAGATTGTACTGAATGTCAGCTTGCTTATTTTTACAGGTTTATTAAGTTCACATGTCATGTAAACAAGACACTATGCTTCAAACCACAGGTCGCGAGCTGTCGTTCCACTTCCAACCACACAACTTTGCGCTGCTGTTTGCGAATGTTCGTTGGAACTATGGTTTCGGGAAACATAGACTCGTTGAATGCTGATAACGGCGGCACTTGCGACCATAGTTGGCTAACAATGCTTTTGGGAATCGCACCCCTGGCTGATGTATTCAGCTCATTTAACTCTCAATATTAGCACAATATCACAAGAGAGGACTTGCAGTGTGCTGAAGGTCTCTGTGGGGCCCTAAGGTCATTATTTTGTGATAAGACATCCACTTTCCTCTTTGCCCTCTCTGTCTGACCTCTTACCCTGAAGGGGAAAGTTTATGGCGCTTTCCTAATGACTAAATGGCCTTGTACTCTCTGAAGAGAATGTCTCCAGTGTGCGTGCCAGTGAAAAATGAATGGTGCTCCTATGCCAAAATAAGACCTCTAAAGAACTTGATGCAATCCCTATAAAGAGGGCTAGTGTTACATTAGGGCCTTTTCGGTGAATGAAGTCGCCACCATTTGACTCATGTCATATTTCACAGAGAGTCATATTCAACCAAATGACTGTGGTGCTAAATTGGTGAATAATGAAAGGGGGCCCAGTGTCACCTTGGGACTTAGATTTCCAGCAGTTTTACCTCAACAGACCTATTACTTACATATGTAATTAGTAAACAATAAAAGAGACTGTTGTTATGTGCCCAAAATTAAGTGAGCTGTCTATGGAAGCAGAATTCAAGAGATTTTTGATGCAAAAGCTGTTCCAGAAAGTAGGGAGAATAATAAAGCATTATCATTTCTTTGCCGGGGGAAAACAAAACAAACAAAACAATCCAAGACGGCGAACAAGGCAAGAGAAATTTAGATTATAAATACTAGGAACACTGATATTAAAGTTTTGGCCAATATAAGACAATAATTATATTCATGCTTTGATGAATAGATGACTGATAAATGCTTGATATTAAAATGTATATACTATTTTGTCTAATTCAATTAAAATTTTAATTAAAAACACAAAAAAAACAAATCATTTTAAATGCTACAATTGAATTTAGGCATCATAGCATTATAATGTACAGTATGAAAAGGCATATTCACTGTGGGATTTGCTAATGATTATATTTAGCAGTGTTATTAAATTGTTAGACTTCTAAAAGATTAACTTTAAGTGAGCATTAGATGATATCAACGATCATCTAAATAGAAACAAATATGAAAAACAAGCAAGCACAATTAAATATCCAATTCTGACCAACAAATATTCAGTAGGCCAAAGTGAACAATATCAATAAATAAAAAAAGATCTAATATCAACCCATAGTCAGTAGGTACTGATATATACAGTGGTGGTCAAAATTGATGGCACCCCTGATAAATATGATAAAAAATGGCTGTAAAAAATAAATCTGCATTGTTTATCCTTTTGATCTTTCCTTCAAAAAATTCGCAAAAATCTTACCTTTCATTGAAGTAAAAGAATTGAAATTGGGGGGTAAATCACATTATGAAATAAATGTTTTTCTCCAAAACACACTGGCCATAATTGTTGGCACCCCTAGAATTTTTTATGAGAAAAATATCTCTGAAGTATATTCCCATTAATATTTACCTTTTTTAGCACACCAGGGTGACTAGGAACATGAAATTGTCTAGCTATGACTTCTTGTTTCACAGGAGTTTAAATATGAGGAAACACAAAGGCCAAATCCCCTTAATCATCCATCACAATGAGTAAAACCAAAGAATATAGTTCTGATTTGCAGCAAAAGATTGTTGAGCTTCACAAAATAGAAAGTGGCTGAAAGAAAATATCTAAAGAATTGAAAATCCCCATTTTGACCATCAGGGCAATAATTAAGAAGTTATAATCAACTAAAGATATTACGAATCTGCCAGGAAGAGGACGTGTGTCTATATTGTCTTAATGGATGGTGAGGAGGAAAGTCTGAGTGGCCAAAGACTCTCCAAGGATCATAGATGGAGAATTGCAGAGATTAGTTGAGTCTTGGGGTCAGAAAGCCTAAAAAAAAATTTATCAAACAACCCCTACATCTCCACATGTTGTTTGGGAGGGTTTCAAGAAAAATCCTCCTCGCTCCTCCAAAAATAAACTCCAGCATATTCAGTTGTCAGACACGACTAGAACTTCAAAAGGGACCGGATTCTATGGTCAGATAAAACGAAAAAAAAAAGGGCTTTTTGCCAGCAAACCCAGCAGATGTGTTTGGTGCAAACAGGGATGAAGAGTACCCCATGCCTACGGTTAAATACACTGCTGGATCTTATATGTTGTGGGCTGGAGGTCCTGGACATCTTGTTCAGATACATGGTATTATGGATTCTAGCAAATACAAACAGATAAAAAATCAAAACCTGACGGCCTCTGCTAGAAATCTTATAATGGGCCGTGGTTGGATCTTCCATCAGGACAACGGTCCAAAACAAAAATCAACACAAAAATGGGTAACTGAGCACAAAATGAAGCTTCTGCCATGACCGTCCCAGTCCCCTGACCTGATGAGTGGGCTGAACTGAAGAGAAGAAGCACCAACATGGATCTGGGAATCTGAAGGATCTGGAGAGATTCTGTATGAAGGAATGGTCTCTGATCTCTTGTCAGGTGTTCTCCAAACTCATCAGGCATTATAGAAGAAAACTCAGATCTGTTATCTTGGCAAAAAGAGGTTGCAAAAAGTATTTAATAACAGGGTGCCAACAATTATGGCCAGTGTGTTTTGGAGAAAAACATTTATTTTATAATGTGATTTACCCCCCACTTTCAATTCTTTTACTTCAATGAAAAGTTCGATTTTTGTGAATTTTTTTAATGAAAGATCAAAAGGATAAACAATGCAGATTATTTTTTTACAGCCATTTTTCTCATATTTATCAGGGGTGCCATCAATTTTGACCACCACTGTATTCTGCATCCCTACATTTGTGAAAATAGTCAAAAATGCTGGTGCTGGCTGGCACCTTTTTCTTTTTTTACGCTGGAGGGGAAAGAGTTAAAGTACATTTAAAGTTATATTTCAAGTATACCATTTAATATTTAAATATAGGAACATAGTAGCATCATAACTAAGTATGATGTTAAGTTTGCTTAAAGATAGCAAGTATACAGTATAAAACTACTAAACTAGTAGTTTACTGAGAGTATACTTCAAAGTGTACTTTTATAAACAAAAAAATGTGCTACAAGTATTTGACTAAACTATAAGTTCACTTGTAGTATAGATGCAGTACAAACGAAAAAACTTATTTTTAAACTAGTGTGCTTAAAATGTACTACTGTTACACTTAAAGGACACTTAAAAGTATACTTCTATACACTAAAAAGTGGACCAATTCAGTCCCAATAGTATTGAAATAGTACATTTACAAGTATACTTCTAGTATATTAGTACTACATAAAGTATACTTAAATATACTTGAATTTTACTTAAGTATACTTAACAAAAATTAACTTGAAATATACTTATTTTTTTAAGGTATCCCTGAAATAAACCTTACATTCAATTCAGTATAGAAATGTACTAATTCATTGTACCCAATTTGTTTTTCTACCTGTGAAGCACTTTCCGGTTATGAGGTTACTAGGCAGTGAGTTTGTGTAATGTTTGTGCCCTCAAGACACACTTGTCATGTTCATTAATGCAATGATATGCAGAAGGGTTCATGTCTAGGTTTGTCTATGGTCTCTGGGTAAATGATACTAATCGCAACATGGCTCCTATGATTTAACATAGATCATTGACCAGAAAGCTGTGAGTGAGTGAATAAATAGCCCTATTGTTTTTTTGTTTTGTTTTTTAATGAATGTGTCATTTCCTGTGACTGTGCCAGCAGACCAGCCCCTTCAAATTCAACAGTTTATGGGACACCAGTCATTTTAAGTGTACATTAAATTTTAACACATTAAATTGAAGTACAAGCACTGCTTACTGCACAGTATTTTTTTTAAATATTATTATTAATGTTAATAATAATATTAGGCTACCTTAATATTAATATTAATATTACCCTTCTTAAATATTTTGAGAATATATTTTTTTTTGCCAAACGTAGGCTCCTATGTAATGAATGCAGAAACTTCATGCTGCATATTGCAGAACTATTAAGAGTAGTATAGTAGTATGCTAGTCTGAACATAGCCTGCTTGTCTGTGCTGGAATAAGGTTGTGCTGGTCTGTGCACAAAAATGTGCAACAAAGCAAGAATAAGGCTGTATTAATGTTTAGAGCCAAAGAAGGAAGTAAACTTCTGATATATTTAGAGATACGTGAAGCTAGACAGGGAACAGTCTTCATGAGAGAGACTGCAAGTCTTAACTTGATTTTTAGAAGTATGATTGGAATTTGAAGGATCTTTGAGACCTGCTTTAGCTTTATCTTCCTTACTTGTGCACTTCTGTACCGAAGCTATTTAGCCAACATGTATGTGTTATGCCAAAATAGTTGGACCAAATAATAGAAGAAAAGAAAGTATATTGGTTCAAAAACAGTTACATTAGTGAGAGTTGTAATTTACTTGAAATATTACATTAAGAAGATTTTATATCCTCTCATTGGAACTTTCTTTTCCAAATTTGTACTTTTATAAAAAGCATCCTGGTAAAATTGAGTCCTCACAGAGAACACCAGATTTTGTCTCATGATTTTTTTAGATTCATAATGTAAACAACAACATTTAAAACAGCATCAGAGGAGGAAATTATAAGTTTCAGGTGCTCTTTAAACAAATGAACTGATCACTCGCTGTGAGGTAGACAGGCCTCTAATTAAAGCTTTTCCATTGGGGGGAATGTGTGTGTGTGTGTGTGTGTGTGTGTAGGGCCACTGGCTCTGAAGGGCCCGACTAGGCTGTAAATCAACTTCGGTCTCTCAACCCACTCCGGCTGTTCAGTGTCTGAAGCAATTATAGAAAAAGACTGGATGCAACATTTTTCCTGTCCTTCAAGATTTGTGGACACTTTTAAAAGGGTTTCGAACCCTAGCTAACCCTTCATAAAAACTCTGGCTTTTTTAAAACAGACCACAGACGGCTGTCAATCAATTAAAAATGTAATTGAATTAATTACATATTATAAGAATATACTAATCACTTTAAATCACTTATTAATAATAGTTTTAAAAAGTTGTCACCTTTATTTAAATAGCACTTTATAGAATACAGATTGTTTCAAAGCAGCTTAACAGTGATAAACGGGAAAATAATGATCAATGATGCAAACAGAATTCAAATCTGTAAAGCGTTGCTTAAAAAAGACAACTTGTGTTATTCAGCAGAAGTCAGTGTTGATTCGGTTCAGTTCAATAACTGTATAAAGAATAAGATCACCAATTACGAAACAAGTTCAATTAAGCTATAAAGCAGTTCTGATGTCATCATCCAGGGGTGCGTTTCCCGAACAACGACGTAACTCGCTGCTTAACTACTGTAGTAGCCTACGATGCATCGTTGAAGAAATCAACTAGCTAGTCACGACTAGCCTGGTTAAAACCAGACCATTCTCAGTAGTAACTGAGTTATGGTCTGGCAAAGCTTCATTAATAACTCATTTCCAAAGGGGCGTCACCAACGGACGTCGCTCAAATGCCTCTGGGCACAATTGGATAGACCTAAAACCAATCAGAGCGATCGTCATCGTGTAAAGCCATATGCTGCGTCCCAATTCGCCTAAGTTACACTACGCCATAAAAGTATGTACTCTTTTTGTGAAGAAAAGGTATTTACTTTTGAATGTGTAGCAAAAAAGTAGGCAAGCTTTGGGACATACTACTTCGTCATCTTTATCGGATGGATCTGTCGCGTGCATCCTGTCACGTAAACTGCCCTGTCAATCATCGTGTCACAGTTAAAATCCTCTATTAAATCTGATTTAAATTCATACCGTTTCGGAGAGAAATGTAGTAGCACGTTCATCTGCCAGTGGGTCTTTCATGGAGACTGTCCTCATGTGTTTGCAATTTGAATATAATAATGCATTTAAAAGTTGCTGCGCTTCACCAACGGACGTCGCTCAAATGCCTCTGGGCACAATTCTAGACCTAAAACCAATCAGAGCGATCAGCATTGTGTAAAGCCCGCCACAACGTTTCTGATTGGTGCCGCGATTAAAACGGATTAGAAATGGACTTGAATGAGCTCTTTGCCAGACTACTTGCAGAGCAAATCTAAATTTGCCAGAAGTTGTCTGGGTTTTCCCAGGCTAAGTCACGACTGTTTCCCGAAACCATATTGTCGCAAATTGGTCGTTCAACCACGTCGGTTGATGTCACGCATGTGGAGTAATAACTTACTTTAATGAATCTGTTTGAGATCGAATTAATGCTAGAGATTTTGTTCTAAATTACAGACATGGCATCTGAGGACTATTTTTCATTTTTCTCATTCATTTTGCTTTATTTCCAGATTCAGTCACAGGTTCGTTCTTGCGTAGCCTACTAGAGCACATTCGCACATGCGCACTATTCAAAAACGACGCTTTAAATCTCTTGACAAACTATATACTGTATGTATTCTAAATAAAATGTATAGATTGTGGGCTACTGAATGTCAGCTTTCTTATTTGACTTAAGATAAGGATTTATTGACTCCACATGTCATGCAAACAAGAAACTATGCTTCTAACCACAGGTCGAGAGCTGTCGATGGTTTCGTGAAACACCGACTCGTTGAACTCCAAAATGAAAATAGGGTGAATTCGGGTGATCTGGGACATTGGGTAATGTGGGACACTTAAACTCCGGTGTGTTTATTTCCTGTTCTAACTTCTTGTTCTTAAAGTGTTGAAAATGTGTTTTAGTTTTTTTTATTTCAAGCATTTTGTTGTTGTCCCACTCTATCAAATATTATTGAGAATGTGGGTCGGCATGCTTTGGGTAATGTTGGACATTCTTCAAATGGGGGAAATATGCATTTTGGGACTTTATAAGTCTAATGACAAGGGCGTAGATCTCATTACAACTAAGGGGTAGACCACTTTAAAATGAACTCTAATATAAAGCTAATCAGGGTTTGAAATTAACACCCGCCAAACCGCCAAATGCAGGTAAAAATCATCGCTGTCAAATCACAAGCCAATTTGGCGGGTTACTTATTAGGTTCTCTCACTTTGCTGAGTCTCTCACCTGCAAGGAGTGTTTGTTCCCTGAGTAACCCCAATTTAAATAGAATGGAGAACTTAAATGAATAACCAAATGAATACTCCGTTAATCAAATTGTTGCTTGCTGTTGCTTAAATTTAAGTAGATTTTTTAAATGCATTTAAAGGGATTAACAGTAGACGTAATCCTGGTTAGAGATAGAAATTATTTTTCCTGATATTGGAACACTCTTTATGAAAAAATATGAGTGTATATTAATTAATTAAGTACTTGTCATTTTTTCATAATGCTTTTTAAAAATGGGTGATACTGTGTTTAAGGCATGCATAAAGTATGGTAAATATAGGCTTTTTTTAGGCCTAATACACGTGTCCCAGATTACAAAGTGACCTGTCCTAGATTATCAAATTTAGACAGAATTTTTGTTTTTGGCACAAAAACGCTAATAAGTGTGGCATGTCTCCTCTGGGTATAATATCTACATTCTTTCTTCTGGTGTGGTTCGAAAACATCTTAGGGATTTCAGAAAAGTCTAATGTGTTGATCTTATGTGTTAGATAGATATCGAAATACATTGGAGAAGTCAAAATTGCAAAAAAAATGACCCTAACACAATTTTTTTTGTGTATATATTGGAATTTTTCACAAAATTAATTAATTATCAGCATAAACTTTATATGCACTATACAGAACTGTAAGCTTTGAAATATAGTAATCAAGCTGGACATCAGTTTCCTGGTTCTGTGTCAGCATCACTTTGATTTGCCTGACTGTGTTTTAAAAGGAAGTATGGCTATCTGAACATAATTGTGTTCTTCACTACACAGGGATATAAAGATATCAGTCAATGTTTACTCATGTTGTGACGCAAAGCGCCATCATCTATATATATCAACCCTGAAATGAACTCGACTCAAAATGTATTTCCCGAGTCCCGACACGCCCACTTCCTTTCATATTCAGAGTGTAGTCACCTCAGTTTCCCCATTAGAATACTTTTATCCAACCTGTCAATCATAAACTAAAGTGGCACTCCAAGTCATGGCATATTTATAATCGGCGCTTGCGCAGAGGCAGGTCTTGTGCAGTAAGTGTTGTAGTTAGCTGAGTGCTGGGATGGCATAAAACAGAGGAGAGTCCAGCCACATCTCATGCATAAAATCATGAGGTGCTTTTTGATCTCTCTATGGGTAAAAGCCAAAACTTAAGTGCCATACTTCTTTGCCTCTTCTACAACTATTTGCATAATCACTCACGCAGCATCAGGCTGAATTTGGTAGGCTTAAATGATCATTTTGTTGATATAAGGAAGATCCTGGAGGGGATGCTGTGCTTAACTGTATGTGCTTGTAAGCGTAGTGTAATGGCATCTGGTGAAGCTGTTAATACATTGCTCCTTTTAAAACGAAGCTGTATTTTGTCTAATTTTTCAGGGAAAACATCAACACGTCTTGTTATCAGAGAATATATCTTCAGATAGGCCTAAGTATTTGTCTTTCTTCATTGGCAAATATTAAGAATAAACAATATTAAGTTAAGTTTACCAAAATGAAGTGGTGTTTTTGTCAAATTTTTCATGAAAACATAAAAAAAGAAGACTTGTTTTCCGAGAATATAACTTGATACAAGATACTGTATTGGTACTATTTGGTTTGAAACTTACTTTGCTTTCTATGTATGCAATACATATGTATCTCTCCCGTTTCCTTATGGGATAGTAAAGTGACCATTGAATGTGCACTTTAGACTCTCGCCGGCAGTAGTAGGTCATCCAGGTACTTTTCGACTACTGTGAATACTATGAATTTGGACATACTACTCGGCTCACATACTGTTTTTCGCCTACTATATAGTGTGAAATAGTCATATTCAGATGCAGCGTGTGAGCTTCAAAAAACAGTTTACACTGGCTACTATTCACAGGTATGGTTATGCTCCAGCAGGAGGGTATTTATTATTTTATAAAGTGAACAAATCATAAGAATGATTAATTCTTTGATCTTTTGGAATGAAACAGCTCGGTTTCTAACCCATCCTGTAACTAGGACAGAGAATCGATCTCATTTAAGAAGGATGGGCTTATGTAGAAGTCTTAAGCACAGCAGAAAACAACAACAACAAGGGTCAGAAAGAGGGTTGAAAAGTTCATTAGTGTTTAACAAATATTATTCCATGGTCTGGGTGAATACTCGATTCTGAATGGCTGCAGGGTGCCCATTAAAAAGTGATAGAGGACACCTAGTAAAGGAGTTCTGGTGAAACTGACAGTTTACCGTTCGAAATAAATAAATAAATGCGCTGGCTACATCAGCTGTGAGTAACCATAGCAACAGGCAGTCAAAGTATCTATACGGACTATAAATCGAGCGGACTATAAATATCTCCGGTTGCTAAATAAACCGTCAGGCGTAACCAGGGAAACCAAGTTATTGTTTGT
Source organism: Leuciscus leuciscus (assembly GCF_965113295.1). Lineage (NCBI taxonomy): Eukaryota > Metazoa > Chordata > Actinopteri > Cypriniformes > Leuciscidae > Leuciscus > Leuciscus leuciscus. Next base: position 10,816,556 of record NC_138732.1, read on the forward strand.
AAAAACTTTAGATTTCGATTGTAAAACTAATATATAAACTAATGTTTTAAAAATGTGTTATTTGGCAAGGGACCATGGCCTCGCCGTCGTCCATTAATACCTGACAATGGACACCTCGTCGGGCATTAACCCTTAATTAATAATACAAATAAAAAAACTTTACTATCACTTGATCGTACCCTCCAGGGACCAGCCTAGACTGATCACACCGGTGTGATCGTACGTGTGAAAGGGTTTTAATAGCCATAGGGGGAAGGTTACAGTGAGTAAATGTTTGCTTTGAGTGAGATGCACTAGAGTCAAAAAGGAAACTCTCAGAGACGCTCTCAGCGTGACCCAGAGGTGCTGAGTAGCGGTCTGGCAAAGTGCTGGAATATTTTAGGCCTTCAAGCAGATCCATTTCTCTGTATCAGCTTGACTGCAAGTCAGAATCATATGCCTAGCCTAAGTGTTGTTCAAACAAGGTCATTATATTATTTATGACTTTTTCAGAGTCAGTTTTTTTCAGTCTTTTTATTATTAGTTACAGAAATGAGTCCTACATGCATATGAGAACGTGAGAGAGTATATTCACACTGGATGTGCCTGTAGAGGAGTGTATGCAAACGCAGAAACACTCGAGGTCATTGTATTTTATCTTTACAGCTGTTTGAGGCCAATAGCCTACTTTTACAGAAATGAGAGAGAAGGTCGTTGAAGTGAAATCAATACAGCCTCTTAATGAGGTTCTCTGGAAAGGGAAAATTGATTGAGAGGGAGGGTTAGAGAGAAACAAAGAGAAAGCAAGAGGGTGGCACTGCTAAACAGATATATTGAAACCGTTTGGAAGCAGGGCAGCACTGAGCGAATAAGTGGATCAACCTCACTTTGAGTGAGTTTTTCTTAGTAGGGAAAGATTAGTGATTACCAGAGGACTTTGATTAATGCAACAGTGTGGCAGTGTAAATTAAAAGTTGTTTTTTTTGCGGTGCAAAAGCATCTGCCCTCATTTTCAGTGTATTTGGCTCATGGGATGATTCCCAGCTTGTATCATCTCAGTTATATAACAGACTTGTGAACTTCTGTGTGTACAGTAGTTCTCATTTCAAAGAGGAAAGCAGATGCTTTCGACCCATTTTCTTGTTAGACTACATAAATAAACAAGTGCTTATGGTGGCTGACATTTTTACATTAACTATTGTTTATACATTATGAGCTTATATTTAGAGCCTACAAACAACCTGCAACAGTATAGACTAATGGTCTCAGACCTTTGAATCCCTATTGCAGGTATTTTTATAAAAAATCTTGGTTTCACACACACCTGACCAAATGCCCCCACAATGTCAAAATGTTCACATTTTACTATCTTTGTGTGGACATTTGGTCTTCTCAATGTAGGTTAAACAAGAACACACACACACAAATATATATCTATATATATGTGTGTGTATATACTGTTGAAAATAAGTTGGATGGTTAAAGGAATATCTTAATTCATGATGTCGAACAAGAAGATGGATGCAACCAAAACAAGAATATTCTGCAGAAGGATTCAGGATTCATATTTGATCCTCTGAAGGGTTTTTCATTGTTTTTCTTTCTCTTCCTTCAATTTAGAGATCCCAGTGGAGCCATTTGAACCAGTAACCAATGGCAACAGTCCAGGCCCTGTCCTTGAACCAGGACCCCAGCAAAAGCATCTGTGCCATTTATCCAACATCCTCTTTGGCATCAGGCCGCTGCGTCATGGGAAGTGTAGGCAGCCTAATCGAGAAATCAGACGTTTCACCAACCAAGAGTAATAGAGCAGTTCCACAAGTACCAGGACGTCATAACCACGGCCTGCTCAAGAAGGGTTTCAACCAGAGAGAGCTGCTTAACTATCTGAACATAACCAAGAAGGAAGCGAAGGGCAGCAAACACATCATCTCTGGCACATCCTCCATCAAGAGAGAGCACAGGAGCGAGGAGAACGACATCTACACTAAGGTCTACCACAGAGATGGAAAAGAGCTTGATTTGGGAAAGAACTCACTTCCCATAGGTGGCAAGTTTGATAAGGTAAACGACTGGGAAAAAGTTATGCTTTGCTCATTTCATGTCAGAATTACAGTATTTGGGACATCTCTGTCAAACTTTGGTAACTCTGACCAATGGCAGAGATGTGGCAGAGATGTTTGAGACTAGTGACAAATACATTTTTTTTACTGTTTACTAACTGTCCTAACAGTTTTTTTTTCCAATTACAACTTATATCATCATGAATGTATTCTAATTTTGTGTGAAACCAGCTTGTTAAAAAATATATAATTAATATAATATTTTGCTACCATCAACAACTAAGCACCAAAATAAAAAAATAAAAAAGTTAAAAATAAGTATTTTTGAGACTGTGTTGAGACTAAAGATGTGACTAGATTTAATTCGAAAAAGACCTGAATGCAGCAAAAATACTTAATATTTTTTCATTAAGACATAAAAAAAACTTTTGCAGAAAAGTAAGGGTGAATTCATCAAAGTTATAGACTTTTTTTTACCCTTCAGCACTTGCTTCAGCAAGTATTCAGCAAATCTCGGAAGGAGCAGGTATTAAAAATACAATGACTGGATGAAAACAAGATGAATACGTTACTCGTTGTAGTTTCAAAGCCTGTCAATGAAATCCAGAAATTGTGACAGTGTTTCAAGTCAGGCTCCATATTTCTCCCTGAGGCAAGTGTAATTTATTGATAGGTGGGCTACTCCCCCCAGTCGCAAATGGAAATAAATCATATAAACTGTTCGGGCCAGCAGCGTGTAGACTAACTGACTGGCTAAATTTATCTCTGTAATCAAATATGGTCCCCCTCAGGTGACGTTATTGAGCAGGAAACTCAGCGAGACAGAAGAAATATGGAAGTAAAAGTGGTCTACATTAAATTACTTTATGTTGTTTGGCATGGCTCCAGTATTTAAGTGTAGAGCTATTCTCCTGATGCTCATGCTGCAATTGACTTATCCCTGTCATTTCACAGCCACGTTTCAGGCCTTCCGCCTTTAAACCGGTCACCCCCAAAAACTTCAGTTCCATGCAGAACCTCTACCCTTCCAAGTCGGAGGAGCTAGAGAGCGGCTTAACCAACGGCATGCATCTATCCTATGCCAAAGCAGCGCCCAAATCGCTGTCCACCTCTTCCTCGTCCTCCTCCCCTTCACGGCCAGGCACGAGCACCAGAAAAGGAGTGCTAGCAGCAGCAGCCCGGGGCCTCAGCCAGGAAGAGGAGAACACGTCCGACTCGGGACACAACTCCATGAACAGCCTGCCGCCCTATCGGCCGCCGTTCCGCCCTCACTTGGGACAAATCAGCGCATCTATGGGTCACATCAACCACATCGGCTCACTGGATCGCAGTTCGCTGGGCTCCAAGGGAGCCGCTTCCACAGTCACAGACGTGTCCTGTCACAGTATGGCTACGCTGAACCGCCTGCAGTGCTATGGAAGCGAGGCCCCGCCCCCCTACGAGCTGTCACACTCTATGGAGGACATGGTGAGGGACCTGGAGGAACGTCTGCAGGAAAAGGAGCACGAGCTACGTCAGATGAGGAGGAACTTGGATGAGAGCGAAGATGCCATTGCACAGGTCAGCATTTGCAAGAACACATGATCTATTAAACATACGCTACCGTTCAAAAGTTTGGGGTCGGTAAGATTTGGATGTTTTTAAAAGAAGTCTCTTATGCTTACCAAAGGCTGCATTTATTTGATCAAAAATACAGTAAAAACAAAAACATTATTACAAATGTGAAATAATTGTTTTCTATTTATTTTAAAATGTAATTTTTTCTTGTGATGCAAAGCTGAATTTTCAAAAGTTGCTGAATAAAAGTATTAATTTCTTTAAAAAATGTAAACTTTTGAAGGGTAGTGTACTGCATTTAAAATGGGTTATTTCATACATTTTAAATAGATAAAAAAAAAATTTTTTATTATATATATATATATATATAATATTAAAAACTATATTTAACTTTTTTTTACTTTTTAGTTTTTAATATATAGTTTTTAACTGAGAGATTGATTTTATTCTAAAAATAAATATTTCTTACAGAATGATGTTTAAATCATCTTAAATACAGACCTTAAAAACATCTAAAAGATGTTTAAAAAATAACACTGAAAAACTAAACAAACCTGAAAACACTGAAAACACGCTACTTTTCCATTGTTTCTTTTACACATTTGCTAGACGGTTGTGTATAAACCGTTGCACTCGCGTCGTTTGCAGCGTCTCGCACATGACACAGCGTTCTAAAAACGAGGCGCTCAAGTTAAAATCTTTTTTCCCGATTCCACAGCCCGCATCTCGCATTTCTCAAAGCAAAAACGCGTTCTGTGTGATCCAGCCCATAGAATGTACACAAAATTGGAATGACAAAAAAAAAGCTGATACAAAAATATTCAAAACTGTGTTTGTGTGCTCTTGTAGGTTTTTGAAGGGAAGCAGCGGCTCTGGGAGAAGGAGGTTACAGAACTGAAACACCTGTACACCGCCAAACTGCGCCAGGTATCCCAGCAGTCCCAGCGTTCCCAGCGAAACCTGCAGCTGCAGCTGTATAAGGTACAGCAGGAACGCAACCGGCTGCAGGAGGAGCTGGATTCTGTCAGGCTGGAGTGCCAGACCCTGAAGAGTCAAAGCCCAGCGGGACAAAGCCAGAACATTAATCCCCAGCTGGAAGAGACCCAATGGGAGGTATGCATTAAGTCAGAGCTATCTGTTCAGAGCTTTGGGGATTTCAGAAAACTTCGGAGGAGATAAAAGAAAAAAAGTAACCTTTAGTTGGATGATAAATGAAGGGACGCATCATGTATTGCTTGTTAGTTTGTTCACGCTGACCATACTGAAAATCTAAATCAGATGTTTAGAGCTGACCGTCCACACTGTCATTTTACAAGCAACCAGAGCTGTTTGTTCAAACAGTGTAGCCAATATCTGATATATATCAGTTGCCATAGTAATGACTTGAGACATAAATGCAAAAAAATTAATTAAAAAAGTCAATGTCTTTGTAGAGACAGAGAGACTGACGAATGATTGAAATTTTGCCCCTGAGATTGTATGGGAATCTCATCACAGAGATGATAAGCATTCAAAAGACCAATTAAATTGTTTACAGATCACGACTTACATGTAGGGGCTGTTTACACGACACCGTTTTCAACTAAAAACGTAAAACATTTTGAAAACGATACTGTTATCGGCTCCGTGTAAACTACAAAAAAAACGCAAATTTGTGAAAACGATGCGCATGCATCAGTCTATAGGTGCGTGGTGTTGCTTTACAAAGTGACATCGCCATCTATTGGCCTGGCATGCATAATACAGCGTTTTTAACTGTTTTCGCTGAGCCTTGTGAACGGGGATCATTTTGACAATGGTCTCTGTACACAAAAAATGCGAAGGAAAAACTTTTCCGTTTTTAGTACATTGTTGTCGTGTAAACATACCCATAGTTAATCATCACATTAAAAAAAACATTATCATGGAATGACTACTTGATTACTACTATTACTACTGTTACTTGATTACTACTATTACTACTGTTACTATTACATTAAAACTACTTGAAATCTGATCTGACTGTTGAGAATTTAAATGCAATT